>NW_004524766.1:4458261-4577693 GCF_000260255.1 Octodon degus | reverse complement strand
GCGGGGCGGGGCGGGGAGGCGAAAATGCGGCCGAGTGGCCCGTATGTAAATGCGGCTCGCAGGGAGCGGAGGCGGCCGGAGACCGTAGCCCTCCGCTTTCCCGCCAAGTGTGGCGGGAGGACAGACAACCACGCGTGTCCTTGGCGCGGCCCCGCCCGCTGCGCGCCCCGCGCACGCGCTCGCACACGCGGCCCCGCGGACGTGGGACCCGGCGGCCGCTGCACGGCAGGGAAACAAAGCTGGGGCTGCTAGGGGCAGCGGCGGAAACCGTAGCCCGGCCGCCCGGGCGCGCAGGCTGGAGAGGCGCAGGGACGGCGCCGCCACCCAGGGAGGCCCGACCCCGCCCAGCTGGCCAGGCCCCCGCAGCACGCGAAGGCGTCGTCCCGCGCTGGGCACCCCGCACGGCTCAGCCCCGGCCTTCCCCCGACAATGCAGTCGGAGGCTGGGCCGCTCCCGTTCGCGCCTCCTCTTTCAAGAGGAGGAACTGAAGCCGTGCCCTGGAGCCTCGGCCTGCGAGGCTCCAGAGACCCGTACCACCCGTGACCACAGAAGGATCCCGGTCTCCCCCTCACTCGCGGCGCCAGCCTCGGGGCCCATCCTCTCGAGCACCTCCTAGCGCGCACGCGCACGCGCGCACACACGCACACGACACTCCCATCACATTAAAGCGCGCGCTCCTGGCACCGTTGTTCCTGAAGCCATCGCGCATAATGAGCGAACAGGTAAATAGGTCCTCAAACGAGCAGCCCTCACCTGTCAGATGCACAATTTCTCTCTCCCTACTGGGAATGTGTGTAGTTTATCGTGTTTTAGGAATGATCTGCTGTTTTTTGTGGTTCCCTCTCTTCTTGCAGAGAAGCAAAAAAAGAAAAAGAAAAAAAGAAAACCTGTTCCATTGTCAGTCTTCTTTCTGATAAGCTATCGAGTAGTGTTCTAAAACACTGGGGGATGCGTTCGGTGTGTTATCTGTTGTTTTCGGTTTGTTGTTTTGGGGTGTGATTTCCGGGGGGAAGCAAAGGAACACGTATTCCGAGGGGCTTGGAGGCCAGGACGACCATCACGTATGTGGCAGGCGGGAGAAGGCGCGCCTCGCGTTCCCCCGGGGCTGCACCAGCGCCGGCATCTCGGCCTGGGCCCGGCCGGTGCAGCCGCGCTCACTGGCGGGCTCCGCCGCGGCCGCTCCGTGTTTTCCCCCATCCCGGCTTCACGTTCAAGGTTTAGCTGCGAGGTCACGTCCATTGACGTCAGCTCCCTGTCTCCCTCTACGTCCGGCTACATTTACATACATCAAGGAAATTAGGGCATTAAAAAAATATGCAAATCCTGCGCGGAGAGAAGCGGGTGCATTCCTGGCGCGATCGCCTTTTATTGAAGCTTTTAATTAAAGGGGCCAGTTGGCGAGCTCCTGAAACAACCGCCAAAACCCCCCAAAAGAGAAAAATAAACGCTGTAGCCTTCAGGAACAGTTGTTTCGGCTGCCGATCCGTGGGCGGCTGAGGACCGCCGGCCGCCAGGCTCGGAGAACAGGTTAGAAAGGCGGCTCTGCCCCTGTATAATCAGGGCTCCGCGGCGCCTCCATTCTTCCTCCTCCTCCTCCCCTCCCCCTCCCTCCCCTCCCCCTCCTCTTCCTCCACCCCTCTCCTCCTCCTCCCGCTCCCACTCCTGTTGGTTCCAGCGTGTATTATTTTTAATACTGATGCATATGTAAAGCTATATTTGCATTTTTTTAATTCTTGAAAATTTCAGGTTGTATCGTTTTATTGCCTCTCTTCCCCCTTTTTGCTATTTTATTATGTCTATTTGTCTCTGTTGTCCTTTTCTGTCTGTATTATCATTTTTTTTTTTTTTTTGGCGAGTGTCTGCTACTGTCCTTTTCGCTTGATAATATACACAGCGTTCTCCCTGCTTCTGTTTACCTAAGCTTCCAAATATGCACATCTATCATGTCTGCAGTGCCGGATGTATAACGTCCTAGATTGGTCATAACAGAAAAAGACACATTCTTCTTCCTTTCCTGACAACCTTCCATGGACTAATACTGCCCATCGTTCCAGGTTCAAAGTTGTATCGCTTAATTAACTTCCCATTAGCAGAAACCCAGTTCCAGGCTAGTCCATTTGAGCTATTGTAGATAGAAGTGGAGTGATTCTAAACATTTCTAGGGAATTTTTGTGCCAATTAGCTGAGGGATGGGGAGTCACTGCCTATTACTTTCTAGCACTTCTTATTGTGAAATACAGAGAGAGACAGATATAGATATATTTTAAATGTGTAGACACAGCAATGGACAGCCTTCTGCGAGGAAGACATTTTCAACCATGTTGTATGAGGTACTGTATCTGCTGCATTCGAGTCTCATTTTTATCTCAATATGGGTGGAATCACATTATCCCGATGGAAATGCACCCGTAATTCCTGACTTTGAAATGAAAACAAGTGCACAAACAAAACAGTTGACTATATTAAGTCAGCCGAGGTGCCCTGAAATATACAGGCCTTGACTTGAATTTACAGCAGTGGTGATTCTTTCTTTTTCTTGTTTTTAAGTAGGATTGGATTTTTCTTCCCGAAATAGAGCTATTCAGCATGATGGCTTTTGAAAAGGACATACAGATCTAGATGTCTGTATCTATTCCACTTTAAAAATAGCTTCAAAGCTATCTTTTAAAAACAGTCAGTCCATAATTACATAGCCACAAAGAAGAGAAAATAGGCACTCATGCAGCCGATTCGGTGAGCCAAGCCCAAGTGCATGCACAGGTATTTAGGGTCCCTCCAGTGACTTACCTGCTGGGACACCCAGGCGAGCCGGCCGTATGAACGAGTGTTCATACGTGCTTCCCCTGCACACCCGCCGCGAGTGCCGGCTCTCCAGCATCCATTTTTAGCACCCTTAATTCTTACGGCATTTCCAGCCTTACCTCTAGCTGTAGTTTTTCCAAGCCTATACCAAAGTGCTCATATGATATGCTACCCAATAAAAAGTGGTCAGATGGCTCCACGTAAAACATTAAAAAATGGAAACACACTCATCCTCCAGGCTCGCCTTTACCTTGCCATATATAGCGAGATCACGACGCCTAAAGTACGTTTTCGGCACGTTTTAGGAATTATTGCAGGATTCCACAACTGGCCGCAGAACTGCCCGTTTGGGGTGGGGGCGGGGACCCGGCTGAATCCCTGAGTTTGGCTGCAGGTAGATCGCGGTGGCTGTTCGTTCCTGCCTGGACTCTCCCACAGACCTGCCCACCTCTATGCAGGAGCAGGAGCAGGAGCACCACCCTGGCCACGCTGCGGGACTGGAGCCTCGGAGCACAGTCGGATGGCAGCGGCGAGGAGTGGGCGCGTGGAGGGCTGTCTGGGCACGCATGTGTGTCCAGATGCAAGTGCGCGCGCGCTGTGTGACGAGGGACACAGAGAGGTACACCTCTTATCTCTGATCTCTCTGTAATCTCCTTTTCTGTTTCTGATCTCCCTTACTGGCACACGGTAGTAACCCGAAGCGCGTGCAAGGTCCCCGCCGCCGCCGAGTGCGCGCGCTGGCTTACCCCGAGGGCCCTGGGCTTGCTGGCTCGCCTGCTCGGCGGGTGTCGCGGCGGAGGGTGGGGAGCGCCGCCGCCGCCGCCGCCGTGGTCCGGGTGCTCTGTCCCAGCCCGGCAGCAGAGCGCGGTGCCCGAGCCCCCTCCCACCCGCCGTCACCCCCGTCCTCTCCTCTCCTCCCTCCTCTCTGCGCCTCCCCTCCCCCGTCCCGCATTACCATATGGACGCGAGTCCCTGCGAATCGCGGCAGCAGCGGGCGGTGTTTGAGTCAGTCCCGCAACCCCGCGGACCCCAACTCTCCGCTGCGGGCCGCCACGCGCCCTGCGCCCAGCGCCTACACTTGGGCTGTCACCAGGCCGCGATCGCCACCTCCCCAAAGCGCCCCGCGCGCGGGTACTGGCCGGACGGGAGTGTTGGGCCTCCCGCTTGGCACTTTCCCTTAAGTTGACGGGTAGAATCAGACAATAAATTGGAGGACAGAGAGAGAGAGACAGAGAGACAGAGAGAGAGAGAGAGAGAGAGAGAGAGAGAGAGAGAGAGAGAGAGAGAGGAGGCGAGACGCGAGGAAAGGAGGCAAAGGGCCGAGGGACCCGAGGGCGAGGTGGGGGAAACCAGGGGAAGGGAGAATCGGCCAGATACCTGACTTAGACTTTTCAAGCTAAACATCTCAGCTCCCTGAACTTCACAGCGTTTAATTAATTAGACGTTCCGTAAGGCTCAATGTCGGTCGCCCAATGGTGAATTTTCTGTTTCGGCGAGAAATAATGATTTAGGATTGTGTAACAGATGTACGACTCAACAGAAAGGAGCCAGTTTCTATGAAACTTAGCAAAAGGGCATTTCGAGATCATGCTGGCCACCTTACTCAGAAATTAAGGCTCCCCTTAAGGACTCAGCCCCGAGGCCAGTCCTGCACTCCAAGGTACAGTAGTTGATATCAAGCCCAAGGTCCAGGCTAGAATGGATCCCGGTGGACTTGGGACTTGAAATGAGATATTTGGTTTCATTTGTTTCATTCCCCCCCTCTTCCCGAACTGATTACTTGTTATCAAAATTCAAATAGTGTGAGATTTTGAAAAAAAAAATTACTGCCAAGTTTTGACTTAAGATCAGGATTTTAAATGTTAATTGGAACACACAGCCTTAGAATTCTGCATGCTAATTCTTTTAGTAACAGGTTTTGGTTTCTTGTATTCATCGCCATTTCCCCCTCCCATCTTCAGATTCGAGCACTGATTTCCCTTGCACAAAACAATCCAAATCCTCATAAAATCTCCAGTCACCTATAGGATGTACCCATTGTAAACGTCCCTCTCGGTATTCATAAGCCAAGGGCCCTCCTTTTGAAGCGCGCACACAAAAAGACGTTTCTGATTAATAATCTCTCCCGCGGCACATTGAGGCCGAGGCAGGGAGTCGCAGGACGCCCAGAAGGGCGCCGAATTCTCAGTACCTAGCATTTTAATGCGGACTCCAGGACGTGCAAACTGCTAGGTTTCCAAAGAGAATTACCTCTTCGGGGAAAGACAGCCACATTTCAAATAGTGACTCTTCTTTCAGGCCGGGGGAGGGGCGACAATGCGGATAATACCGTGACTTGCTGAGCCCAAACCTGTGTGCAAGATGGTATGTAGGTTACGTGTGCGTGCGTGCAGGCCAGGGTGTGTGGCTTTTATTTCCCCGTTCTCTCTTTCTCTCCTTTCTTTTCTTTTCCCTTCCTCTTTCCCTCCTTTCCTTCTTCCTTTCCTTCCTTTCTGCCTTCCTTCCTATTGAAACCAATCCACTCTTTTTCATTGACTAGCTCCCACTAAGCTAGGATTTCTACCTCTGGCTTTATTTTTGAAGGCAACGTAGAACCCGGGTTGAACGCCCCAGGTTGGGAATGTTCCGAGATGCGCTCTCCACCCGGGGCTGCCGGGCTCGGGGACAAAAACGACGCGAATTGGAAAAGCTTGAGAAACCTCTTCCGTCGGGGCCTCGCGTTGCGCCCCTGCACGTCCACCTCTCCTTTCTCTCACCGAAGGCGTCCTCTAGGCCGACTAGAGTCCCTGTCGCGGTCGCGGCCAGGTGAGCTAAAGCTGGGTCCTAGGAAGGGGCTTGTTTGGCAAAGGGCCTCCTCCCGAGCTCTGGCCGGCGCCCAGGCGGAGAGGCGCTCGGTTTGCAGGGTTGCCCGCTCCGCCGCGAGGAAACAGCGACACCTACTGGCCGTGCGCGCGACGCGACGCAGCCGTCGGGGCGTCTGGATCTGCAGTCTTCTGGCTCCACTAGGACTGGGGCGGCAAGAACCTGGACCCTGACTCCCTTGAGCTCACTGGGTCTGCTCCAGGCAGCGGAAAGCCACAGCTTCCGGAATCCCCCAGGGGACTACAGAGGGACAGTGCACATGCGTGCACAACACTCATCGCATGGACGATGTCCTTACTTGGGGAAATCCGGGCATCCGCTGATGCCTGGATCGAGGTCCATTGGTTTGACAAGACTCAGGCAGAGGTTAGGGTTTGATGGGCTCCGGCTGGCGCCCTAACGCTCTGTCCCACCACCCCAATCTCAGCCCTGGTGAAAAAGCTGACTTCACCAATGTCAGTAGGAGATTGGGCCCTCCTGCTGGGCAGCGTGCGCTGGGCCAGCAACCTTGCTGTCAGAGATTTGGACTCTTCTCCTTAGGAATTAAGGATTTCAAAACCTGAGCCCAGTAGTAAAAGCACATTTAGAGTGCTGGTGATATTTCTGAGACCTAACGGTATACATATGTGTTTAAGGCATGTCTATCAAAGGATATATAACTCAGCTACTTTCTGAGATACGTGAGATAGGTGAATATATCACGTATAAGCTTTGGGTTTTAGCTCCCGTCGGAAAAGATCTTAGGGTACCAGGGGTTGTCCAGGCCTGATAATGGATGAGGGTGGAAAAGCCAAGTCGTGTATCCCAAATCACTTTATCTCACGAATCTTTTCTATAAAAACACATAGCCAGCTCCTCCGAAAAGGAGGTCCAGCAGCAGATGGAAAAGCGGGGACTCCAGCCGCCCCTGGCCCCTGTATCCGTCCTCTCCCTGTGCCAACTTTCGAGGCTAAGGCTTCGCCTGGGCCTCCGAGACCTGACTGGGCATGCTTCTGGCATCAGTTTTCTCAAATGTCAACATATGTGCCTCCCCCACCCCACGGCTGGAGTATTTGAATTAGAGGTTTCCATTTAAAATAGTCATTAAAAAATAAGTAAAATAGTCATTAACAAATGCCAGTATTAAAAACATCAAAACTTTCCATGCAGTTTAAGAGTTTATCTTGGAAATTATTTTCCTTGGCTTTAGACACTGATGACAGTGGATATAAAGTGTTTTGAATGAGCTTGGTTAGGTTAAATTTTTGTCTCAGTAATTGCAAAAGTTTGCTAATTCTGTTTTCAGTGAAGCTTTTGATGGCCTTCAACCACGCGGTTTAGATCAGTTATTTTCCCTTTTATTATTTAAAGAAAACCTAACTGGCTCAAGAATTCTGCTCCTCAACTCAGTTTTGCATGTATTTTTTTCTTTATTGTTAAAAAGATTTTCCTGCCATCGATCAAATGTGTTCTAGCAAAGGATAGATCAGTTTGCATGATGCATGAAGAAAGGTGTATCACTACTAATAATGAATAAAATAGGACACTCGTGGCATCTCAGTGAATCCTGCTTCCTACTGAATGTCGAAGTCAGCTCTGTCTGCAAAAAAGGAAACCCTCACAGGAAAGGAAAATGATTACAGGAAAAGTAAATCACGCTGAGCACCTGACAAACATCCTTCAACCCAATTCTGTACAAAGGTTTATTTGAGTATTTAAAGCTCCTTGCAAAATGCAGGAGTTAAATTTTTTCCCTTTCCTGTTAGGTTTTTAGGATGCATCTTCATGTAGGACTCCAGAATTGTAGCTAGAGTGGGTTCTCATTTGATAATCTGTGGTTTCACTCCACAAATTGCCGATCTGGCATTAAATCATAGAAAAATACAACTTATGTTTCAAAAATGCTTCTGCACATTAATCATTCCCAAAATACTAGGATAGCATTAAGGCCTAGTTGAAGGACCATTTCTTGAATTGTAACAGAAAATTAGATCCGTGAAATTACACCTTAATTCACAAGAAATGACTGTATAATCTATGTACTAAAACAGAATAGAAGTAGCCAGTATTCATACACATAATATTCATTATAATATTATGAATATTATGTGTATGAAGGCTGGACACAAGGCATTCCTGTCTGTGTAGGAGCTCCTTTAGTTTCTCTTATTTAGCAAGAGAATTACAAAATTAAATCAGGCTGAACTGTCATTAGACTGTGTGCCCTTTGTCACACCTAGCCTTCCGAGGGCTTGCTAGGGAGAGTGTGTATGCTTCCTCTTCTGCTTGAGTAGCAGGAAGGAAGGCAGGGGTGCTTGGGTGCAGGGTACTGATCAGAAAGGCGCATGTTATATATAGAAAGGAGGGGGATACATTTGCAGGGGTGTCACTGGGCAGGGAGTGGGCCGCTGGCAGGTGGTGGAAGCTCCTGGGGACAGGGCTGGGGTTCTCTGCTCCAGCGCCTTTCTTTCTGTTTTCCTGGCAGCAGCAGCAGCTCATTGACATCTGGCTTCAAGCACTAAAGCTCCAAGGACACCTGTGTGCTTCTCTTGGAGACAGTCGTGTGTGCATACCAGTGTGTGTGTGTGTGCATGTGTGTGCGTGTACGGGGAGACATTTCCTCAAAAGTGCATTAGGAAGCATTGGCCCCAAAATTGTCCCACGTCTTTATCGGCCCGAGCACCAAGGTCACTGCCAAGTCCAAGTGTCCCCGCAGATGGCGGCAGCACAGTTGCTTTTCATAATAGGAATATGGCTTCTTGCATTTCTGCGGCGTCTGTGCCACTGCTTCGAGTGGGGCAAGACTCGGCCTTTTCCCTCCTCCCTGCTCCATCCTGACAATCAAAACCATTCTTCCCCTCGAACCATCTGCTGCAGGTGTAATGGATGGCGAGGGGCCTCGACCTAACCGCCCTGGAGTCTCTTCTAGGTCGTCCCCGCGCTGCACCAAACAAATGAGTCCTGTTTCGCCACTAGGGCGCCGAGGTGGATGGCGGATCGTGGCCCCCGCCTGTGGCAACGCTCGGCACTTAGAGACCAGAGCCAGCTGACAACACGCGCAACACAGACACGGAAAACGCCCCACCAGCGCGCGCCGCCCCTCCTCGCTCTCGCGTGCACCGGGCGGCACGGACGCGCTTTTGCACACTCAGGAGCCCCCGCTGCCCCCTGCACCCCGGTAACTTCTGCTGGCCTCTCTCGCACACAACCCCCGGGGCGTGTGTCTGCGCGCGGGAGGGGCGCGTGGATGTGCGTGTGTGTTTGAAACGCTTATTGGCAGGTCAGCAGCAGCTGATCAGACATGGTAATCCAATAATCTTTTGGACTACATGCAATTTTTTCGTTAAAGCCAAAAAAATTTTTTAAGGACAAGGGGAAAGCAACCACTTTTCTGCGCAAGTCTATGCTTCCCAGTTTAGGATTCAGGGAAAAGAGATGCCGAGCGAGCCCCACATAGCCAAACTTTCCCGTGAGCTGCGTAGCCTCGCCCTGCGGTGCTGCAGGAGCGAGCTCCGGGCGGGTGGGAGGCTCAGCCTCGAGGCTGCAGGTTCAAAACCCGGCTGAGCGCGCCAGGTGCTTGGCGCAAAACAAAGTCCACATCCCGGGCGCAGAGCATCCTCTTCGGTCCCGGCCCCGGCGGGCGCCAACCTCCACCCTCACCCCAACCTCTTCTCCTGATGAGTCGGTTAATCAAGGGTGGCTCCCTGGGCTTTGGGCTAGGGCTGCATCCTGGAGACGCGGAGAGCGAACAGGAGAGCACGGTCTGGGGCGGCGGGCGGCGTACTTACCTCGGGCGAGCGGGGGGGCCAGAGCGCCACGGTTCTGCTCCAGGGCCTGGGCCAGCTTTGCCTCCGGCCTTCTGCTTCTCTCAGCAGTCTCTCTCTCTCTCTCTCTCTCTCTCTCTCTCTCTCTCTCTCTCTCGATTACTTGTGACTTTTAGAGGCAAAAGCTTGCTTATTCAGAGAGAGGGAGGGAGGGAGGGAGGGGAGGCGGGAGGAGGAGAAAGGGGAGCGAGGGAGCGAGCTGGGACGAGGGTGGGGAGGAGGTGGGGATCGGAAGGTAGAGCGGCGAGGAGAGGGGGAGGAGGGGGTGGGAGGGGCAGGGTGGAGTAACGGGGATGGGCTGGGCCGGGCTGCTCTGCGCGGCGCGGCCACCTCGACCCCCACCCAGCTGCAGCGCTACGCCTCCAGCGTCCCCGGGGAGCCGGCGTCAGCTCCAGAGGCCGGGCGGGGCGCTACAAAAGCGCGCGCCGCGGGACCCCGCGTGGGCTTACTCCTGGCAGCCCAGCCTAGGCTGCTCCGTGCGCCAGCTGCGACGGCGAGGGCATCGCCCGACCAGGGCTGTCGGGGTTGAGAGCCCTGAACTTCGCCTGCGCCTCGAGCGGTGGGGGCCGTGGGTACCCACCTTCGCCACAGCCCCAACTGCTCTCCCGCGACGGCTTCCCCGACGCCCGGGGGCAGCCATGTCTGCGCCGAGGTGTCCCGTGGGCTCTGCTGTTTGTGCAGTGTGTGTGTGTGTGTGTGTGTGTGTGTGTGTGTGTAAGCACAGGGGGGCGCGCGGGTGGATACGCTTCCAGCGCGCAAGCTCCGGGCAAGAAAGAAGGTAAAATCCCTCACGTAAAAAGTAGCTTCGCTCTCTCACAGCTGGGAACCAGCACCACGTTCCACCCCGTCCGTCACTCGAGATGCGTTTGTGAAGTTAAGACCCTGGCGGGTGCTCTGCTCGCTTCGATTGAGTTTCTGTTCAGAACGAGGATTGTTTATTAAGACGAAAATAGGCTTAAAAATAAATTTTAAAACAACAGCAGCAGAGAAAGGGGATAAGATCTTAGCAACAGTAGAGAAGCCAAGTGCTTAGCATGGTCTTCCTGAATAAGAACATCCATGATAGATGCAGGTGCGAGTCTCAGTTACAAACCCGCTTCCGTACGTGACGAGATTAAAAATGGGAGGGAGCATGTTTCTCCACACCGCGAACCCATTAGTTCTGTTAAACGCATTAAACCAGCCCGAGGCATGATTCCACGACAGCCTGCAGCGTACACATATGGGCACCCGAGTCAGTGCGCACACGGCCCGTTTATAAAACTCTCCGTGCACACGCATACACGCCTTCGCAAAAGGAAAGTTACCACATCGGTGTCTAAGCTCGCATATGCATTTTTCTCAAATGAATTTTTCTCCACATTGATTTTCCTCTGCGTTTCCTCGCTGACCTGTCGCTGCTGCGACATTGCAGCTATCCTCGAGGTTACCAGGCTGGTGTAATTCTGCTTGCTTTCATCGTGAAAGGCGCGTCATAAAATGCCAGGGGGGAGGGAAAGCTTGAGGGGCGTGGAGCAGAAGGCTTTTATTAACACTAATCTTCTCCCATAGCAGTTTAATTCAGATCATAGCAATGACGTCATAGGACGCATCTCCCTTCTTTCACTCCAGGGAGACCACAAGATGATTTGGCCAAGTACGACTCTGTATACCTAAAGAATTATAATTGTTGTCCAGTTATAAGCCTATCCAGGGCATAAAGAATCCCTGCACATTAAGGTGTTGGACATTTGGCATGTTTTAGGACTTACAGACTTGCTCAATCTTAGTTCAAGCAGAGAATGAGGAAATGCAGCCAGTTTGCACTCGTAATAGTTTGGAAGGAAAATGGAACGAGAGAAGTTGTTCTTCAAAAATTAGGTTGAAGGCAAATAAAAATATTACCCTTCCACACAAAGACCTGCTCATGATTTATATTAAATGAGGGCTATTTATATGAATTACAGTGGGGAGCTCCAAGATTCTTTTGAAGAACAACGGAACAGAGAGGGAGCAGGGAGCAGAAGACCCCAGTCCAGCCGGCTCCCTGGGTCCCTGGGCCCAGGGCAAACATGGGGCATCGGGCCCTCCCCACTTTCACGTGTGAACACTGTCTGAGGCTCAGTTTCCGAGGATCGGAGCTCAGGCTCAGTGGATCAGTGTCACATTTAGAAATGAGTAGCTGTGTTGGGCCAGTGTTCTTACCATACACCACAATGGCATGGTGGAGTTAGAACCTCCCCTCTTCTCACTGTTTAGCAATTGCATCATAATTAAATTGCCCTGCTTATTGAATACTAAAAGAGAATTCGTGAGGCTTTCTTTGCAATTATTGGCCAGTGTTTTCTTCTAATGAGTCCCCAGGATTGGGTTCTATGGAGGAGGGAGTGTGTGTGTGTGTGTGGGGGGGGAGCCCGGTAAAGTATAGCTTTAAAATGCAGAACAAATCACAGACAAGAAAGTGATCGATTATCTAATAGGCGGAGGACACAAAAATTTTGCGGCCATGTTTAAGTAGTCCTTAGTTTATGAAAACTCTTGATTTTTGAAATATATAACTTCATAAATTGCATTTCTTCCCCCTTTCATTTTTCTTTCTACCATTTCAATCATGTTTAAGTAGTCCTTAGTTTGTGAAAACTTGATTTTTGAAACAGACAACTTCATAAATTGCATTTCTTTCCCCTTTCATTTTTCTTTCTACCATTTCGATCATCTTCATCCTAGAAGATTTCCTTTTTTCCTAGTGACATGCTCCCAGAAGGCTTAAATTAGACACCGAGTAGCTGCAGATGCCCCAGCGGTGGCTAACCTGCTTCCTGGAGGTATGGAGCCATTCCTGAGGACTCAAGAGCCCCACTCTGCACCCGCGACTGCCAGGAGGGCTTTGGAGGCCCGGGTCACTGGACAGAAAGAGGACTTGAAAACTGACCTGATTGTGGGCAAAATCATTTTGTCCTCTTGGCATAAAGATGTAGCTCTCTAAGTTCTGCCCAGGAATGGCAGGCAGCCTGCCTGGACTGCTCCCCACCAGATCACGGTGGCTCCCCGCTGCCAGCGGAGAGCCTGCACGTGACATTCAGGGACAAGCTGGCGTGTGTCCCACAAAAGGAGGTGGGCAGCTGGGGGTGCTGCCTTTGCTGCCTTCCAAGGGCCCCTGTGATAATCAGTAGCTCTAGCAGCCACAGGGGAAGAAAGAACAATGTATCACCAGTTTTCACTCTGATATATTTTAATGAGCTAATTTAAACTTTGCTTTCAACAAGTCCCTGCTAATGTTAATCTTCTCTCTGCTTTTCCTTATGATTTTTAAAAATGTTTCTCCATTGCTTGGTCGGCCTCGCGTGCAGATGTGCTGCGGTGAACACGGAGTTAGCAGGGCACTTCCGGGTCAGCGCCAGATGTGTTAGCCGCAGTGCCTCGCGCGAGCGGCTCCAGCACAGACACAACTTACTTGTGTGGTTTGGACTCAGTCTTCATAGGTACGGAATTTTCTCTGAATTCTTTAGCCTGAATTAAGGAGTCCAGACACAGACCCATGACTTCTGTGAATAACTACGTGGACACCCAGCCACTGGCCACCGTGGAGAAGTTACAGCCGTAACTCTCGGAGTGTTTGTTTCTAACCTTCAAAAAAAAAAATCATCTTGAATGATTACTTCTTTCAGGAATAAAGGAGATAAAATTAGACTTGAGTTGGTCTCTTCGCAGATACTCTTTTATTATTTAAAATTAAGCCGCTCCCCCAGTTCGGCCTTTGAGCGCCTCAGGCCCTACTGCCTCCTTAGTTCTGTAAGCTCTCAGGCCCGCCCTTGGCATCCCACTCGCTGTCCACCGTCCACTGACAGCTTGGGGTGGAAGGGGTGAGCATCCCGAGATGTTATTTTGATCCTGTCTAATAAAATGGAGTTCGACGGTGTGTGTACCCCCTTTCTCTAGATTATGGAAATGAGTAAAAATGCTTTCACAGTTCTTCTTGGTGAGAGGGCGCGGAGCGGGCTCTCTCCTGCGGAGTCTTTTGGCGAGACCTGTTTCTGCCCGGTTTCTCGCAGGTAATGCTACCCAGGTGGTCCACGGATGCGACCTCCGAGTTTGCGTTCTAACTCATCCGGCCAGGATCCCGGGGCGGGGCTAGGGGAGGGGTCCGGTAGGCTAATAAAAGGCCAAGCGTCCTGAGACCGAAACTACCCAGTTTCTACCAAAGGGCCTTCACCATAAAACTGCTACTGCCTCCTCGCCTATCGCTCCGGGAACTGCGGCCACCAAGGGCGGCCTCAGGTGAGGCTGCAGAAGTGGACACAGGCGCCTTCCCCGGTCTCTGAGTATTTCCAGCAGCTGCCTGGGAGCACTTTGACCTCCGTGGCCATTGCGCTTGTTCTTTTCCTTCAAACAACACCTGCTGCTGCAAATCGCGTACACCTGATACCAGATGTAGTCAAAAGGAAAAGAGAAAGCCCCACCCTCAATTCCGTTTGGCAGGAGCCCGGGCTACCAAAGCCGTTACATAACGCCTGCCCAGTGCACACCTGTGCCTACGAGAGCGGATCGGGTTCCGAGGCGGATGCGGCCTGGAGCCGGCCTCCGAGCCCCAACTCAACCTGGCGCACGGTGGCCGAGCGAATTTGGGCTGGCAGGCTGTCCCTTCACCGGGTTTAAAGTGCAGCTGGATCCCAGAGGAGATGCTTCAAGGACGGCTCCCTTTCGGGGGTGCCCAGGGACGTCCTTGCTCCTCCCAGCTCGCGCGGGCCCAAGAGTGTCCCCTGTTCCCATCGGGGCGGGCTTCTGCGCGTCGGGGTTGCAGGCAGCCTCTCCCGCCCGCCCCCGCCCCCTGCTTATAGCGATGAGGACCTCGGAGGTGCCATGGTGGGGCCTGATAAGTGGATGCTGCCAGGATCCGGGGTGGGCCGTCCTTTTCCCCAGAAGGCGGACAATGGCTTCATTAATCTGTCGTCATTAAAGCAAGCCAAGAGGAGCCTGCCTGCACCGAGGGAGCATCACGCCTTTCTTCCTGCGCCCCAGCAGTTTGGACGAATGGCGGCTAACACGGGATCGAGTTTCCCAAAGACCCGGGTGTTTAGATTTGAGAAGTCATACCAAGACCCTGTGCAGAAAAGTCAGTCCCCAAACTCGCAGGGAGCCCACAGTGCGCCCTTCTAAGCTTCCTGCTTCCTACCAACCCAGAAGACCTTGACGCACCCCTCCCCCAAGTATTAGGTCACCCCTCCACGCATTAGGACCCCATGGCAAAGGGACGCGTTACGGTCACTTAAGAACATCACAGACAGTGTTGTCGGGATAAAGCCGAGTTGTGTTGCACACTGCTCCTAGGGATTTCGTTGAGGCCCTGGGGACGTGACTCAGTCTCTCTAGGGTGAAGGCTTGAGCTAGGCTTGAAAAATAAGGTAAACTAAAACCTACATTTAAATTTTCTTGTAGCTCTTTCAAAAAAAAGGAAAATGCACACAGAGCAAGAGGCAGGGGCCTTTTCCAACCACCCAGGCCCCCTTCGCCCTCTTTGGCCACCAAGATCGCTTCTGGCGGGTGACCGTCTCCTATGCATGAACCACAAAAAACGTCACTCTTTACGTCTCTCTCTTCTACCAAGTTCAAGGACATCTGGGTACTTGCTTGCACTCCATTCCCTAACTACAAATTCTCCCTTCACATTTGTGTGCGCCTAGGACGGTGTAGACCTAGCCGCGTTTCCCCGTAGCTACCCGGTTGGAGAAACCCACCCGTAGGACCCGGGCGCGCCCCCGGCAACCAGCGCCACTCGGCGCCGAGAACTTTGATCTTCTCCGCAACTCCGCGAGCCCCACCCCGCCACGTCCAAGCGCAGGCACTATACCTTGCCCCAGGGTATCGGGCTCCCGTCTCCCAGGTTGCACCCGCTGGAAGGGTTGGGTTTGGGGAGGTTTGCTTTGGCTGGGCGTGAGTGGTCTATATAAGCCCTGCCGGAGTAGGGTACAGAGGAACGCGCCTTGATGGACTCCGCTGTTAATTAACGCGCGGCTAATTTGAGCTCCAGGAGCCGGAGCTGCAGGTCGCGCAGCGAGCTGCGAGGGGCCAGTGACCTCTAGTGGACACGTGGGGACATGCAGCGCGGCGACTCGCCCGCCTGCCAGCTACCAGCGGAGGGAATCCCAGTCCACGGCGCTCGGAATCGTGGAGCTTGGGGACCCAGGCCCTAATTTGAGGGAGAGAAAGGTGTCAGCAAGCGACTGTGAGGAACGGCCTAAGCGTTCGCGTTGCATCTGAAATCTTAACTCAAGTAGGCTTGAACTCTCAGGGCACGCACACATACTCTCATGTGAGCACCGAGGAGCGCACAAAAAAGGGGCGCAGGAGGCGCAAAGACGCCGCAGGGCCTGGCCCTGGCCAGCTAGGGAAGGGGTCAGAGCGCAAAGCCGCGGGGTTCTCCGGTGTCCTAAATCCACACTTTAAAAGAGTTTTGTGTTTTTTAAAGGTTATTTGGAACAAGAGAAAGTGAAATGAGAGATGGCGCCTTTGCCGTTAAACTCACACCCGCAAACGGACAAGGAGACACTGTGAAAATGCTAACAAGCATATCACCAAAGAACCCCTTCACCTAGTAAAACGTAAAATAAAAGGCCAGAAAGGGTAAAATTATCTATTTTCTCCTTCCATTCATCCCACCAGTTAGGTAAACTAGCGCAGAAGGGATTTAGGAAAACAGGGCCCGGTACTGCACACCAGGTTAAAAGGCAGAGTGTCACCTCGGTGATTCGAGTCAAAGCCCTCCACCCTCTTCAAGTGAAGGGAGCCTTCTTGTCCTTCTGGGTCTCCTAGGCCTCAGGTAGCGGGACGGGGCCGCTGGCGAGGCCCAGTCACATCCCACAGTCCGCTGCCCCGCCCGCAGGGCTCGCAGGCGCTCGCAGAGCGTCTCCCCAAGGCCGCGGTCCTCTGTCTCTGCCTGGACGCTTTCCTAGTTCTCCTCTCCCCGACCACGTTCTCTAAGGGTGGCAGTCTGGATTTCCGGCTGCAGCTCCCCAGGCATGGAGGAAATTTGCAGGTGACCCCTCGCCTGGGCAGCCGGAGGGCCGCAGTTTCCCATCGTAGCTCGGGGCAGCGCAGCGGGCGCCCCACATGTGCGCTAGGGCCTGGAGACCGAAAGCGGGGCTCGAGGCACCACCTCTCTCCTGAGCCCAGACAGTTGCCTAGGGCTGTGTTCACACCTCGGGCCGAGAATCACGCCTGGCACGCAGGTATCTCCTCGGTCCGTCCGCAGGAAGCGGGTCTGGGACCCTATGGGGGCTGCGGCTTTAGGGATTCCCGGTGTGTGTGTGGGGGGGGGGGATCACCTCTGGTGGTCAGTATATAAACTGGCCAGAGGAAAAAGAAAAGCGGAACTGGATGCTAGGTGAGACTGCAGGTGAACGTTCTTTTCCTCAACTTTTTCCTCTCCTCTTTGCGCCTTCGGAAAAGGCCTAGAAGTACTTTGTAAAAGGTCGGAAAGCTGTGTTTGGAGTGAAATCTCCCACCACAGGGCTGTGGGCTGTGGTGTAGTGTTGGAAAAGGAGTGGGTTCCAGAAAGGAGAAGTGGACTCAGGAAGGGGAGAGAGAGAGAAGAAAGGAGAGAGGAGAGAGGAAAGAAAAGACAGGAGAGAGAAGAGAGAAGAGGAGGAAAGGAGAGAAGAGGGGGAGAGAGAGACAGACAGAGAGAGAAAGGGAGAGAGAGAGAGAGAGAGAGAGAGAGAGAGAGAGAGAGAGAGAGATCTTTCTGCCTAGGCCACAGACCTCGAGGTACTCTGGAATGGGACGGCTCTGAGTCCCAAGCCTGTGGCCACCATCCCTCCTAAGCCCTCAGATCACACTAAGATTCAAACTCTACCCAAGCACCAAGAGGAAGGTGACACGAAAGTGAGCAGGCAGACGCCTTGGGGTGGTGTATTTCATGATGGCCCAAGGAGAAAAGATGGAGGGCACTTACAAGCTCCAGTCATTCCATGTATGTCACAACAAAAACAGAATTTTAATAGATGAAACTGAATTGCAATAATTTGAGGCACGATCTCTCAAGTGAAGGAACCACCGCACAAAGTAGCGCGTATCCTTCAGCAGCCCAGACGTGAGGCCCCCGTCACAGGCAGAACCGGCGGGGCTCCTCCTGGTCCCGTATCCCGCGCCACGGGAGTTCCCTAAAATCCCCAGCACAAACCCCAGCATCACATCAGCACGGGGAGGGAATGAGGCAGGCGGCGTCCCCAGCGAGGACCCAAGCAAGTTTCTGCCTCCCTCTTAACTTCTGTGTCCTGTAAGACTCGCACGCTGGTCGCCCTTGGCACCGCGTGAGGCGCACAGAGGAAGTCGCCCCCTGAGGGTCCCGGAAGGCGCCCCTGAAGCCAGGAGACAAGAGGAAATGAGCTGTCCCCGGGTGCCAGCGTCTCCAAACTTCGTCGGATCTAGACTGGGCCCTTGCGGACTTGGGGACTCAGAGCTTCCCTTTCGCCCAGGCGCGAGGGGCACAGAAAGCGCCTTGCTCTTCTCGGCCCACTGGGACTTACCCAGGTCCTGCCTGAGCCCACAGGGCTCAAGCCCCCACCTCATGCCCGAAGGTGCTGGCTCCCCGCTCCTGGTAGCACTGGATAGCGTCGCCCCTAGCCAGCTCCTGGGGCGCCTAGAGTGTCCTGGAGAGGAGAGAGCGAGGTGCGGGCGTCCTGCGTGGCCCTTTGACCCAGGCCTGCCAGGAAAGCAGATACACAGTTTATTTCCTAGTTTAGTTCTACCACCCCATGGCACTTTTAGTGAAAGGGTCGTCTTTTTTACAGAAATTATTCATGTTTCGGATTTGATTGTTCACCCCTCAAAACCTCCAGAAATCTGGTCTAGGAGAAGTCCCTCCTGCCTTGTCCCGGGCTGCTGGTGTAGGACTTGGGAAACAAAGGCAGGACTTTCCTCCTCCCTGCCCTGGGGTCTTGCCCTCGCTGCGGTAGGAGCCACGACCCCTTCCAAACAACTCCTTGGGAAATCTGCAGAAGTCTGTAGTGCAGGGTAACAGGTGATGCGTGGCTCTGGGAACCGCGTCGCAGGACGTCGTAGGACGCCCGAGGAGCACGGAACTCGGGGTGCACGGAAGGGGCTCCCGGGTCCTGCAAAGAAGCAGTCTTGTTTTTTTTTTTTTTTTCCCCCCTCCCTAGTCCCAGCTATCCACATTTCTTTCTCCCTTCCTTCCTGGTTAGGGGAATTGATGTTCTGCGCGGAGCGATTGAGAAAAGAAACTCGAACTGTGGACGCTATTCTTTACTGTAAAAAGGAAAAACAATAACAACAACAACAACAACAAAAAAAACCGAAAACCTGCGCGCTGTCTTCTCTTGTCTTTTACTCGCTTTCCTTTTCAAATTGCATAATTTTAGGGCGGGCTTGGGGGTCCACTGAGAGACGGGGGAAGGTGAAAAGGATATTTTGGGGGGCTGTTTTACCCCCGAAGTCTTAGGCCACCTTCCCTGGGGCGATGAGGATGACGGCGGTGACGCTCTGAGCGCCAACAGAGGTTTATTTTGTAGATTCCCCGGGTGGCTCCAGGGAGTCCTGGAATCAAACGGCAAGCATTTAGACTCCTGTGCTGAAACTGTGGACGAGGGAGGAAGACACCGAGGGCCGCGCGCAGGCGTAGGGACTGGGATCTTTTCCTCTCAATCCCTGGGGCAGCCCAAGGAAAGTCCTGGCGCGGTTCTGTGCGCCCTTTGGCGCCCACACCCGCGGGTACCTTCTGACTCCGCCCCGCCCCGTTTCCTGTTTTGCTGGTCAGCTCCTCTCTGCGGTTGAAGGAAGCTTGGATCCAAGACGCCTTTGGGAAGCCCGGGAATGGGGCGGGGACTGGGCTTTGGGCCGGGATCCGGGCGAAGGAGGGGCCGGCTGCGCACTTCGGAGCGTGGGGGAGACACCGAGGCCCCCATCCCCTCCACACCAGGCCCCCTGGATGGAGCGATGGTGGCGTGGGCTCCACGCAGACGAGGCTCCTGGAGCTGCCCTGTGGAGAATGGGACAGTAAAGATCGCCCAGCCTCAGTCTTCCCATCTGCTGCAGATAAATTTAGAGATTTATTCCTTTAAAAGTGATTTCCCCTCATATATTCCTCGTGACCCCCATCCTATTATGAATCATTTTCAGGCTTAATTTTAAAGAAATACAAAAACTATGTTTAGGTCAGATTTGTCTTTTTTTGCTGGATTCAATTTTACTTCTGAATTTTCAAGTCACATCTGGAAAGCTTTGGGTTCATGAACGAAGTAATACAGCTGCCATCTACTTAACAATTTCAAACTCCTAGGCTTTATTTTCCCCACTGAGTCTCACAACAATCACGTAAGAGTTTTCCTCTCTCTCTCTCTCTCTCTCTCTCTCTCTCTCTCTCTCTCTCTCTCTCCAAACTAAAAGCTGCGGCCCAGGTAAATGAATTTCTCACAGGTACCGAGGTGGTGGGGCGGAGGTGGGGTCTGAACCGGTCTGTTGGACGCTTAGGTGGAGACATTGCCCGCCTATGAGCCCTGTAACCTGTGGCTCTGGGGTGCCCCTTCCAAGAGACCTGTGGCGACAAAGCGGAAATGGGGCCTCTAAGCAGCTGAGGTGACCCCCAGGGGAGAAAGAGTCCCAGCCTGGTCCTCCCGCGCCCCTCCGGCAGTGCTGTGCCTAGGATGGAGGGATTCTGGGAGACAGCGCTCCTGGCACCGGTCGTCTTTGGCCATGACTTCTTACCTCTGCAAGGAACGGAGACGAACATTTTTCCACTCTCCTTGTTAGTCTATTTTTAAAACCTGAGGTTAGAACTGTGGACGATATAGCGGAATGATCTGAACAGGGACATCAAGTACAGGGAATGCAGATTATAGGAGGGTTTGTCTCTCAAAAGTTGCTGGAAAGAGATCAATCATGCCAATACACGAAGCAAAGTAAGTGAGTTTCTTGAGATTTAAAAACATTGTTTTACATTTGCTTAGTTCGAATGGGAAATAGTTGTATTTAAAAGATACAGAACTAAAAAGAAAAAAAGATTCAATCTTTGGTTATAGAGTATGATTGTGATAATAAAGTAAGAATTTAAAAGTTTAAAAGAATGTGTCAAAATATGCAAAGTATTCATCTGGGAGAGCGTGCACTTATTTGAATAAAGTCACTTCCAACAACATGTTTGGATTCTTTTCTCCTTGTCTTCCTCCTCCTTTCTTCTCCCCCATTTCCTTTCTCTCCTCCTCCTCCTCCTCCTCCTCCTCTTCTTTTTCTCACACTCTTCCTCTTGTCCCTTTTGCTTTTGGAATCTATGTCTGAGGTATGAGAAAATGAACCTAATTTGTCTACTATTTCTTCCAAAGGGATTTTTGAAAGAAAATAGCCAGAGATATTGTCAACTAAGAAAAACATGCCAGTTTGAATAGCATTTTCTCCAAGTGTGGCAGACAATTGGGACAATATATGCCACCCTGAAGAAAGTCTCCTGTAAGAACTGTTCTTTAAGATGGTGTTTTATAGTCTCACTACATTTACTATTAGGTTACCATCAGATTAAAATCTATGATATCATAATATTAAAAATTCACACATTAAAACTATCATTTTCTTGTATTTAGCTTTGTAATCATGTTTCAAATAAAAAAGATCTCAAAGTCTGTTAGGACATAAACAGCAAGAAGTTACAATCACACACACACACACATACACACATACACACAGAAAATATAATTTATTACAGTCCTAGTGGGGGAAGTTCATTTGCTTTGTAGTCTCACAGATTTCATGGTAGCAAAGAAATGTAGTTCCATGAGGAAAGAGCCCAGAGCCATAACTCTAGGCTGGCCATAGTTATGAGCATAAAATAGCTTTATCGTCATCCTTTACTATGCATTGAGATTCTCTTGCTTTGGTTCTTCATCAACAATTTAACTGTCTTCCAGTTTTTTTTTAATTTTATTTATTTATGTGTGTGTGTGTGTGTGTGTGTGTGTGTGTGTGTGTGTGGCCAGCTCAGCCCACCAGGGGGCGGGGCTGGCTGGCATGTGGTGCTAGGGGACTGAACTGCGGTCCCTGTGCTTTGCTAAGCTTGTTCTAAGTAGGTGCTTTAGACCACTGAGCCATCTCACCAGCCCCTGTCTTCCAGTTTTTTTGGACTTTATTCTTCGGTTACTTATTTGGGTTTTTTTTTTTTTTTTTTGCAGTCCCCCTGCCTTAGCCTCCCAGAGTTAGCTTCTGCAATCAAGCCGAGCAGAGCCCTATTTTTTGCTTTGCAAAATGACAATTAGGCCATTTGAGAAAATACTTCTTGGCTAATGTAGTGATGATTTTAAGTATTTTTATTGGTTAAGTCTTAGGCCACAATTCCTCCCAACTTCTCTGTGAGACTTGAATTCTAAAGGATAAGTTTGGAGAGATTGTTCCTACTTTCGTTGTCTAATTCAGCAACCTCTCAACAATGAATAACACTACACAGGTGTAAGCTTGCTCCTTCAAGAGTAGACTGTCTTGGGGCTGGGGAGATGGCTCAGTAGAATAAGCCCTTGCCTGGCAAGCGCAAGGGTCTGAGTTCAATCCCCCCAAAAAAGAGTGGACTGTCTCAACTGCTCAGAAACTCAATAATGAATTTATGGGGAAAGCCCAGTAGGGAAAAAACTGAAATCTGTCTTCTTTGGAACATAAAATTCTATTCCTTTAAACTTGCAAAGACAGAATAGACTTCAGACCTTTTGGAAGACAAGTTTCTAACTCTTAGATATGAACTTCAAAGGGGCATTCAAAAGCAACTTAAAGTATTGCACTTGTGATGGAGACAAGACTATTCCCCTCCCATATTAAAGCCATATTGATACTTTATGCCCAAATCATTCACCTCATGGTCTGAGTAATGGCTGTTTTAGTATGCCTGGAATTCTTCCTGGTAAACATGGTGACACATTTCTCATTGTGTTCTCAGAAGACCCCCTCAGTGAATCAAGATCAATAACCTCTGATCCCAAAAGTCATTCTCTGCCACATTTATAGCTTAACTGTAGAATCCATAACACTCGGAAAAATGTTTCGTGTATATATTTATTTTACCTCTGTTTAGTAGCCCAAATGCCAAGCGGTCAGGTGCACTGCTGGCATTCCTCGTCACAGGCACTTAGCAAGGGCTGAAGTGTGTTTGTCTATAATGCATGCAGTGTGATTGAAAGACACAGTTAATATTTAAAATTTTAAAGACTTTATCCCAGCAAAAGATGTGTTGCCATCGCGTCCTCTGAGGTTCTCCCTCTCACTTTGAACACGCACATCCCACTATTCTTGCCACTTTCGGAAGCAGTTCTGGAAGCCCTCTTTTGTGAGTGTCTATACTTATGTTGTATTGGCTGCCTTGATGTCCTAAATCAATTCAAAGCATTTCTCTTTCATGGGCATTGTGACTTTGGGGAAGGGTCAGGAGCTGCACAGAGCCAGATCCATGACTAAGGCGGTGAGAACAGCCCAGTGTGAAGCCTACCTTCCCATTGGATGGCGCCTGGCAGCGGTACTCACTGGAGCTTGAATCTCCTCTCATAAAGACACTCATGAAAGAAGACTTCCATGGCTCTGGAAGTGGCAAAAACAATGTCTTTCTTTCTTTTCTTTTTGGGCAGGCTCAGCTCACCCTGTTTGCCTAAGCAGGCACTTTAAACTGCTGAGCTACCTTGCTGGCCCCTCACTCTACCTTTTTACCAAACCTTGAAGAGTGTCTCTGAAAGCCTTAGCTGTTAACCAGCCTCTGTAATGTGCACACACAGGCAGTGCCTATTCTGCTCTGCTTTTCTGGAAACGCAATGAGGTTCTGAGCTAGAAATTAAGATGTTATGGGGGTGGGATTTAGGTTGATTTAGAAGTTAAGACAGAAGAGCAGCTGGGTAGAGAGAACGCATGTGCACACCCAGGCTCCCAGGAGACACTCTTCTAGAAAGTAGGCACATTATACACAGATTCTTTAAAATCTCAAGTATGTATGAATCATTCAACACTTGCATTAATTCACTCATTAATTCAGCCAACAGCTGAGACACAGCTACTCTGTCAGTGTTGTGTGTGAAGCAACAATTGATGCTGTGTAGCAGTGGTCATCATTTTTTTAGGCAAAACCACAAAGTTGAGGGAAACTAGTGCCTCTAGTCCTCCCCAAACTGCTTGCAGGTTCCCCTCCTTTCTTGTTACCTTTGTATAGTGGTCCTGTTGTGCTTCTTTGCTCCCTCATGGGAAGTACCCCGTGGTGGAGGGATGCTCATGGACAGAATGCATGCTCAGGCCACCCAAGGTCCCCGATGTCATGTTCAGAATTTGATTCTTACCAAGTGTCAGGGACCTGACAAACTTTCCTACTAAAATGAAAAAGCTACCCTGACTAACTATATATGCTGATACCTGTGAACTAAGCAACTGCACTGCAGATGGTAATCTGTAATAGTAGTTTCGCGCTTGGAGTGCCTGTCATTCTGGTCTTCTGAATACAGGCTGTTTGTCATGACATGCCAGTTGCTGCTGTGTTGTCTTTCAGGTAGATGACTGTTCAAAAAGAAGGGGGTGGTGAGTGAAGGCAAGAGATAGGCAAAGGAATATTGTGGGACCTGCTTCAAGGTTGTATATGGTTCAAGGTTGTATACGGTTAGATTTTTGAACTTATGTGTAAACATAAGAATTATATAATTCTTTATACCTATTTTTAAAAATATATTCTAATTTTTAAATGTTTTTTTTTATCATATTCTATAGGGACTTAAAAGTTCAACATATCAATACTTGATGAAAAATACCTGTTCCATGTTATGCCTAAAATGTATGATATTCATATAGTGAGGTTAAGCCTAACAGCCTAGTTTGTATGGTAATAACAATAAGCTTGTCTTCTGGATGGTTAACAACCTAAATTTGCAGACCAAAATTAGAGAAAAAGGAAGGCCGCAAGGAAAGCCAACATTTTGGCCCTAGCCTTCCAAGGTCACTTAAGACTCAGGACACATGAGAACTTGTACTGTAACATCATGTAACTCGGTAGTGTCCCAAATTTTCTGATCAAGGAGATTATGGGGCCAAAGAGGAAAGTGATCGATGCTGTAGAGTGTGCCTAAGAAGAGTCACCTGGAGGGCTGGTGAGATGGTTCAGTGGTCTAAAGCACCTACTTAGAACAAGCTCAGCAAAGCACAGGGACCACGGTTCAATCCCCCAGCGCCGAGAAGACACTCTCTCAGGCTTTCACAGAGAGTACATTGGCCAAGCAATGGCCGTGACTCATCCACATGGCTGCACTGACAAAGGTTCTACAATCTGAGGTACGGGATCTCAAGATAAATCCTGAGGACATTTCACTGACCTTCTCAGACCAAAAAGCTACAACTCTTGTTGCATAGGTCCTGCTTTACCTTGGTCTTAACCATCCAGTAGAAAAGTATGAAGACAAAATATAGGAAATAAAGCCATGCTGTTATGTTGAGCTGTGGGGGACTCAGGTCAATAATTTCTGACATTGCCAGTTAAACAGAAGACCCAATGCTATTATGGGCTACTGGACTCTTTTAGAATATTTTGCTGAGTTTACACACCTATAATATTCAATAACGGAACTTAGAAAAAATGGGGTATACCGATGAATGTCCATTTTGTATTTGTGTATTCCAAGTGGTTAGGATAGATATATAGTTGCATTCTCTTAATGAATAGAATGATTTGTTCTAATGGTGTCTATAAATAGGATCACAAGTCCACTTCTTGTACAGCAATTAACCACTAAGAAGAATATATGCAGTGTATTATTTGTTGAAACTGTACTTCCGATTGGATTTGAAACTGTCTCATTGCTGTTTATCAATAAAACTTTGAAAAAAAAACAGATAAATAGATAAATGAAATTTGAAAAAAAAAATGCCCCAGCACCACATGCCAGCCAGCCCCGCCTCCTGGAGGGCTGAGCTGGTCACACACACACACACACACACACACACACACACACAAATAAATTTTTTTTTTTTAAAAAAAGAAGAGTCACCTGGAGAGAAAACATTCTTTCAGGCTTTCACAGAGAGCACATTGGCCAAGCAATGGCTGTGACTCATCCACATAGCTGACACTGATAAAGGTTCTACAATCTGAGGTACAGGATCTCAGGATAAATCCTGAGGGGATTTCACTGACCTTATCAGACCCAAAAACTACGACTCTTGTTGCACTGGTTCTGCTTTACCTTGGTCTTAACCATCCAGCAGAAAAGTATAAAAACGAAGTATAACAAGTAAAGCCATGGTGTTATGTTGAGCTGTAGGGGACTCAGGTCAACAATTTCTGACATTGCCAGTGAAGCGGAAGACCCACTACTGTTATGGACTACTGAACTCTTTTAGAATATTTTGCTGAGTTTACACACCTATAATATTTAGATGGTGGAAGTTAACAAAAAAAGGGTATACAGATGAATGTCCATTTTGTATCTGTGTATTCAAGTGGTTGGGATAGATATACAGTTACATTCTCTTAATCAATAGAGGGATTTGTTCTAATGGTGTTTGTAAATAGGGTATCAAGTCCCCATCTTCTACAGCAATTAACCACTAGGAAGAAATATACAATGTATTAATTATTGATACTGTCTTACCAATTTGATTTGAAACTGTCTCATTGCTATTTGTTTCTCAATAAAATTATAGAAAAAAATAAAATAAAAAAGCTTATACTGTCTATATCCAAGAGATATTTACATGTTATCCACTTAGAAAGCAAAGGAAAGATTTTCTAGAGGATTTCCAAACCTGAGAGGTGAAATTAGAATTATTTTCGAGGTCAGTATTCCTGAAGTCGCACCACCTAGAAACAGCTTAATTTGCCTAGTTATTAGCACTGAGATATTTTGGGTTTTTTTTTTTTTTTTTGAGACAGGGTCTCACTGTACATTTCGGACTGGTCTGGACCTCACTTTGTATCCCAGACTGTCCTCAAACTCACAGCGATACTCCTGCTTCAGCCTTCCAAGTGCTGGGATTACAGGTGGGCTCCACCACACCTGGGTAAACTTTGAGAATCTAACACTGAGGGACTTTCTATGAGATCTAATTGATGGGACTCCTGGAAATGTCTAAAAACTAGCTGAAAATTCTTGAGTCAACTTAATATTGAAAAGAGGGTATTTTCACACATTGCATTCACTTTCTCCTCCTTTCCCTTTTCCCTTTCTCTTTTTCTCCTTTCTTTTCTTTTCTTTCTTTTTTTTTTTTAATTTATTTATGGGGCAAGGCAGCTCAGCCCACCAGGGGGCAGGGCTGGCTGGCATGTGGTGCTGGGGGATTGAACCGCGGTCCCTGTACTTTGCTAAGCTTGTTCTAAGTAGGTGCTTTAGACCACTGAGCCATCTCACCAGCCCTCCTTTCTTTTCTTAAATGTATTTTGTTCAGGGTTTCACTACACATCTTAGACTCATGGTGGTTCTCTTGTTTTCAGCCTCCCCAGTGCTGGGATTACAGGTATGTGCCACCATGTCTGGACTCTGTCGCTGGCTTGGCGTGGCTGTTGGTGGGTCTGGGGCAGCATGTGGTGCAGGGATTGAACCCTAGTTCCTGCACTTACCTAAGCAGGCACTTAGTCCACTGAGCTATCTTGCTGGCTCTTTTTTCTCCTTTCCTTCTTTCCACCTCATTTTTCAGCTTATCCTCCTCCTCCTCTGCCTTTTTTCACTTATCTCCACCCATTTTTTTTTTTTTTTTGTGTGTGTGTGTGGTGTATTGGCCATTAAACCTAGAGCCTGAAAAATGAGCTACTTCCCTAGCCTTTGCCCTTATTTTGTATTTTGAGATAGGATCTCACTAAGTTTCTCAGGTGGTACTTGAGCTTGCACTCCTCCTGCCTCTGCTGCCCGAGTATTGGGATTATAGTCATGTACCACCAAGCTTGCCTCTTACTCTCTTCATTCTTGCTTTTACTCTCTCACTTTTCTAGAATCCAGAATGTACTATGAAAAAAAGAAGAGAATGAGATAAATTTTCAAGCCTTCACTAGCACGACCAGGCAAGAAGAAAGGGCTTGTAAGGATGGGCCAGTCTAGGAGTCTATTCTGTCACTGCTCCGTTAGTCTGACATGGGAATTAGGTACAGCAACCAGGCTAGTCCTAAACTCAGGCACTTGAATTATTCATCAGTCAAAACAAAATTACCATTCAGAGGCAGGTGACATACGTGTTTTCTTGAACAATTATTGTCACTAATCATCATTTTCTGCAGCAATTTGTGTGTTCTGATTATTAGCCCTTGATTTCTATGTAAATCCCTTTCAAAATGCTGCTGCAGGATGGTTTCTTTCCCTGGATCTCTTTGGCTCTTGCTACGTCTCTTGGCACTTGGGCACTCCCCCTCTGGCACCCATGGTTGGATTTTCTGATTAGATTGACTACAGCGGGGTCACGAGAAACCTTCTTTCACGGGTGTCTTAGTTATGGTTTACTCGTTGCTGGGACAAATACCCGACACTCAAAATGAAGGAAGGAAAGGTTTATTTAGCTCACAGTTACTGGAGGGTTCAGTTCATATTCCGCTGGCTCCAAGACAAAGGACAGCAGTTCATGCGGCAGAGGAGAAAAACAATGAAGAGCAGAGGAGGTGCAGCAGCTGCGATGTCCATCAAGCCTCTGTCTTCCTTCTACACTGACTGCCAAGACTGGCACTCCACAGTGAAGATCGGATCTCCATGGCGTGGCTACAAAGGTCAAGCTCCTCTGAAGACCGGGACTTCTCAAGGGAGGCAGGGCAGGGCGGTAGGAAGCCTTCCTCAATTCCTGGGCCCTGCCCACCTGCAGGGCTGGGCCCCCATGCTGAGATCTGCCCAAACTGATTCAAGCAAGTTGACACAATGTATCAACTAACACAACCGGCCACATTGCTTTTGTTGGGGAGGCCATACTCCCGCCAAATTTTTTAGAACAATTGCTCCAATATTGATTCTCACATTTTCCCACCTGTGATGTTCATGGTGCACCATGTTCTTTGATTTAACTTCTTGTGACCGTTGTGCCTACCTTGTCACAATGAACGAGACAGGTACAACCTTGCCGAGGTGTTGCCTTGAACAAGAACACCTGGCCTCAGGATTTCCTCTTCAACTCCTCTAGGCCACCTTGACTGTTTTCCTGCTAAGCTTTCATTACAGCAAAGTGTGTTCCAGGACTGAGAGACTTGAAGAGAACTAACATTGTTGGTGAATTTATTTCATTCTTCCAGCCAGTGCTCAAATGAACTTTACCCAGAATTCTTGAGATTAGCAAGCTGAGAGAGTATGTATTCCTGTCTAGATTTTGAGGTCATGGTGCAGTGGTACTGAGATTTCCTTAGAATTCTACTGGCTTGAAGTAGCCCCACCTGAATGCAGTGTAATGTCTGAAGTGCTTACCTGTAGAAGGAAGCATGCTACCCAGGTCAGGAGAGGGGCAGGTTGCCCGAGGGAGAGAATCAGTGCATTCACTCCATATCTGAAGTGAGGATTCCAGCTCCCAATCATCTCCCCTGACCTGCTTCTCTGTTAGCCAACTGCATGACCTCGTGCCAACTAGGTCGTCTCTTCCATGCTTCAATTTTTGCCTGCCTTAAAAAGGACTCAAAGGTTGTGCGTCCTCTATAAGCTTATTGTGAGGATTCACATTAAAACCAGTGCTTGAGTACTTGGTGCCAGCGGTGATAACGTTGCCGGTTGTTTCTGGAAGCCTTAGAGGACATGGTCTCCGTGCACAGACACAAGCATCTTGGTTTTCATCCCCAGAAATTGTGAGGAGTGAGCCTGAGCACAGGCATTTTCCATGGTGAGCAGGCCTGGGGAGGGCTGGGGGAAATGCCAGGCCTTCCGTCCCATCATATTGTTGTCACTCTCAAGCTCTGCCTTGGTTACTCTTCTCTCATTGCTGGGCTCAGCATTTTCTGTGAGGTGAGTCCACATCGGCACTTTTAGCTGTGATCCTCAGTGTTTATCTCGGTTACTTTGCTCTTGTTGCTGGGACAAAATACCCAACACGCAGAATTAAGGAAGAAAAGGTTTGTTGAGCTCACAGTTTGTGGAGGTTTCAGTCCATACTCAGCTGGCTCCTAGGCAGAGCGGTGCATGGCAGAGGACAGCAGTTCATGGCAGTGGAAAAACAGCAAAACAGCAAGAGCAAAAGGGAGGAGTAACAGCAGCAATGGTTGCAGAGAGGAAGCCCGTCTCCTTTATGCCGCATTCAGGCCATCCACCCCAGGCTGGCTGTAGCACTCACACCCATAATTCCAGCACTGGATCATGGATTAATCACAAACTCTAGAGGCCTTCCCCATGACTGCATGAGACTTTTGGGACACCTGGACACAACAATAGCAAGCACCATGTACCTGGATGTTTGTGGCTTTTCAGACCCTTGACATAACTAAGCTTTGTCACAAAGCCTCAATGCTAAAGACAGGAGCTTACTAAATAAGTTGGGTGACTGTCACCTAAAGACAGTTTGTGGCCTTTAATAGAGTTGTGTTTCTTCACAACTTTCTGGACAAATTCTATGGTTATAAATTATCAGTGGGCATCTCCAGTTGTCTTCCTATGTTAAAAGTATACTGTATCAGCTTTGTATTTTTCCTCAAGTCTGGGTACACTGAGCTGCTGACTGTGACAATTAAAGCAATAAGCTATATTCAAGGGAAGTGCTCTTGCTGGCCAGGTATGAGAACTGTGTTCAATCCCCAGTACAGGAAAAAGAAATGAATCAACAAAACTTGTGTTCTGTCTAGTTCCTTGGTAAGTCTTATCATCATTTTGGTCAGAACTATAGCAGTAGGGCTGGGGACATAGCTTGGTGGCCTTAGTGCCTGCCTGGCAAGTGCAAAGACCCAGGTTTGATCCCGGTACACATGACATGTGGCCCCAAAACTCGATGTGGTGGAGCATGCCTGTAATCCAGCACTGGGGAGACAGAGCCAGAAGGATCATTGTGAGTCTGGGCTGCATAGCTAGACCCTGTACCAAACACATAAAAAAAAAATTAAAAAAGAACTGCAGCTGCCGATTGTGTGGATAGAGCTTTTACATAAAACATAATTTCCCCGAGTGAGAAAGAGAAGCAACTTCAAGAATAGACTTCACCATGACTTTAAATATTTTAAATTCAAGACCTTATCAAAGAATTATCCTTGTTAGTGCACACACACACACACACACACACACGGTGACAACTTCCACTGATTTGTAGCACCTCCAGAGATCTGAAGCAAGGTTCTGGTATCACAGCTTTAGAGAGTGGGGTCACTGTGACCCACCTGGCCTTCCTCCTTTCCACATTTGGCATGTGGTGCTGGGGGATCGAACCCCGGTCCCTGTGCTTTGACTAAGCTTGTTCTAAGTAGGTGCTTTAGACCGCTGAGCCATCTCACCAGCCCCTCCTTTCCACATTTCTGAAGAAGTAAAAGAACGGAGCAGGTTACCTTGCATGAGGGAGAGGAATGTGCAAAATCCATGCCCATAGTGATTTATTCCATAAAATGAAAGTAGCTTGCCTGCCTCTGCTTGGCAAATTCTTCTTCTTCTTCTTTTTTTTTTAAAGTAAACAACACCAAGACTTACATTTCAGGAATGTAATGTTTCTCAGACCTCAAGTCATTATCACAGTACAGAACTTAATTCTAGCAGACAGGATTGGCAAAGCCAAAACCAGAGAGCGCTATTAGGACAGACGTCTAAACATAAAATGCCACTATGAGGAACTAGAGCAGTACAGTAGGCAATACCCAGTAGGCAACTTTTCCTTCAGCTGCTATTTTTTTTTAAACCACATATTTAATTAAAGCTTAGTACTTTAGGGACTGAAACCCTTGAATTTTGCAGTTGTGAGGGTTCATTTCTCCTTTTGTGGTACATATTTTGTCTTTACCTAGTGGTCCCCTTTGCTGATGTTATCTGTGGTAATACAGGAGGTATTGATGCTGGCCACGCAGTCCCTCAGTTTGGGTGGTAGAAGACGAGAGTGCAGCAGCAGGGCATGGTCACACCTGTCCTGTGGGGGACAGGCTGCGGGGACCAGCAGCACGTGGAATTTGTAACTCCTCGGGACGTTCTGACTTCAAAATGCCTTGACAACTGCAACTAAGTTTTGTTTAAAAAAACTATTTTATTTTCCAAGGCCTCTAAAATACTATTCTGCCTCCAAGTTTGTTTGTTTGTTTGTTTGTTTATTGTCATCTCAGTCCGCCCTGGAGGCGGCGCTGACGCGACATGTGGAACCAGGGGTCAAACCGCGGGCCCAGCAGGCACTTTAGTCCACTGGGCTATCTCGTTGGCTCCAGGGCCTCCAAGTTTCAAACACTCGGGCGCGGAAAGACACCAACAGCCTCACACGCGTCTCTCAGTCGTGCCTTTTGGTCCCACGTGACGGACGAGACCGTCTCTGCTCAGCCTCTGTGAAGAAAACGCACAGTCGGAGTCTAAAAGAACGCGCACATGTACCTGCGAACGAGTAAAAGTTCTCGACAACTTCGAAAATATTACGTTGCCATCAGTTCCTGAGTTACGCCTTTTGTAGTGAAGGAATAAGAAACGAGTCAATCGACTCTTGCACAAGGCTTTAAATTCACCATTGGTGAATATTGATTTCTGGGGAAAATGCAAATGAATTTATGACCCCTGTGTTTCTTTTTCTTGTTTTTATTTAATCTTCGTATTTATGCATTGCAATGACATATAAAATGACACATTATGTAGATAGTATTCAATCCTTCAACTTAAGAGAGCTGAAAACTTTTTTTTGTTTTTTCAAGCCAACCTAAAAAACTCTGGCTTCTTTCTGTTTATAGATGCCAGTTCTCTCACAGGCAGCAGATTTATGAAATTAGCTGAAATTCTTTTCGACAAGTCCCTGAGGGGACTAGATAAAATAAGATCCAACATACTGGAGGCTAAATTTGTAAACAGAGTACTGCCTCTGGTATCAGAGTAATTTGGGTTATGTGTAAAGTGTTCATGAGAAGGAATGTTTTTTGAAGAGTTATTTGTGCATTATGGATGGACAGGATGTCCACAAAACTGAGGCATAAGTAACCTCTAAGCATGTACTTTTGTTTTTTTAGTTTGTATTTTGGTGGACCGGTCAGCCCGCCCTGGGGTGGGACTGGTGGGGCAAGTGGCTCTAGGGATCGAACTGTGGTCCCTGCACTTGCCTAAGCTTGCCTAAGCAGGCAAGCTTTAGTCCCCTGAGCTATCTCACCCGCCCAAACATGTACTTTTAAATGCTTCTCTCTATATTTAAAAATATGGTATAAATTGACTAGAAAGGAGGTGTAGTTAGCTTTTCAAAGAATAGAAAAGAGAATAACATTAATCTAATATATGCTTATCTATATGCTTAAAAGACAGGGGCTGGGGATTTGGCTCAGCGGTAGAATGCTTGCCTAGCAAGCTGGAAGCCCTGGGTTCGGTCCACGGCACCAAAAACAAAACATAAACCTTCCCTATATGCTTAAAAGACAAATAAAATAATAAAATATGAATAGTAAAATGCAACTTAATCTTATTTGTACTAATGAATATAAAAGCACTATGGTATTAGATACTGTGGTTTTGAACATAAAATAAATATCATGTTAGCTTACTGGTCTTAGTCTGTATGTAAGCTGTAGGCAAGGAGCATGTTCAAAGCTAGAGAATATTATTTATTGTTTTACTTCATTTTTGGTAATTTTCTATTCTGTGGTGTTAGAGGCCAAACTGAGGGCCTCGCACGGGCTAGGCAGTGCCCCACCACTGAGCCGCATCTCCAGCCCTGAAATTTATGATTTATTTTTAGGTAAAAAATACGTCAAATATACAGAAAAAAGCAAAGACAATGACAGAATACTCATAACCATCATCTTCATTTGAAAGATATAACTTGCTTAATCTCTCTCTCCCTTCCTCCTCCCTTCTTGTTCTTTCTCTGTGATGCTGGCGATTCAGTTCAAGGCCTTGCACCTGCTAGACAGCACGCTAGCACCGCACTACACCCCAGCCTTCTCTTCTTAAATTTTACTCTTTGTTAGCGTACACTTGCAGCTTGTGATGACCACAGTCTTCATGGGGAGTTGGTACGTGGGAACAATGCCACAGTGAGTTTCTTACAGCACCATGTTCCCTTGCCTCTCTCTCCCATTTCTCCACCTCTTGCTCTCCTTCCTTTTTGTAAAAGATCTATCTCCATATTTCTCTATTCTCTTTTTTTATTTTTGTATTTTAGGGAAGGGTCATACAAGATGTTCAGGGTCTCACTCTACTAGATCAAACTCGTAGTGATCCACCTGTTTACAGCCTCCCAAGAGCTGGGATTACAGGCACGTGCCACCACGCCCAGTCTCAATTGCTGTCTCAGTGCACCCTGCCATGCCTGGGGATCGAACCCCAGGGTGCTTTAATCTGCTGAACTGTTTGGCCGACCCTATTTCTCTATTCTCTATCTTTATTTTTGCTCCTTATTTATATTTTTGGTTCCTCTATAAGAGAAGCCATGTGCTGCTTAAGCTCGTGTGTCCGATTTATTTCCCTTAAAGGAGCAACCCTCTTCCTGCGAGTGACTCAAGTTTCTCTTTTCCTGGCAGAATAGTAATCCATTGTGGATACAGGCCACATTGTATTTATCCATACACCTGTTGATGTAGGCTGAATTCCACGATTCAGCCAGGCTTTTGCTTTTTCAAAGAAAAGAAGTCCTAGAAGTTAGCTACCTCCCCGCATTGTTTTCCTATCTCTTTTCCTTTTTTTCCACAGATAATCATCCTCCAAGAATTAATTTACGTTTCTTCTGTGCATTTTGAAATTATTTTCCTGAATAGGTATGTGCCCCCAAGTTGGAAAAAAATTTGGAAGATTTTTTTGTATGTTGATACATGCAAACTAACTATTCATTAGTAGAGGTATAAAAATCCCTAATTTATCTTTATAATGGCTAATGCCAGGAATTCATTTCAATAAAACAGACATAAACAGAATAACAATACTACCCTTAAGCCAATTTGAATAAGTTGAGAGTTGTAGCGTTCTTGTTTTACTCATAGCATTCAATGATTCATGTGTGTTTCTGGGGACACGGCTCAGCAGCCCAGCACCTGTGTGGCAAGTGCGAGGTCCTGACCTGAGTTTGATTTCCAGTACGAAACACACACACACAAGACATTTTCTAAGAGTTGATTCTCTTTCAGGCCTCTTTCTAGCACTTCTGATGCTTCAATGAGCAAAACAGACAGGTCTGGTTTGCCTTCTTTGCTATACAAAGCAGGCACCAGCTGGGCCTGCCTGTGGTTGCTGGTAGGGAAGGGAAGGCGCAGCAGCCTATGTAGGATTCCGTGCAGTGGTGCTCAAAGGACTCTGCAACCTCCCTTCCCTTTCTGATCCTCAGTCAAGAGCGAGCCAAGAACCAAGGTCTGCTGTGAACGGTTGTGCTCAGGGACTATCAATCACTTGGCATCGAAGTACCTATGCCAGAGCTTGATGCCGATGCTTGTGACTGATGAAGGGCAAGGAAAACCCTTCGAAGCCTTGATGCGTGGCCTGTTGTAGGGATGGCATTTGAGACAAAAATGTGTATTCAGACTATTGGTTGTCTCAAAGCTGTAACATGATGTAATTTGACTTCAAAGCCTACACTGGTAGTCATCGGTGGATGGCTGGCCCTGAATGTCATAATCTTAAAAAAATAACCTGTGATATGATAACTTATTAACAATGGGAAAACATTGAAGGTGGTCTCCACAGTGGGTCCCAGGTCCAACAATACAATCAGTTGTCCAGGAGCAGCCAGGACAATGCCAATTGAAATTTAGGGATTTGTGTTTTGAAAGACAAGTGGGACAGCTTTGGTAGCAGCCAGAAGCCTGGCATGCAGCGGGGACATCAGTACCAAGAACACACCATTCTTTAACTTGCCATGCGGGCGGCCACAGGGCTGCCCAGCATGCTGCTGGCTCTCTGGAGGACGAAGGCTCAGCAGCAGCAGCTAGGTTCATCAGTCTTGCTCAGACGCGCCTCCTTCTTATAACGGTGTCTCTTCAGTGATCTCCATCACCCTAGCAATGATCACAGTTTCTTTTCAGTTACTGCTCCTGAGCACAGATGTCTTTATCCTGCCACTGTGTGGTCTTCCAGTTGCCAGAATAGATGCTTGGCCCCTTGGCTGCAGACCGAGGGTCAGTGGAGATGTGACACACCTGGTATTTAGAAATGTTGTCCACATCAAGGACAATGGTAGTGATGGGTCCTTCCCAGAGTCCTCCATCTGTCATGCAGACTGGACAATTGCTCCCTCCCAGCAGAAGCTATCAGCTTCTACCTTAGCTGAATCATCATGGAAACTCCTGTGAAGTAGGCTCCACTGAGCTGTCAACTTCCCCGCATGTGGTAGAGTGGGGAACAGAGATGGCTGGCAGCTGCTACTTTTCATGTAAGCAGCCTACCCGTGGCTTGAACTGGCTGCTTGAACTCTTTGTATGCCATTTCCATTTGACTAGAGAGGCCAGTGGGACGTTCCTACCTTGTTAATTAGCAAGTTAGAGCTGACCTGCACTGAAACAGAGCCGGTGGGCCAGAAAGTCACGGAGGTGGTGGGCCAGAGAGTTGCCAGGCTCTGAATGTGCCAGGCATTCTGTTTCAATGAGAGCTTAGTGTTTGGGTCATAGTTTCTTTTGCCAATCAGTGTCAAGCAGGGGATGGGGCCCTGAAAGTCCCTGGAGGTGACCTCTCTAGGTTTCTGGCAGCACTTAGCTAAAGCTGTGTTTTTTTATTTTGTTCTCTGGGACTTCATTATTCTTGAGCAACCTAAGGAGGTGGTGGGTATAGTAGTGGTGCATGTATGGTTCTTGTCTGTCACTGATGAGACCAGGAAATCAGGCATCTCACACATTGATTCCACTACAGGAGAGCATACAGAGGCCGTACAGCAGTAATTAGTGGCAGCGCAGATGCCCCATCCCCGAAGTCATTTTAGTTATCATCGTGGTGAACTTTCTCTAAACTGAGTAGAGTTCAGCCGCAGTTTAGGGGCACATAGACTAAGAAGTCCAGCATATGCACTTCAGAGAGCTGCAAAGCAGGAACCAGAAGCTGTGCTGCTCCCCAGGAGTGGGACGGGGAGCCCAGGATGGCGAGGAGAACCCTGATCCCGTGAGAGTGGGGGAAGGCCAGACTGCTGGCCTTTCTGTCCCTCTTAACTCTGGCCCTAGCACTGACCCCTTTCTACCATTGCCACTTTCTTCACTGAGCATTTCTAGCCTCTGGAGATTCCAGGGTCCTGGGGCCCCTGCCTTTCTGTTCTTGTGCCTGCTATTGGAATTTTTCCTGCCATCTATTTTGGAAAAGTTAAAAGAAAATTTTTAGCAGTATATGTTTATGGTACATAGTAGTTACATTTTTTGGGGGAAATATAACATAATATACATAACATATATATTATATAGATTAGTATATAATCTGTTGAGCACTCTGGCTCCCTTCCCTCGCCTTGCTACTTCCTCACCCTCCCCTCGTCCTCTTTCCCCTCAATTACCCCCTCCCATTTCCTAACAGTGCTCCTTTAATTTACCTTTTAATTAATTTCTTTTTGGGTTGTTTCTACTTTAAAGGAAACCATGTAATATTTAACTTTCTCAGTCTGATTTGCTTCATGTAACACTGTCATCTCAAGTTCCATCCATTTTATCTCCAAAGATGCAATTTCATTCTTCTTTAGGGCCTAATGGTATCACACTCTATTCTTTTGTCTTTTTTTTTTTTTTTTTTTTTTGGTATTTTAGGGAAGGGTCTACAGGGTGTGCAGGGTCTCACTGCTAGATCGGACTCCTAGTGATCTGCCTGTTTATAGCCTCCCAAGAGCTGGGATTACAGGTGCGCGCCACCACGCCCAGTCCCAATTGCTATCTCAGCACGCCCTGGGGGCGGGGCCGGCACTGCAGGCCTGGATCGAACCCGAGCCTCCCCGCCCCCAGGCCCCTGCACCTGCTTGCAGGAGCTTTAATTCGCTGAGCTATTTGGGGGCTTACCCTTTTGTCTTTTGACGAGCACCAGGCTGTCTCCAGGGACTGGCTAGGAGCACTGTGCTGCCGTTCCCTCTCACCCCCAGCACCCAGCACCTCGTCTTCGTCGCTGGGCAGCTTGGCTGTGGCTGAGGCCAGGGGTGCAAGTGGTTACTGAGTTACCGAGTTCCAGACTCCCTGCCCTGAGATAGATGCTGTCAGAAGCAGGACTTGTGCTGCTCTACACAGGTGAACTGAAATGGTTTCAAAGTTCGATTTGTTAAGCCACGAGCGGGCAGTCTCTCGAGAGGCAAAGTGCACACCAAGCTACGCCTGCCCGTGCAAGGCTGCACACTTGCACACTCGCATTGCAGTTTCAGCGCTGGAGCTCTCTGTCCTTTGTCGGGCCAGCTTCCCTTCCTCTGTTCACTTGGAGGAGAGGGAAAAACAACTAGGAAACTCTTTTTGCAGCTTTCTATCTCTTCTTCCTTAATCCTGTTAAAAGTGGAAGGCCCTTACTCTTCTCCCCACACTTCATGTACCACTTTGTCAGTAATATTCACTGCTGGGTTCTGAGGAATCTCTCCATAAAACCGGATGCAGATTGAAGAGCCCCTGTCCTTCCTCACTTGAAAATGCCAGCACCTTCTCCGCCGTCCCAAACACACCAGCTAACGCGCTAGCTCGTTCTTGCTCCACGAGTGCATGCCAGGAGACAGGAGACTCCTGAGGCAGAGACTGTAGGCCAAGCAGGTGTCCCGGCGGGCGGCGTGTCTTCACAGCCCGTGCAGTGCTGCAGGAGCAGAGCGATGTGGGCTGCGCAGGCTGGCTGCAGGCGAGGGCTGCAGCTGGGCAGCGCTGGGCCTGGGGACGCTACCTGTGTTACAGCAGGCAGCAAACAAGAATACGCTTTTGTTTCAGAGGGAGACGCTGCCTTATCCTTCAAGATTGCCTACGAAATCTGAACCTGGGAAGTAACCTGGGTAAAGAGTAGTGTGGCTCTGTACTCCTGGCAAACCCAGCCGCATGCGAATCGAAGCGTGAGGGTCAGGAAGACTCCCTCCCAACAGTCATACTCTTCCCTGACAGTTTCAGTTTTCAACATTTCTGAAAACACCTGAAATTGTTACTTAAAACTGTATGATTAATCAGCCATTAGGTATACTTTAATATTTAGATCATTACTTCTGCTTGATTCCATAGAAGAGGAGTAATCATTTACTGTTACTTGGTTGAACCTTTCACTGACACACATACATAGTTCTCACCGAGATGCCATGAATGTATAAGACCTTAGACTGTATTAAAATAGTCAAGCATGTACTGAGTTTCGGATTGATACATACACCTGGTTGCGCATGTGTATCTATACAATGCATAATATGTAAGCATTACATATTGCACATGTATTATGCATATATATTAAATTTTAAAAATCATTTATTTAGGGGCTGGTGAGATGGCTCAGTGGTCTAAGGCATGTACTTAGAACAAGCTAAGCTAAACAAAGCACAGGGACTGCGGTTCAATCCCCCAGCACCACAGGCCAGCCAGCCCCGCCCCCTGGTGGACTGAGCTGGCCACACACACACAAAATAAATAAATATTTTTAAAAAAATCATTTATTTATTTGTTTGTTTGGTACAGGGTCTCGCTACACAGATGAACTTGTAGTGACCCTCCTGTCTCAGCCTCCCCAGCGCTGCAGTTACAGGCGAGCGCCACCATGCTGTTTCAGGGGCCAGCATGGCCAGGGATCTAACCCAGGTCCTTGTGCTTGCTGGGCGGGTGCTTAGAGCGTCAAGCTATCTTCCCGGCCCTCTACTCTGTATATATTTGTATGTAGGTACATATTAATTTTTACATTCCTTGTAACAGCTTTTTTTTTCTTTCTTTCTTTCTTTTTTTTTTTTTTTTGGCAGAACTGGGAATTGAACTCAGGCCTTTGTGCTTGCCAGGGAAGCGCTTATACCACTGAGCCATCTCTCCAGCCCCTCCTTGTAACATCTTTAAATATTGGTATTATTATTGTTATTAAAAATGGAGGAAAGCCCAGAGGAATTGAACAATTTTCTCTGCAACTTGGAGTGGCCAAAGGGCCATCAGACACAGATTTTGGGTTGTAACCTTTTGACCTATCACGTGACCAATATCTGCACCACTGTAGATGACACTACCAATACTCAAGACATTTATTAATACGCAGTACATTGTGTAGTACTACAGGCCTACAGCATCACAATTACCTAACAAAAATAGCAAGATCAGGGCCGGCCAAATAGCTCAGTGGATGTAAGCACCTGCAAGCAGCTACAGGGGCCAGGGGTTTCATACCCGGAGCCTGTGGTGCTGGCTCCACCCGCAGGGCATGCTGAGATGGAAATTGAGACTGGGCGTGATGGTAGCATGCCTGTAATCCCAGCTCTTTGGAGACTGTAAACAGGTGGATCACTATGAGTCCGATCTAGTAGTGAGACCCTGCACACCCTGTAGGCCCTTCCCCCAAAATAGCAAGATCAAAATGAGTGACTACTTTCCTCCAGGTGACAGATGGCCTGTTGGTGTTTCATAGGACCCTGGCTTGCTCACATTTGCGCACACCTCACCTTTGCACTCCCTTCCTCAGCATGACACCCCACTGGGAATAACACAGGCAAGGATGCTCTGAGGTTGCTCAGGAGAAATGCAGCAGTCATCCGGGACCTTATCATTTCAGCCTAAATGTCTACCCTGCAGAATGAAGTGTGCTGTGTGCTCTCACTCACCAGCATCTGTGTGGGTGTGCAGTCTCTCGGTGGTGTCACACGGAGGAGCAGGAGCTAACCCTGTGGCAGCAAATCCTTTGGTCTCACAGAATGTGACTGCTGAGACAGACACCAGGCAGGCAAGACCAAGCTCTCTTTCCTACTTCCTTTTGTATCACCATGGTTCACGGTCGTGAGCTATATATAGATTCCACGTCTGCGTGTGGGTTGTGTGTGCAAATGCTCAGTGTTAGTTAGCGTGATCTACATGCATTTAGTTATATTGACAAAAGCAAATAGTATGTAATACTTTGTGAGCATCATTTTATGCTTGGTACTTTTCTCTTAATAATAAAGAGAAGATTAAAGTGTCTATTTCTTCACCTATTCAAGCATTTTTCTATTGATTATGTGTGCTTTTTTCTGAAAATTCATATATTCATGGAATCCTCTGGTAGCTGCCGAGTATTTACCCAGGCAGGTTGTGCTCTTCATTTTACTAAGTGCCTTAAAAGGCACCTGAGTTCCACGCTTTCATTTGTGGTGTCCTTTATCACTTTCAATATTACACATATTGCAAGAAACAAAGTAAATGAAATTTCTTTTTGGATAATTGTCTAGAGACCCAAGATAAGCATTTCAGTTTCCTTTTTCTCTTTGTCTTCTGAAATTCAACATTAGGTCGAGAAAGCGTTTAAGAATGTGGCATAAATCCTCTATAGCAATAGAGTCCAGCCTTTTAATAGCCTGGAATAAATAATATCTTAATCCTTGAAGCAGGCAATTTCTTCAATGTGTGTTATACTGCATAACCAATGCCGGGGAAATCATATTACTACTACTTTAATGTTTGTAATCATTTGGTCAGGACTGAACTGAAATTCATCTCCTTTTTTATTTTTAATGTATTTGGTGCAGGGTCTGACTATGCAGCTTGGACTCATAGTGATCCTCCTGTTTTCAGCCTCCCCAGCACTGGGATTACAGGTGTGCGTCACTGTGCCCGGAGTCAGTGGCTGGCCCAGCATGCCCAGGGGTGGGACCAGCACAGCATATGCTGCAGGGGGTCCAACCCTGGTCCCTGAGCGCTTAGCCCACTGAGCTCTCTTGCCAGCTCTCCTTCCTTTTATCTGTGGTAAAATAATAACACAACAGAATCAGAAATGTAGCTCAGTGGTAGAGTGCTTGCCTAGCATACAAGGGTGTTGGGTTTGATCCTCAGACACACACACACACACACACACGTGTACACATACATGCACACACACAGACACACACAGAGACACATACACAATAACAAGGCAGCAAATGTAGGCAGGTATGTTCAAAATATTTAAGAAGACTAATGCTTTTAGAGCCACCTCTCTTGATTTGGCTCAGAGGAGGATGATGGTTCCCACCCTGGAGGGAACCTTTCTGCCTTCCAGTGGCAAGCAAGTGACAGCAGTGGTTCCTACTGGGTCCCACGGGACACCTTGAATTTGGGATTTCTCTTCACACCAACCATGTTTTTTATTCGAGGAAAAACTTCACAGAGTGAAAATATGCCCACCTGAAACATGCAACTAAGTAAGTGGAAGGTCTCCTTGTGCCCGCGAGTCCCCACCCTACAGGTGCCCAGCGTGGTCTCGTCTGTCAGTGCAGATTTGTGCCTGTGGAACTGCGTGCACGTGGACTTACACTGGGGTTCTCTTCTATTCCCGCTTCTTCCTATTTAGCCCAGTCTTTGCTCTGCTCTGCTTTGCAGTGCTGATGGTGGGATCCAGGTCCTCGTGCTGCCAGGCAATAAAAGCCTTGCTTCTGGGCTCCGGCCCAGTCCGCAGCGCAACTCTTGTCTAAGTTTTAATGAGCTGCTCCTTATCGCTATCATGATTAGTGCCAAAAATTGCTTACATTCTAGTGTATCTCACATATCAAGTCAACTATATGTAATTTTTAAATTATAAATTCTAGGGGTGAGGAGATAGCTTGGTGGTCTAAGTGCCTGCCTGGCAGGCACAAGGACTTGAGTTCGATCCCTGGTACTGAATGCCATGTGGGCCCTGGAACACTGGGTGTACCATGCTGGTGCCAAAATTGGGCATGGTGGTGCATGCCTGTAATCCCAGTGGTGGGGAGGCTGAGACAGGAGGATCACTATGAGTCTGAGTTGCATAGCGAGACCTACTACCAAAGAAATACATAAATAAATAAATAAATAAATAAATAAATAATAGTTCCACTTAAATTATAAATTCTATTCTATACATATAAATTTCTTATTTCTAAAACAGAAGTTAAATGCAACCTGCTCTTTCTTTCTTTCTTTCTGGAGAATTAAGGATTGAACCCAGGCAATAAGGAGCTACTTCCCAGGAACTTGTGATCCTCCTGACCCAGCCTGTAGAGTAGTGGGGGGTCTAAGTATGTGCCATTGACTTTTGCTCTCGTTTCTTGATGCTGTATTTGATGGGAATGTTCTCTCCTCGTGTTTTACAAAATTCATTATTGAAGACAGGAGGAAGTGTCAGATTCATCAAGGTAGGTGAGGTATCAAGGGCCAGGGGCTATTTCCTCATGTTGCTGTCCTCACCCATGGGGTGGATTACAGGTAAGACACACTGTTGAGAATGTGTAGATCACTTTCAGATGTCTTTCTTAATGAGTACATTTGAAGGACAGACAATGTCTCTGCTGAGGCTTTTGGAGAGAGAGAAGAGAATGTGTCATTTGTTTATTTTTGGGAAACTTCTGAAGTCTAGAGTGTGTTGTCCTTCATCCTTTCCTTTTCCCTCCCCTCCCCTGTCTTTTCCTCCCCTCTCCTCCTCTATTCTCCCCTCTCCTTTCCTCCTCTCCCCTCCCCTCCCTTATCCTTCCCCTTTCCTTTTTTTTTCTTTTCTTTTCTTCTGTTTCCTCCCTTTCCTGTCTTTACTATTTTCAGTGCTGGGATGAAACCCTGGGCTTCCCACCGGGAGTGCTCTGTCCTGCAGAGTCACCCCTAAGCTGCCAACATAATTTTTGATTTGATCAAATAATGTCTTAGATATGTTCAAAAAGTTATGCAAATATGTACTAATAAAATAAAAAGGGTCAGGGAGACAGCTCAGGGGCCTAAGCGCCTACCTGGCAAGTGCTAGGCCCTGAGTTCAAATAAATACTGCAAGAAAGAAAGAAAGAAAGAAAGAAGAAAGAAAGTAGGATGTGGGGCACACCAAGTGCATAGTGCAGCAGGTAAAGGGTAGAAAAGTGGACAAGGATCTGAGAGATTATTTTGTGTCATCTAAATCTCACTTGGAAACATGGTGAGTAGGAAGGCCTGGACAGCAGTGTCCCCTGCACCACTGCAGCTGATTGCTAGGGATGCGGAAGTTGGTAAGAAGGACGCATCTTCTGTGGCCTAACTCTAGAGCAGGATTGGTTACCTGTGGGAGCAGGTGACGGTGACAGTCAACAAGGTAGCTGTCGATTCCACAGAAAACCCGGCCAGGATGCTTGGATGTTAAAGTCTTCATAGCAGATGCCTTAACAGGATAAGTAAGTATTTTGCCAGATGCAGTAAATGAAGCCAGATGCAACAAATATGAATCCAGGCTTAACAACGCAGGCGAGGGGCTGGGAAAACGACAAAGGAAATCTAAATATTCTTGAGCTCATTTCTGTGATTCGGCTATGGTGAGCCGCTTTGGTTTTGCTCTTTGACTGGCTAGTGCAGTCACTAAAACAAAGTACTAACCTTAGACCTAGCGTGCCGTCACCCACGGAGAACCACAGATTCTTTCTGCACTTGGGAGCGCAGGCATGCGCAGCAGCTAAGGCGAGGCTTGCTCTCTGCCTGAGGCGGTTCCAAAGGTTTTTCACTCTGAGAAGCTCCTATAAATCTATTTGGTGAGTGGCATTTGAGTTTCTAGGGAAGACTTTTTTTTTCTACACTAAAGCATTTTGTTAAAATAAATAGCATATTTATGTAGCTCAGATACCAAAATAAATTAAAATATACATGTTGTTAAGTCTTCCTCTTCATTTGCCTCCTAGTACCGCCACCAGTTAGCAGGAGCTAGTTGGTTTCGCCACCAGTTAGCAGGAGCTAGTTGGTTTCTTCGGAGAGCTTTCTAGTCTTCATGCAAATGTATTTATTACTTTTTCCTTCAACCTTTTTGGTTCACAAAATGTAGCCTACTGTCTATGCCTCTTCATTATTGTTTTCTGCTCAATCTAATGATGTGTCCTGGAAGTTTTTCCTATCAGCCTCCAGGCTTTGATTCACTGCATGCTAGTTTAATGGTTAGGATATTCCACTTGGCAGACAATTACCATTCGCGTAGGCATCCTGTACCAATGGACAGCTTATCTATATTTTAACCAAAATCTGAAGCATGCCAATGAATTCAGTTAATTAAAAAAAAACTGCTATAGGGATGGTCAAATTGCTCAGTGGAATAAAGTGCCTGCAAGCAGGCACAGGGGCCAGGGATTCGACCCCTGGCTGGGCCTGCTATGCCAGCTCTGCCCCCCCCCCCGGGCACAATGAGATGGTGATTGAGACTGGGCATGGTGGCGCGCACCTGTAATCCCAGCTCTTGGGAGGCTGTAAACAGGCAGATCACTATGAGTCTGATCTAGTAGTGAGACCCTGAACACCCTGTAGACCCTTCCCTAAAACACAGACAAAGAATAAAAAAAGAAAAAGAAAAAGAAACCCAAAACTGCTATACATAGAAACTCTCACATTGGAGCAGGCTTATGTTCCCAGGCAGGGCTCCTACTTGGAGACAGTGAAGGATGGAGTCAAGGCTTGAAGGAGGTAATTGTTTGCAGCGTTGGCTTCCAGAAAGTCTGCTGTGCTGGTGGACGTCGCACCGCCAGTGAGAGACTGGGATGAAAGCACACCTGGCTGCAGATATGCCCTGAGCGCCTCTGGGATAGTTATTACAGTGCATGCTGATGCTGCCGTAGGAAAGCAGGCTCCTCTTATCACTCTGGCACATGGTGGAATGCAGTGACTTCTGACGAGGGACCCTACTTTTCATAGTTTGGCACCTGTATGTTCTGACAGGGTCTTAGAGTCACCCTGAGAGTAAGTGACAGACCCGGCTGTTACAGAAACTCAGGGCATGAAGAGAATCGATAAATGACAAATGTGGCTTCATTGGTGAGGGACCAAGCTGGCCTGATTCTTCTCAGTGCAGAGCTCTGGAGACACTGCTCTCTGTCACCATGCCATGGGGCACATAACAGGAGCAGCGCAAGTCATGTCCAGTGGTGTGGACACACTCAGTGTGTCTTGCCCTTGCTGGCTCACCCATTCTGGCTCCTGTTTCTAGGTTGTCCCTGCCATGCAACTCCCCAGGACTGTTCTCTTTATGTGGAGGGGAGGACAGATCAGGGGAAGTGACGCGAACCTCCACCGTGGCCTGGGGCTCATAAGCACTGTCTGTACAGCATGGAATCACCCTGCCAGAGGGGCATGCCGGGGGGCCGGCACATTCTACTGCATTCCAAGTCTGGGCATCATTGCATTTGCCTGAGAGCAAAATTTGGCTGGTAGAGAGAAATGTTAAGGCTAGTGGTTCTTGCTGGAGTCTGAGGCCATCAAGATTTGGATGGGACAGAAATAATCTGGCAGCCAAAGCTGCTACCCGAATTAGAAACTTCAGGATCATCAGTTGTGAGTGTTATTCTGTTTCTCTTATTTCCTGTTTTGCCTGTTAGGGCAAAGTCCCCTGAAAGGAGAGGCTGCACCCAACAGAGGTGTGGCCACTGCAAGAGGAGGGTGTACTTGATGCTGGAGACATTGGCCTCGGTCACAGGGCCTGCTGGGATTCAAAGGAGGCACAGCGAGGAGAACTGAACTTTGCTTTCCTCGCTCATCATGGGGACTTGTGTGACAGTGGTGCAGGTGACATGTAGGAAAGATGCCTTCGCACAGTACTGCAAACATAATGAAAAAAAATCTTCTCAAACAAAATGAAAACTCAGATGTTCTGTCTCGAATGATTTCCTGTGTCAATTTCAATGACTCTGTCTAATCAGACACTTGAACTTTATTGAAATAAAATGACTACATCCACTTTGAGCCTCAGAGCGCAAAGCGTAATGCGTGGGCATTCTCTAGTGTGGTCTGCACCTGCAGTTTGCTCCACTCGCCCTTCCTGTGTATGAACATGCTCAGGTGTCTCCTGTCCTTCTGTGAAGTCGCCTTCCTTCCTCGGTCCTGGTGGGCCTCACCCTGGGTCTCACCCAAGGTGAGTCCTGAGCTTTTGCAGTACCTGCCACACACACTCCCGGGGGTGTGGAGCACCTCCCATGCCATTTTATTGAAATCTACCCCAACTGTCATTCAAGAGCCTGAAAAGTCTTTCTCACTATCTTCCTTTTCTCTGAACCCAATCGTCTTCAGTACTAGGGGTACTGTTGCTGCTCTTGTGGTTCTGTAGAATCTGCTTCTTGTCTTGGTTGTGTGTGCTTTGGCTTTCTCTTGTCTGAGAATGATTTTCTCATCCTCTTCTAAACCACCTGTCCTTTCCCCTTGACAAGGTCCCCGCAGGCCCCACTCTCACTCTTACTTCTCTCACTGTGCCTTCAGCCTTTGCTGATACTCCGAGTTTAAGTCTCTAGTCAGCACCCTTGTATCAGACAAACTCAGCATACTGTCACCTGAGCTCCTGTGGTTCCTGTGCGGTGCTCAGCGATCCCCTCGCAGTCTGTGTGTTACCAGGACCCTGCTCACATAAGCTCAGAACTGCAAACTTTAACAACTCCTGAGATGTCGTGAGTCCTACTGTTAATTTGATCATCTGCTGACCTCTGATAGTTAGCTCTCTGCTAAACCCTATCAGCGATTTTTAAACCCAAGGTGTCCTAACTGGTACGTGCACAATCGGGCCTGGCCCGCGCCTCCCATCTAGTCGCTTGCTCTTCCTTTCACAGGCTGACGCTTTGTCACAGTAGGGTGGGCCTCTGCAAAGGCTCCCATAACTGTAGAGCCCTATGACAAAAGAAAATGTGGGGTCCTTGTTGGAAAGGCCTGGCAAAGCACCTTCTCTTAAATCTACCAACGCGGGAAGTATCTCCTTTTCTCCTGCGGATCTCCTTCGCTCGCATATCTGTGCTGCATTGTTCCACTGGACTTCGCTGCAAAACCCAGCGCTCTCCAAAAACTTGCGGGAAATATGGTTGAGATGGGCAGAGATCAGCACTAAGCTCCATGGGGCTCAGGCTCCTGTGCACGTGTGGGGGTCACACCCCACACAGGGCTCTTGTCCTTGGCTTTTCCATACAGCCCCTCTTTGAGACCGAGTAATTTTGGCTGCCTCTGCAGGGCTGGTCCCCAAGCCCCCACTTACGCTGAAGGAGGCCAGAGCCATTCCCCTGGAGCATCCTTTGGCTTCTCTCTATCTTCTGTTTGTAGTTTTCCCCAAAGGCAGGGGCTACATCTTCACTTATCCTGGAATCCATCACGAGTCATATATAATTATCAAACAGTAAGTTCTCCGGCGGCACTGTTCCTGAACACCATCTCCCTGAGCTGGATTTCTTCTTCCATAGCTAGACTCATAGTGCATGCAGGGCTGCACACTATCTAGCTGGGAAGCACTGACTTTTTGTTTTCCTTTTTTTTTTTTTTTTGTGGAACTGGGGATTGAACTCAGACCCTTGCACTTGCCAGGGAAGTGCTTATTCTACTGAGCCATTTCCCTGGCCTCTTCCTTTTCATTTTCTAACTAATCTTTACATTGCTCTGTGTGTGTGTGTGTGTGTGTGTGTGTGTGTGTGTGTGTGTGTGTTGGGAATTGAACTCAGGACTTCCCACTTGCCAGGTAGGTGCTGTGTCACTGAGCTAAAGCTCTGGCTACACTGATCTTTTAAAGGAAATCCCCTTTAGAAATTATAGTTGATTTCAGGAATGAACTCTCATTAAAGTCTTAATGTATCTGAATCTACTCATTGGCTCAAGCATTTACTTGCAAAGTATGTTTACAAACATTTTTGGTTAAAAAACTCTTGGTAAAAATGAAGTGCTTCTGAAATGCATTTTGCCCATTTTAGTCAGAGCCATAATTTATTTTGTGGTATTGCTTTTTATAATGACATTCCAGAAAATTCTGTGTAATCAGGTAATCAAAGGTCTTCACAGAGCTGTGTTGATAAAGAAGTTGAAGCCCTCGGTAACAGGGAGATAGAACTTTCGCAACAGGGAAGGAGATGGAGAAACGAGGAAAAATCAAGGAGTGGAAGGAGCGGGAGTGGGAGTTGGATGAGGGGGAAGACTTAAGATGTGTTCTGTACACAGACCAGCTCAGTGTGTGAACGTGATCATTCAGTGAGGAGTAGTACAAGAGAAGGTACGTGTCCCGCCCTGGCGGAATCCTGCCTCACCCTAAGGGCTGGTGAGCAGTGTGCGTCCTGCCCACAGGACACACAGGTCCACCTTTTCATATACTTCGAGATGGAAATGGAGAAAACCCATTTGCGCTTGGACACAAGTTGCTTTGGAAAAACACAATAAAGTGAAATCCATTTAACAGCAAAGCATGAGTTTAAAAAACGCACCACAGACACTGCATCGCTAGGAAAGCCAGTAACTTTACTGAATTGTCTGCAAAATACAAATTATACCTTATTTCCAGCAGGAGAAACTTTTGAAAATTTCCCACTTTAATTCACTACAGACAGCTGAATTAAGTCCCTTGAGATACACAGGTGTGGTTTAACTTAGTTATAACATCTTGCCTTCTAGTGGCGGCAAAGTCCCGCTTATGCCGCTGTGAGCCTCTATTTGAGTATTTGTTGCAAATGCTTGTATGCCCTCATTTACAAGCTATTTTAATTACTGTCATTGAATGGAAACAAGTCCCCAGGAAAAAATGAAAGAAAGAAGAAGAGAAATGATACAGCAAACCATTGGAAGCAACGCAAGTCCTACGCCTACAGTGACCCCGGCCCGCTGGCTCGAGAGATCACTGACGCTAGATTCAAACCACAGCAGGATCTGACGCACAGCTGACCTCTTCGAACTAAACTGAGGTATGAATCAACTTGAGGTATGAACAGGGAAGGCAAAGTACAATACCCTATCAAGAAAGGAACCAAAATGGACAAATCAAATGGAGAAGATATGTGGCTAGAACGGCTCCACATCTTTGGTTAAAACATATTAAGAAAAGCCTTTCGTTACATCTGTAGTCTGAAGCGTTCGAACAGACACTATATGCCAGCAATCTTCAAAAGATCTGTAGTGGCAGGAAATTAGCGCCACACGAGGGACGGCACCCTGGCAGATGGCAGAGAGGAGAACAGATGACGCATGCCATACTTAGGCAACAGCCTTTATTGAGGGTTCAAGTGGCTTCTTTAAAATTTTTTTCTTAAAGAAAGAAATACAAAGCATTTATTCTCTGGAAAAGCAAATGAAAGGGATAAAGGGGTCAAAAGCCTGCTATCTCCAAGACAAAAGCTGGGCACGGATGGAAAACAAATATCGAAGCAAGCGAGGGCAGACATTCTCTTAAAAAGTCAATTGGGATTTTTAAAAAATCCTCACTTTAGTTAACTTTTATGTAATCTAAGGATGACAGGTATTTTCATATTCATCATTACAAAATGTTAAATTCCACCTCTGGGAAAAAATAAGCCTTTTACTAAAAAACAAACCTTTAAAAAGGTCGAAATGAACAACCTCCACACCCAAGCACGCAGTACACAGGTTGTGTGGCTCGGGGTACTGGATCCGTTACCAGTACTTGCGCTTGCTGTTACCCCGAATCTTTTCCAATAGGATTAACTATACCAATACCTGTAGCTGTGTCAAATGCCACTTACGGTTCTTGGACATCCAAATGAAGAATGTTGTTTACAACGTGGCTCTGGGATGGGTAACGAAAAATCATATACACCCTCAGGGCTTTGCCCTAACCTCTTGGATACAAAAGATGTACCGCGATAGAAATCACACTAGCTTTGCAAACACAACACATGGTAAATTACAGAAAAGGCATAGGGGTAAAGATAGACAGTGACTATTACAGAAAGTGACTCATCAGAATAAAAATTGTGCTTCTTCTCATTAAGTCATCTTTAAGAAATCTCAGACTATCCCTTCGCTGTCTCGCCACCACTGCCCGAGACTTCAGCAGCGGTACCCAGAGGAAGGACTCCATCTTCAGGTGTTTCTGTTATTTTCATACTCTTATAAAACTCTTGTTAGAACTGCTATAAATAGCCAAGGCTTCTGCCGGTACTTAGCTTATGTTATCTTCAGCAATAGAAATTTCATGTTTTACTTGTCGCTGAGGCAAATTGCAGGTAAAAAATTAATATGGCTATTTCTTCATATTTTCATGTAATGACCCTTTCCCACTCACTGGTAAGGTTCTACTGATACTGGAAAATGAAAATGTTTTGAAGATGGCAAGGAACATTTGTGATATGCTTGCATATTTAGTACACATCTTGTTATAAAGATGAGTTGTAGGTATGGGATCAAGTTTTTTTTGTTTTTTTTTATTTTATTTTTTTCTTTGTGAGAGAGAGAGAGAGAGAGAGAGAGAGAGAGAGAGAGAGAGAGAGAGAGAGAGAGTGAAAGAGGGGGAGAGAGAGTGTTATATGTATTTTTATGGATGACTTTCTGGTTTTCCTCCGCATAAATGTTATTCTTTCATGTTCCATGGATTCCTTTAGTAGTGGGATATACATGAAATGATTGATTTTTAAAAAATTTTTTAGTATATAAAATATTAGTACAAGGCAGGCTAGCATCCTATCTGGATACAACCTAAGGTGCATTGTGGTCTAATTATGGATTGCAGATCAAGTTAAGAAAAATATAGCGTCGTTAATAAGGTCTCTTGGCTTCTGCCACCCAGCGGCAGCCTCTTACAATGAGTAACACATAGAAACTATGCAAGTAAAAGAAAAAAAAAATGGATAAGAAATGTCCTACACATGATAGAGCGTGCCGATAATCCTGTCTATTTTTTTCTTTGCTCTGCTTGTCAACGAATGATTGGAGAATAATTGACAGATCTTCATGTTCCAAGAGAAGGAAAATCATTCCTAGACTGAAATATCTCTTCAACAATATATATCCACATTTTATGGCACTCACTTTTTAAGGATCTGAAAATTAATCCCTTATAGATGAATATTAGACAAAAGTTACATTTTCTTGAAAAATTAAAAAAAAAGAGGGACATAGAGAGGTTCTTTAATGGGATTTCTTGAAATGGCTATTAAATCTCTTTATTGAAGAAAAATAGATGACATACATGCTTTATGCAGAAGTGACATTGGGGGTCCTGACGCACTGGGATTGTTCCACAGTCCTATATTGCTGACAGGTTGTTAAGGGTCCGTTAAAATAATCAAAATTAGATGACGAAGCACCTATCTCTTTACCCGCTTCCTCCTTTCTTAGCACCAGTCTCTCACCTTGTTCTCCCGTGGGAATTGATAACTTATTCGCCAAGTGAAGTCCATACCACTGGTGGCTAAGGCCTCATCTGTAGGAACGTGCCCCCACACAGCTCCTCCAGGTCTATTTCTGGGTCTATTTCTAAGGAACATGTCAAATTCTAGACTGAAACCCAACCATATAATTTAGGCTATGGGCGAATTAGGATCCGCACTTCCTTTCCGAGATGCATGGTGATATGGTGGGATCAGAAAGGGGCCCTGCATTTGATAAAAATGCACAAAACAAAACAAAAACGGCATGAAAGAAACCAAGTAGTATATACAATGGGTGTCAGTTGACCAGATACATTGCTAATGTATTAAAAACAGCTTAGGGTGTTGCAACGTGATGTGTTCTAACCCACAGGTTATCCTTTTGACAGCCGACCTTGAACTTATAAAATGTATGCAGAGTAAAAGAAATCAGAAGGAAAATAGTTACTCGGATGTGCAGCGGCACAAATTTAACCCCCTCCCACTATTAAGATAACAAAACTTCTGCTATTACCATAATATTATATATATTAGAAAGCTATACACAAGCATGTTAATTTCACAGATTTTTTAAAAGATTCTTAATATTTTATATAATTAGAAATACACATTTCAAAAACAAAACTTCTACAAAGAGAAAACAGTTATCTTGGTTAGCAAAGCGTGGAGTTCTTCATGGCTTAGGGTAGTGCTTTCTATACAAAAAGTCCTTTTTGGTTTTTTACAGGACTGTTTAAAATATTAGCGAAGCTATCAAGGGGGGAAAACACATTTTGGCTTAAGTAAACTACAAAAAGCCACAAATGCTTTGCAAACTCTGTCTTACCTTTTATATGAAAATAAGCAAAATGTAATGTACATATTTTTATATTTTTATTTATTAAGAGATGCAGACCCAGATTTATTTAATTAAATATGTCAGCTTTCAAACTCCACTGTTTCGTTTTTTTGTGTTCTGCTTGCTGTTTTTTTTTTTTTTTTTTTTTTTCTTTTTGTCTTAAATAGGTATGGTCCTCTTTTAATGGTCTTTGATCCTTTTCAATGAGTACCATACGCCAGTGAGTTGCCTGCAGGTTTGTGAGCGTGCTCCGGGTGTTAGGTGACGGGGCGTGTTCCTAACGTTTACCGATGGCCACCCACTGCTGGGTCTGTCCAAACTTCTATACATTTTATTTTTCTATATGTTGTATAACTGCCGCTCTCTCTTTCAGTAAAGATCTGCCGCTTTTGGCAAATGTTTCCTTTTGTCTATTTACATGTAAATAACGTTGAACCTGCAACATGACACTATCTATTGTAACATACATTTTGCAAAGGAGCACAACAGTGAAAAGGAGTTAGCCTTAAAATCTATTTTGTACAAGTGTTCTGTTGTACAACTCAAGCGCTAAGCTTATCTCAGCATTTCTGTTTATCTTTATACTGTATCACCGAGGCAATTTAAAAGTACTTTTACAAAACAGAGTACCTGACTTTTTTTTTTTTCCACACACGGCACATAGAATGCATATCGACCCCCCTTCCCCATTAAGGTATAGCACACACACACACTGCAAGAAAAAAAAAAAACAAAACTAGTAAATAGTAACATGATCATGTTGCCCATCCTTCAGAGAGTCGCATGCGCTTGACTGAGGGGCTTTCCCTTTCGTCCGGCGAAGGTCTGGTGAGTCCAATGGGGGAGTGGAATTCATTCCGGTGATCCTCTCGGTCGCTGCCATCGTAGGAACTACTGCAGCTGCTCAAGCTATCAACAGGAGATCTCCCCGCCTCGTGGCGCGTGTGTGGTGGGTATCTCGAAGGGGTGGCGGTACGGTCTCTAGGAGGAGAAACAGGTTCTGACTTGATGTTGAGGCTTTGAGTAGAAGGCAGGGAGAGATTTGAACTCTGAGATAAATGAGTGCTAGTGCAAGCTCTGTAGGAGGAAAGGAAACCCAGTTACAGATGGAGGAGGCCAGGAGGCCCCAGGCACTCACAATTACATAACACATCAGCCTACAGACTCCCACAGACACCAGAGCATGCCAGGGTGGGCACAGGCAGCAGCGCCTTGCGGGGGTTCGGGGGCCCTCGGAAGGTCGGCCTGGCTTCAGGAACCAGAGCTCCTGTCTCTGACAGCTCCCTAACTGTGCGGGGTACCGCCTCAGGAAGGTTTACAACTGCACGTGCTCCTGGGACTTTTTCCTATACTGTCCTAGATTTAAATCCTCTAAGCCTTCAGATACACTAACTTTGAGTTAGGCTTGCTCGCTCTCCAGACACCTGTGCCGGACATGTGTTTATTTATTTGGTACTTTATGGTAGTGGGGTCTAAACTCAGGGCCTCGTGCTTACTTAGCAAGTGCTCTACCGCTGAGCTCCGTCTCCAGCCCCCAAAATGCTTTCAGCAGCTTATTCTTATCTCAACATTGCCCTCCAGGGAGTGAGCGCATGCAGCTACAGGGTTCAGAAGCCATCGACTGCTACGCAGTACCCCTGACTGGTGAAAATGAAGGTGGAAGAGTGGAAATCGGGAAGGCAGAAGGGCATTGAAAATTATCCGGAGAAATTGAAAATATTGATCTAAAAACAGGTTTTCTGTCCCACTAAAGTGGATAAATAATTGGGTCTCTTTATCCTTTCATACTTACATGGCATGGACATACCTGTTTTCTACAATTCCCTAAACTTTGCTACTGTTAGTGATTCTCTGGCAGAATAACCTAGGCTACTGCTCCTTTATTTATATTGGTATCAACTGATGAATTGAAAGTCAGTGGCTAAGAAGGGAAGTAGTGTGACTTTAGTGTGTTTATAATCTATAACCCTTGCTTACTCCCAGAGGGTCTAGCTTGTCCTTCTTCCAAAATGTGGGACAGTTTCGATACTCAAAGTTCTCAAGAGAACAGCATTGAGCCTTTAAGTATCAACGAGCTATCACAATGGCATACTTAGATCATGGCAAGCTGTGGTCACATGGCCAACATAAATTCTAAGATACTTTTATTGTTCGCACGTTTTTGATCACACTGACACCCAGGGCTAGAGGGCAGTATTACTTGACCGGCAGACTCTCTCCCTGGGGAACAGTCCCAGTAGAGAATTATCCACAGAGACACACCCATTCTAAACAAAGGCACCAAAGCTTGCCTACTAATGTGTGTCAGTACGCTGCTTTCCCAGGGAGAGAATTGGAAGGTGTGGTGTTAACAACGTCCTCCTTAGGAGCAGGGAGAGGGTGAGTGCATTTCGGAGGGACAGTGGAGGAACCTGAGGCTGTCTTTTGGGAGATGCAGTGCAAGCTCAAGATGTGGAGATAGAAAATTAATCTGCAACGAATTTATCTTCGAGTGATGTTTTATACGAAAGCACCACCTACTGGCAAAGAATTACTTTCCCTTTCTTAATACATGCGCTAATGTTGAGTACGAAATATGAGAGAATTATTTGCTTTGTCATGTCTTCCTTCTGCTGCCTTTCTGAGCTTATAGAATCAAAACAATCTGAGAACTTAAATCAAGGTTCTACATTGAGCGTATGTGATTTTCACTCTTCTGTGTATGTATGCTAGGAGATTTATTCCTAACACATTTACAGTTTACTGTATTAGTTCCTGAGAGTTTTAATTAAATCATGTTTACATCAAGATGATATTAAAAAAAGACAATATTAAGATGGTAGAAGGAGGGCATACATATTCAGAATAATCCATCATGGTGGACTATTTTATCTTTGTTCGAAGTTATGTAATGATTCATTTTGATGAGAGGAAATCATCTTTCGATTTCTGGAAGAGAGAATTTTCCTGGCTCTGGGTAAGATTATTTCACTAAAATTTAATCAAATGTTTCTACGATGGATCACAAAACTCTTTAATAATGAATGTCAATTAGGATCCAGAAAATAATGTGGCATATCAACAAATGCTTTTTCTGTTCTCTGACATTTAAATTGTGTCTTTCCAATCAGGGTGAAGTAGAAGAATTGAAACAGTTGGTGAACTAGAGCAGGACAAGCGGTTAATCTAGATGAAGTGAACGAAGTGATGTAATCAAGTAGAGTTTCTTTAATCGTGCGTCTGGAGCTAAATTCACCCCTTATTTACTTCCTTTTCCAATGTCAGCTGGTTTGTGTAAGGTTAGCTACATCTTTGCCCCATAAAAGAGGAAACTATTATCTGTGGTCCTTTCCTATAAATAGAACAGTGAGGGTCTATCTTTGGGGGTGTTGCATTTAAGCCCGAATGCATACAGAAACTTTCTGAGTAGTTCTGGGGATTAGCTACATAGGAGTGGGACGTAAGTTATTGTAGACGGAACTTCACTGTACTCCACTGCAGGATTCAAAATATAAAGCTAGAGTCAGCTATCAAAAATGTATCGTTTTGTTTTTTGAAAGAAAGGGCAGTGTTAAAAAATCACTTAACTCATATATGCCCAATTCAGGGGCCTGCAGGTAGATTCACCTGTCCTTGGGGACGAGTTGTAGACACGGGTAACTGTGGGAGGCCTGCACGCGTGTGGCTGGGTGATGGAAGGCTGGTGGGGACGGATGAGCTAGATATAACCTTGGGATTGGGAAAACATCTACCCTTTCCCCAAACTGCCCAGAACCCAGACATGACTGGTCAGTTTGATTCCAATTTCTTATTGCTTCTGCTGGGAATTAGACTTTGAGGTTGTAGTTAAACTGACCACTCAGCAGCTGTCTCTTCTCCAAGTCACCCCCCTCAGGCTATGCTAGATGCCCACATCAACACAGACAGTGTGTGCAAATGCTTCCAGAAAACAGGCTGACCTTTTCTTAGGTGGTAGTTGAGAAAAACACCTAAAGCTTGAGGGTCATTTTCTCAAATATGACCAATTCCTCTGCCAGTCATGTTTCTTCCTACACAAAACAAATTTATGTTGCTCATCTAACTGTGTTATATAAAAATCAATTAGTACCTTGTTTAAAACTAGAGCTTTGAAGATTTAAAGCATGAGAGGACAAAATGGACACTCTTTCTTCAACAAAATAGGAAGAGCTTGGGAATGCTTTTATGATTGTGAGAAAGAACCGTAGTAACTATCTTGGGGTATTGGGAATATCTCCTTTGGTGGTACTTAAATCAATTCCATTCTTTGTTTCGGATGAGCCCCAAACACAACCCTATGAGATTAAATTGACTTGGAACTATATTGACTCTTTTACTAATTCACGCCGTGAGGAATCGAGGTAGCACATATATCTATGCCACAATTGGGGATTTTTTAAAAGGATGATTTTGGCATTCAATTGCGGCAAAGTTAGAGTCCACTAGAAAGCTCCGCCTTCCAGAACTACCGCGGTGCTGGTGTTGGTGTGCCTGGGAGTGCTTTTGTGTCTATGTGTGAGTGGGGTGGGGGAGAGACAGAAGGAGAGAGATTGGTCAGGAGGGGTGGGAAGAGGGAGGGGAGGAGTGAAAGGAGAAGAGAGGAGGGGAGAAGAGGAGAGGGCCAGCCTACAAGGGTCAGTGAACTGATCTGAGGTACAAAGGAACGCAATAAATGCAACTCAAACTCATAGACTAAATTTGGAGTCAATTATGGGCAATAAGGTTCAGTGCTGAAAGGCACAAGGAGCTGAACAAACTGCTCCCCCTCGGCCGAGGTTAATCAGCTCCTCCCTACTTTGGGCCTGTCACTCCATTCTATTGAATGGGTGCCTCTAGCAAGGCCAGAGGAGACCAAGGCTTTCCCCATGTAACAGAAGAGAGTTTTAAAATTGTAGCTTAGTTAAAATATAGACATAGATATATCTTCATAATTAAAAGGGAAATAACAAGATTACTGCAAACAAAAGCAAGCCATATTTAGATAAAGTGATAGGGCTTTTGACATATTGAGATAAACTGATATGCCTTTTGATATTGCTAATGACTGAAAATATTAGTGCTCTACTGAAGGGATTTTGCAAAAATGAGAACTAAACATTTTGTTATCGGCAAGACGCTTTTAGAGTAGATTCACCGCTAAGTCACGGTGGTCCAGTGTCACATGCAGGTATTTAGCCACCACGGGGTGAAGGTACTGCGTACTTAGCGGTAAGTACCTAAAAAGTTACTGCGGCCAATGAATGCCCACTTGGCTAATTAGCATTGAAGATAAAATTTAATTGTCCTAAAAAGAGAAGCTCTTCCTAGCAATACTAGCTTCAATGTAAAGGATTTTTCCTCCTAAGAAAGCAGAGGAATGATGCCACGTGAATCTGTTTTATTCTTTACAAGAAAGACTAGGTTTCTGATAGCAGGGGTATTAGTGAGTGGAGGGGCCTGAGTAAGTGGTGAAGGAGTGAAGAAACCATTACCGGGTCATCAGTCTACTGGCAGTGCTGTCCAAAAGCCAGAGTGTGAGGGGTGGAGTTGACAGCAGACACTGGCTTTGATTCTAATCAAAGCTTTATCCTCACCTTAGAAATAGAGATGTGGGACTAGTTAATATAACTATTTATCTATAACTAATTGGTACAGTAGTAAAGCAAAAGTGGGTGAGGCATGTAGAGTGCTTTTGAAACATAAAAGCTTATCTTTCAATATCTCATATCCTCCTGTTTTTTTTTTTAATTTCGAGGATTAATTTCAGATTTGAAGTCACTATTTAGTCAGGTCTTTTGTTTACATTTTGGCTTTTTTGTGTAACTTCAAAGAAGTAGTGTTAATTCTGAACTGAGGGCTCTTAAAAGTTTGAATGTTTCCTTGATAAATGACAGGAGTCATCTTCTATGATAAAGGTTTATCTCAAAACTACCACAAGGGGGCAGAAAGATACATCGTTTGGCCACAAAACAACCAAATTAGTTTTATATCCAAATTTAGTAATTAGTATTGCATATATTGCATATGTTTTAATAAAATATCTATAAATATACAACTGTATGATTAGTACATTATAACTATATGAAGCCCATATATTTTATTAACATTAGGGCTCACTGTCATAAACTATATAGTTCATTATTTATGTCAAATGAGAAAGAATTTTTTTCTTTCATTTTTTTTTTCTTATGTGTTTGGTACGGGGCGTCACTCACAGCTCGGACTCGCTGTGATCCTCCTGTTTTCAGCCTCCCCAGCGCTGGGATTACAGGCGTGCACCGCCACGCCCGGTCTTGGTGGCTGGCTCAGCGCACCCGCCTTCGGGAGTTGGGGAATCAGGAGAAAGATTTTCAAATTCCTCAAAACCTTCGAGAACTTAAAGAACCCTAAAAAACTTCTAAGTGTAGATGCCTTTCAAGTTTCCATGTGAACTGTGTGATAACTAAATGAAATAGTACCAAGGAAGTAGAAATAAACATGGCCTAAAACAATAAAGGAAGACCTTGACTCCCTATTCCAGGGCCCCCTGTCCTCTTAAAAATATTAGGGGATGACACACTTGAGCTACGTGAAAGGGGCTGGTCCAACGATTCCCTTTACACTTCTATAAGCACCACTTTGCACCTCTCGTGGGACATGAAAGCGTGTATTTAAGGGCTGTCACTTGTCATCTTTGCGGCGTATCCCAAGACAATGCTGTACAAGCAATTGCGCTGCTTACCCCAACTGGCTGAGGGCGGACGGCGGCATGTTGTGCAGGTGCTGCTGCTGCCAGCCGGTCACCGAGCCGAGGTGGAGCGCGCTGGCCGTGTTGAACCCGGACAGAGAGGACAGGTCTGCGCTACTCAGAGAGTACTCTGCAGCAAAACACGAAATGACAAGGACAAGTTCAGACCTGAAAACAATCCAATGCTAAACAAAATCAAGCATTTTCAATACCCACAGTGTTCTTTTTTTTTTTTTTTTTTCCTAATTTGGGAGGAAAGGAGGATGAACCACCTGGGATAATTACTCTTCAAAATTAAGTCCTCCATGAAAGGTTTGAAGTAGTGCAGCCTGCAAGGGTGGCTTCTTACACTACAACCTGGCATCACAGTCCACAGCCCGTGTGAGAATCCAGAAGTGTTTTTTAAACAAACTTGCGGAAGACAGCTTTCTATCACACACACACACACACACACACACACACACACACACACAGAGACACACACACACACGCACAAATATACGGTAACAGCTCAATCTTCTTGAAATTGTTCTCTTTGGAATTCAGGCTGGGAAAATGGAAGTTTCAATCACTTAAGAAAGAAGAATGCGGATAACCACTTTGCCATAGAAAAGGAGGAGTAATTGTGTTGTGTTCTGGACACCACAGGTACTAGACAGAGGGAGATGTGATCATGGTCTTTGTCTTGCCTTTTAATAAAAGGTATTGAATATTTACGTGTGGCAAGGCTACTCACCGGTACCATATGTTGTTGAAATGGCTGATGGATATCCTCCCATGCCTTGTCCGGGTAAAGTAGGAGTTGCTACGGAAACCACTGGGGTAGCCAATGACTGAGCAGACTGGGAGTTATTTATCCTTTGATTCTTTTAAAGTAAATAAAAAGACAGTATTGATGGAATTTTTAAAGAAAATGAAAATACTAGATTTCCTTATTAGTTTTGCACATAAAGAGATAACTTGGTACAAAGCTCATGAAATTAATCATTTAACATGTGTCTCTATGAACTCTGCCAACCCTATCATTTACAATCCTTCAAGAGACCAGCTGTTGCCATAGTAACCCATTACATCAGTATCTCCTAGGCAACTGAACTAGTAACAAGTACCATAGCTTTATTATGGGTAAAAACAGACTATGCTGAGAACTGATGAAATATGTATACTGTACTTCCATTGTTTCAGTTTTTATTCAAATGCAAATTTAAAAAAATTAAAATCAACCACGGTGGGTTTTGTGTTCCGTTCTACACACCGCAGAACAGACGGTGCTGGGAAGAGGGGGAGGGTCGTGTTCCATTCCGACCAGCAGGTGGCGCCCTGACCACTTTTTTTTTTTTTTTTTTTTTTTTTTCCAGATTCTTCTAAACTTGACTCAACTAGAAGGCCAGGCTGCTAAGGCCTGTGTTTTAACTCTTTACAGCAAGGGGATTAAAGACACGGATCCACTTAAAACAATGGCACTTTAGCTCTTAGTGAAAGAAGTGTTTTAGTTTAGAGTGACAGAATAAGTATTTTCTCTTCAGTTAAATCTTAAAATGTTGAAAACAAGGCCTGCAGTTTCCAGAGGATGTTGGGGTGGAAAACAACAAACTGGCATCCTTTCCCCTGTGACTCGACATCAGCTGTACCCGAGCGCGACCCATGTGGACGCACTGGCTCAGCTTCAGTCTCCAGGTCCTATCAGCGCCCTCAGGGCCGCTAAAGGAAGCCTCAGCTATTCCCTCGCGCTTAGAGAACGCAGGCTCATACTTACCAAAAGCAGGTCAACATCCTCGGACTGAGAGCATGGAGGAGGAGTTTTATTAATTAGTGTCTGCAAATATTTATAATTGGGCAACATCTTTTCAACCAAAGGAAAGGCATTTTCTGATAGACACAACAGTTTAAACAGTTTTAAAACCCAGACTCTAGAGCTGACTCCCTGTGAAGGCATTCTTTGTTTCCCTTAATGAGGTGTTTATCTCCAACGCCAGGACAGCCGATCTGGCTTTTAGCGCAGGTCTCTGTCTCGATATTCATGATTTCTCCACCATATTTTGAACAAAAGGTCTGCACTTCGAAAGCTCACTTGGAGGAGGAGGGGAGGAGGCAGCCACACCCGGCTGCCAGGGAGAGGCGGCCCTGGCCACGAGCTCAGAGTCCCTGGGCTAGCGTCACCTCTAGGGGGCCCGGGAACAAACCTGCTGCAGGAGACGCCTGCCACGTGTGGTCCTCACTGCTGGGCTGCAGCCCCGTGGGAGGCTTTATTTATTAGAGTCAGCCTTTTCCAAAGGGAATGTCACAGATTATGTGATTTCTTTTTGGTGAGACTGATGCTCAAAATTAATTTGCCCTGTGCCATAATAAACTAATTAGCTCGCAAGGCTGATCTACCCTGGTGTTTACCACAGAGTAGAAGGAAGGAAGAAGGGAGGAAGGAAGGAAAGAAAGAAGGAAGGAAGAAGGGAGGAAGGAAGGAAGGAAGGAAGGAAGGAAAGAAAGAAAGAAAGAAAGAAAGAAAGAAAGAAAGAAAGAAAGAAAGAAAGAAAGAGAAAGAAGTTTTCAGAATGATCTAAATTTGCAGAATCTTAATTTTAAAGGCGCTCCCTCTGAAGACTTGCTAATAGGAGGTCAGGGATGTGTGGTGACTCTGAGTGAGTGTGATTCTGTGATCTTTCTTTTCTCCTCAGGTACCCAGACCCACGGGGAAGAGAGGGACAGGCTCTGAAAATGTTTTATATATATTTAAATTATATTTTTTTGTGTGTCTGTTGCTCCTTAGAAGACTCACAACTCCTTTTGATGTCAAATGCGAGCTTGTTTTTGCTTGAAATGTCTGAGATTTGAACACAGCCTGCTCTGGTGAATTGGCTGTTTTTGTGAAGTCCACATGTAGAGGGGTGAAATTAAGGCAGGGCAGAGCTCTGTGATTTATTTTGATATTAGCACTGAAATACACCAAAGAAAAGAGCTGACAATTAACAACTGGAAGTTTGTTTAGGAAATACAGAAAGTATTTTTCTGCGGCAGGCCCTGCGGACATAAACAGCCGTGGTAAAAATACCCCGATACGTAGTACTTCATTCTGTATTATGTTGCCTAAGAAACATGTGATTTGACCAATGGTAGAATTTGATGTTTTTTTTTTTTTTCTGACTAAAAATCAGGAGATCTGAAGAGAAGTGTTTTTCTTGTTCCAAAAGTCCTGAGAATAATTTACTGATCTTGGTTTTAATCTTGAAAAGGAAACTACAAAATAGTTACCAGAATTAACAGCTCCATACACCCAGGATTCAGCAAAAGTACTAATAACACTACTAGCTGACAAGGTTAACCTTCTTAGTTAATTCCTCCAAGTGATTAATAATGTTGGATAAATACTAAAATAGCAAAACATGCACAAACATCGCGAACACTGATGTGAAATGTAGTTTTGCATTTACCACGGAGGGCATCGCGGTCTTGCTGCCGGGTGGGATAAGTACTCGGAGGTCTGGCTTCCGGTTATTCATTCCTAGATTCATTGGGGGCGGAGACTTCGCTTGCATATTCTTGTTCAAGTTACCAGGTGAGACCAGCAGACCTGGTGAGTTTCGGGGGTTGCCATACCCATTCCCTGTGGACACAAAGCGGAGACAGCTGAGGAGGAAATGAGGACACCATGCCTCTTTCTAAAAGAACACACTCTACAAGAAAAAAATTACAAGCCTAAGGATCCGACATATATACACATCAAAAAACCACAGAGCAGCCAATTTCCCCTCCAGGGGAAGAAGTAACCCAGTTAATTACTCAATATTCTTCTGCAAAAAAGATTAAAAACTTTTAAAGAGAAGAATATATACCAATGTGCTCAGAAAACAGCACGTGGTCTTTTCCTATTCAAACAAATTTCAAGAAGAAAGACAGACCACGTTTCAGGATCTAAGGAGAATACAGGATTGGTCTTGCGCTTCAGTGGATGAGCTCGGCGTGGGCCTGGCTGGCATGAGTCACTCTTTCAGGTCACTGGTTTGGGGCTTATTTTGTGTGCTTGTGTGTCCTTAGATGAAGACGGTGCACCAGCAAGACTGTAATTTCTAGGACAGGCGGTGAGCGGGGGGAGGCCGCTCACACATTGTTCTGTTCAGTCCCTCTTTTCTCAGAGTGAATTTTCCCTATGGCTTTTCTGGGGTCTGATTTGTCCTCCTCCCTAGTTTTAGGGTATATAACCCTAAGCCTGCAGGAGGTTCCTGCTCACCTCATCTTCAAAAAGCAACCCTCTCTCAGGCGTTGCAGAGAAGCCGCCATGAAAGTGCTGATTCACCCGGCACAGGAAGGAAGAGCCGCCAATTGGCAGGGCCCGGAGGGCTTTCTTTGGACTCTTATAGCCAGCCCCTCCTGACAGAAATAGAGGTCTGAAGGTCTCTGTGTCTCGTATTCCCAAATATCCTGCTCCATGACAGGAAGAGCTGTGGCGTTTGGCTGGAAGCACAACTGGGAGAGGACTGTAGACTCCCGTGCAGCCTCTCCCTGGAGGGTGAGAGCATCCCGCTCCCCATTCAGTGGTGCCTGCTGGCAAACCCCTCAGACACGCAAACCCTCACGCTCACTCTCAGCTTGTCACTGCCACAAAGCACAGGGCCTGTGGCCCAGGGGGAGGGTGACGCTGTGTGCCGTCTTCAGTGAGGAGATGAAGACCCCCAAGAGCCTGAGAGGATCTACTCATGGAGCCCACGTGACTGATAGCAGACAGCGAGGGTGAGATGCCCAGCAGAGTCATCCACACTGAGCCAGGAGAGAGGACATTATCCAGTCAACATTCATGAAGAGGAAGGAGGAGACTGATACACCAGCGAGAGGCCCTGTGCTTGTGGGTGATTGGTGGGTGGGAGAGGGCTACTGGGAAATTTACAGAGCAGAGTCAGGGCAGTGCAAGGAATCTGTCTGGAAGAAAATCCAGGAGGAGAGAAGGTTCTGAGGGAACGTGCAGGTTGAGCTTTGGTGCCTTGAATTCCAAGCATGGGAAGCCCCCGAACAGGGGGAGCTGGTGTGGGTCAGTGAGGGGACCCTCAAAGTGCCTGGGGCACAACCACAAGCATACTGCAAGAGGAATTTATGGGAACATTGTCTTTGAATTAAAAAATAGTTCAGGCACACGGCGTATAGCACATTTGTTCTTCATATCTAATTCATTTTCCTGTTTCATTTTATGTGTGAATAAACAGGCTGCATATATAACAAATAACAAGATTAAATCTGTCAACTGGACTCTGTATAAAATTTTCCAAGTTACTATGGGAAAAATAAAAGTAAAACAAATTTAACGCCCCCCCCAAACATGTTGAGCACAGAGTAGTTGTTTAAGAAGTGATCTCTGAATTTGAATACATATTTCTCTTCTGTGAGAGAACTTAAGGAAAATTAACTAAGTTCTGTGGAGCCAGCTGTATGTGTTAAAAGGCAAATCGTCTGTTCCAGTTAATTTGGGACGCTTCTGGTGGCAAAAGCTATCATGTGGAACAGCACCTTTACCTCCTTTCACCAAGAGAAGTATACACAGAGAGTATATTCACTGAGACAAATGCTGGACAAACTGACATGCTTAGAGTGAATTACTGAATACATGTCTTGTTGAATCCTTGCTGGGACAATCATACTGGAGAAAAGGGGAATAAGAGGAAAAGATGAAATTGGCCCTGCAGCCTCCTACTCGTTCAGAAGGTCATGGTGAATGCATGTGTCATTTAAATACTAACTTGTGTGAGGCCTGGTTTAAATAAACAATCAAATGGAAAATTAGCTACGTCATTTCAAAAGAAGAAGAAAAAAAGTCAGTTAAGCAGTGCAGTGAAGCTTGAATAGATCAGAAAAAAACTAAAACCCTGGCTCGGTAGATGCTGATACTGGTTTTGCATGGAGCAGTTATTTTGCTAAAAGGAAGTAAAACCTCTTGGCAATATGTTCTGTCCTGAGATATGGCGAGCCCAGGACCACTGCGCGAAAATGCAAATGCTTCACCCAGCCACTGAAAGAAGTTATTTAAAAGAAGAGAAAACCTTTCTACAGTAAACTCTCAGAAATTCCAACGAAGCCCCAGTCTTTTTGCTCTTGTTCTAAACAATGATTTGGGGCAGCGTGGAGAAAAGAAAAGAAAGCATACATCATAGTTCTTCACCCAAAAATACCTCCAAAGTAAAAAAGAAATGGTTGTAAAAAGCACTCTGCCTTTCTCTTTTAATATTTCCCTTCGGTAGAAATCATGCCATCTCTGGCGATTAGTCACAAAGTTTAAAGTGTTTACATCTCTAATGCAAAATGTTTGGAGCCCGGGAGGACACTTCTTAAACACATATTTTTAGAGTAGAAAGTTATTTTTAAGAACAAATAAATTCAGCTTTTTTTGTGGATGAATTTCTGCTGTTTTTAGCGGATTGTGCCAGCTAGCATTTTGGAGCCGTATAATAACCATTTCTGCTTCCAGCCACCAAATTGTTATTCTTTTGGCATAATATAGATTCAGGAATGCGAGACTGTGGATCCTAAACCAGTGATACAGAAACCTATCATTTGGAAATCAATGATGAGTACATGCGTGTGGTTTACTGCTAAGAAGAGCCTGCATTTAAACCGGCTGGGCAACCACAGCCTCCTTCTCTCTCCCAGCGCTGTGGCCTCAGAGGAGGTTGCTGTCTCACCTTAAGATAAATTCACCAGGGACAATGGGCTCATTTAAATTCAGGGGCCAGGGAGGTGGCAAACAGCACCTCTCAACAACCCTCTAATACACAGCTGCAGCCCTTCTTCAGGCTGTGCTTTAAAATTACCCTCCGCCTGGACAATTATCAATTTCGAGGTGACTGTATGCAAATGTCACATTCCTCTGACCACTTTAAAGCTCCAAAATTATAAAGCATGAGTGAATGGATTTCCTGATTACAGATTATAAAAAAAAAAATGACAGACAGGCCAACTTCAGAGTGTGAGGAAGCTTTTATAGTTTCACTTGATTAATAATACTATTTCACAGAAAATAAAGCAACATAAGCATTCACAACAGAACTTACATAGAGGATAACAGAACCTACCTCTACTGATTGCAAGTTTGCACACATTAAAACTGTATAAATATTAGGGACTTGAAATATAGCGTTAGGAGAGCAAAATTTTTCTCCCCCAGTGAACTAGAAAACACTAGCTTTCTTCTTCTTTTATTGACTCCTATTTTAAGAAGCTGTAAATTCAAAGAACGTACTCCTGGTTGAATACCTCATGGGGAAGGCACTGCCTCTCGCAGGCCTGCCTGAGCATGGAGCTCCCTCTGAGCCCACAGTTCAGACACTTCCTTTTATTTGGGTGCTAGCTGTTCTGGTCTCTTCCCTTGCTTTGCTTTTCCCAAGACCTCCGGTCATAAACACAAGCTCAGAAGACCAACAAGTATGCTGGACGGCGTCCTATGGACCACGGCTACCCCTTCCTTTGGACACTTTCCTTGAATTGCCCCAGGGGCTAACTGTGACCATTTCCTCCCCGTCTTCATCTCCACATTCAATGAGATGCCAAATCTTACTCATTTTTTTTCAAAATGTGTGTTTCTCCCTCCACTGACTTCATGCTCATTTCGATTTAAGTTGCCTCATGACTCCTTCAGTAGCTGCCCACTTAGTCTTCCGGTCTTGAGCCAAAGCCTCTTCAGAGAGTGTGAACTCCTTACAGCTCCAGGCAAAGGTTTGTGCTCAGTGCAGCGTTAAACGATTCACCCAGGGAAATCTTTCTAAACTGTCCTTGTGTTCTGTTTTCGTACACCCTTGGTGGCCAGGGCCGTCTGGCTCTCAGGGCCCTGGAGAGTGGACCAACCCTACCGATCTAATCCAACTTCCAGCAGCTACACCTAGGCTTACTGGGTCCTCTTAATCTTTGCTCTAGCAGTTCAATGGCTAGCAGCATTCGCTTTCTTCTCAAATTCAAATTTGTCTTTTAAGGATCAGCTGGAGTCCCAACTCATTCGTGGTGCCTTTCAGGCAACTTCAACCCACACTGAGCTACCTCTCCCTAAATCCCACTACAATTCAAGGCAGTGACACTGCACAAACTGGTTATTTCTTCACATTTCATGTGTCTATGGGACATACCCAGGATTCACTGGGAAAATCAGGAATTGTTCAGCAGTGGTAGGAAAAGTTATGCCACTGAGGAAATGTGAGGGGAGCACTGAAAACATAACAAGTAACTTGCTAAATCCAAATGCTGAGGGTCTCTGCTCATTAGACTACTTGTGATTTTTTTCTATTTTAGCTGAAGAACGTGTACTGGTCAAACACAGCATTGAGACAAACTGCTTATCAGCTAGCAAGTTCCCGTACACTAAAATTTATCATAGAGTTAACTGAGCCTGTCACAGCTGCCAATCCTGTCACAGCATGAGCCACAAGCAGTGGCATCAAGTAAGGTAGACATTTTCCCTGAAGAAAATAAAAAACCTTAAGACATTCATCTCTTCTTCCACATGACAAGGATGTATTATCCTAGTTTGTCTTGAGATAACAAGATAACAACAACACTTTATCATGAGGAACTTTTCATGAAAGAATGGGCAGCACAATATTTCAGGGCAGAGAGGAGCAGGGTACTGGGAAGGAAGAGTGGAAGGAATTTTATCACGTTTCAAAAGACACTTCTTGTAGAGAAGGTTTATAGGGTGAGAGGTGGCAGTCTCATCTGTATTCAAGAAGGAAAAGCGCTCTGTGAAGGTGAAGCCCTAGGTATTTTACAGAACGCAGTTTTTGGAAGTTAGAAAAGTAGGTGCACCCGTGTGGGCTTTATATTGAATGTTAAAGACCCTCCACTCTGCAGGAGGAATGGCCAACGGGAGCATCTGAGTGGTTAGCTTTGCTGACATGGTGCATTAGGAAAGTAACAACAGCGTGACTAGCAACCAGCGCTGAAAAGGGCTTCGATGGTGCTATGTCACTGCTTGTGGGGGAGAGAACCAAATGGAGCAGCAGGGAAGCAAAGTTTGGGGACAAAAGAAGCTAAAGCTTTTAGATTTCAGGTGTGATGTCCCTATTAAACTCCCTTCACCCTGTGGAGTCTTAGGCTTTTCAGCATAAGTGTTTGTTTCCTTAGGCAAGAAAAATAAAAAAATAATCTGAAGCAAAGACTCAAGGTACGCAGCTGAGGCCACCATTGTCCAGAGGCCAGACAGATGGTCCCACCAATAGAGGGCGCCAGAGAGCACGATTTGCCAATGCCGTTAGCTCAGCACCCATAATGAAGAGCCATCTATTAATGGCTATGTGATTGTCTGATATTATACACGGGTATAGAAGGCCTTTCATCTTCACAAGGATAAAATTGTGAGGTGCTGAAAGCATCGTGGTGGGATAAATGGAAAAACTGAAGAACAGAGAGGTCCAGGAATTTGCTCGGGGTCACACAGCCATCAACCGGCGGAGCTTCCTGTGAGCTCCCAAGCTAGTGTCTGCACTCTCAAGTACACTGCCTCAGGCCCTGAAAATCCCTGATGCCCTGACATTCTAAATGTCCCAGGAGACCCGAAGGCTTGGATGTGGACGTGGGGAGGGTACATGCACGGTCAGCTCAGGCCTCAGGAAGTGGGGGCAGGGGAGCTGAGGTGCAGCTCAGCAGCAGAGGACTGGCCCAGGGTGAGCGGGGCCCTGAGTTCTAACCCCAGCACCGCAAGTCAGAAAAACAATGCCAGCTCAGTTCAGAAGACGCTGAATTTATATGAAGAGGTCTGGAGTAGCTCAGCGCCAAACCATATTTCTTGTCTCCCTCTAAACAAATATTTGCAAATAAATATTTTAAGTCAATAGGAAATATTGAGGTTAGTTACATCAAACACCAGACCAATTACTACCTTTGCTGTGCTATTTAGAGTGGCTGACTAAATATAATTTTAAACGTAGATTTTGTAAAATTTTAGTCAGTAATCTTGTCATGAGGAGGAGAATAATGGGGCAAATACGTGTACCTCCCCACTGGCAATTAAAGAGCCCGACTTCCCTCAGAATCACTCAGCATGACAGAAAAATCTCTAGTGTCTTAGGGTACCTGCACTTGATGTTATCCGGAAAATAACTTCTGATATTTAGGTGCATGAAATGGTTTCTATAGTAAGTAAGTTGTTAATAGGATTTGATTGTGTGAAGGTTGAAGCAGACTGCCACAGAAAAACATTAAGATGGGCACATACAGGTCCTGTTTGTATTTTGTCAGCAAAATGTTTTCCCCTTGTGTGTGTGAGTGCGTGCGCGTGCGCATGCGCGATGACTACACCCAAGCCCTTACATATGCTAAGCACATGCTCTTCCACTGTGTCAAATCCCTAGCTCCTTAGCCTTTATTAGAACAATTCTGAAAATATTTACAACATGCTAGTTGGTTAAATAAGAGATTCACGTACACAATAATGCTCAATTAGTTTCAACTTGTTGAAAAGTTTGAAGATTATAAATTTCTAAGATCTGATGCCATTCTGTATCTTGAACACACATCTCGCAGAAAATTACCTTAAGTTGAATACAGTAAACTTGCTCATGCGAACCCATACTCTTTTGAGAAAAAAGACGCATAATTTTTGGGTGGAAAGATAGTAGGACCTTCTAGACTGCAGTCCTCTATGTACTGTCTTGCATGCCTGAAGCACACTGTTAAAAGCAGGAGTGTCTCTAAGGTATCCAGCTACTGAGAATCATAATTTTTTTTTTTTTGAGAGAAAAGCATATCATTTTCATGAGATGGATCTAAGAGAAAAGAAAACCACAAGATGCTGAGGTCAGAAATCTTGGAATGTTGACAATTTCAACATGCCTCATATAGAAGAAGGGAAAATCAGATCTCTGACTCTTACCCTGTTAAAGACTTCTGATTATAGATACTTACAACCAAATTGAATCTGCACTCCTTCTAGGGGTTTCTTAGTGAAAAATATACAAAGGCACAATGATAGAATATGAAGAAACTTCTGTGGAACCTCAGAACCTTCTGCTGCATAGTTTTAGAAAAATATCCCAAGGCACACCAAATCCAAGATTTTTCTTGGTTGTACCGGTTCGGGGGCAGCAGACATTCTGGAAAGAGGTCTGTCTCTTTGGCTTGGTCGTGTCGTCTGAGGAGGGACTCAGGCCCCACAGATTTCCCGCACAGCCAGCGTGTCCTTGATGTTCCCAGAGTGTCTTTGAATCAGTGGCCTTTTGCCCAGGGAGCAGTGTATCTGTCAACTAGATGCGGAGCTGTGGACATGCGGCACACAGCTTAAGCTCAAGGCCCTAAAGCAGAAGCAAAGGGTCTCTCCTTAGCGCCAAGTCCCCCTGCCCCCCACGGATTGGGAGTGCATGTCAGAAAGCGGGCTTGCGGTGGCAAACCTCTCTCTCCTCCGCCCCCATAGCGCAGTAGGTCAGGCATTACCGAGCAGCGCAGGCAGGTGAGGTGCGTGAGGACACTGAGACTCAGTGAGTTCTGGGTAGGGACCGAGATCATGCTGTCCATGAGCGAGAGAGCTCTGGTGGGAACCCAAGACACACGCTCCTCGGCACAGTCAGGGGCCAGATGTGAGACACTCAGCATTTCTCCATCCCCTGCTCTGGCAGAGGTTCTGTTTGGAAATAAGATCTGGACAATGTGACGCTCCCAGTGCAGAAAGGCCCTCGAAAATGTCCTCCTGCTTTGTCGTGATGTACGTAAGGGACAGTTTTAGACAGCACCACCAAAGTGATGTTGAAACTTACTATCTTTAAAAATTCCCACTTAACAATGAATGATAGATTTATGACTCATTTAATTGTTCACTTCTTGTGATACTGGGCCCGGCTCTCTGTGAAAAATGAGGGGGCGTCTTCATTATTGACACAATCGCTCACACTTTCTGTCACTTTATAAACAAAAATATTGAGACAGTATAAATTAGAGAGAATGTCACAGAAGAGGAAGAATAATTACTTGTGGTTTTAACATTTACACAACTGCTTCAAACACATTAGAAGTTCGGAGGGCTCAAAGCGAAGTGTGTGGCCCTAGGCAGCTGCTACATTCTGCCCCAGATTTTATTTTGAGACTGGGTCTCACTATGTAGTTCAGGCTCGCCTGAACACACCATGTAGTCCCGGCTGGCCTCCAGTTGTGGCAACCCTCCTGTCTCAGCCTCTTGAGTGCAGGGATTACAGATGTGTACCACCACATCTGGCTCGACCCAGACTTATCAATATGCCCACTTTCTCCTTCATGACAGGGGTCACAGCTTCAATTTTGTATGCCTACAAGTGTGCTAGCAGTGTATTCACTGTATAGTTAATAAATATATTAAGTTCACTATATGTGTGCATTTGCTGTATTTTAAATATATTAATATTACTGGGGCTGCACCAAATTAAACAAAGTTTGACTAGAAAATCAAGACCCAGATAATTACAAACTAACAACAGCTAACTTCACTTCCTCTCAGACAGAAGACTGTGCTGGATGTTGTGTGTTTATTATCTCGTTTAATTCTAACAGTCCTAACAAAGGAGGTTTTAGCAACTTGTCCAGGGCAGTGGTACCATCTCTAAGATAACTGGTCGATCACGTACTTGCCTTGAGCACTTTATCATCCTCAGTGTCTGTCGCTGGAGTATTTTCCTAAATTGACTTCCCAAAGCAAGGAGCAAAAATTTTCCTCCTTGATCGTGAGATTTTTCACTGTGTTGCCTAATAGTGCTAACTAAAGATTTTTTTTTTTTTTTGTGATTGCTATGTGCATTAAAGGGTTTTTTTTTTTGCATTAAAGTTATCATGCTTGAAATTGTAAACTGATCACAGACTTCAACTTCCTCCTACCAGTATCATGACTTGTATTAGCATGTCCTCTCACAGGTAAGATGCGACAGACTCGGCTCATCTTCATAGGAAGCCGTAAGTGGACCCTAAAGTCTAGAAGTTGTGCAAAGAGGGGCACAGGGCATCATGAAAGGGTGGCCGCTTCACTACTGCACTTGGGGAAAGTGATTGAATGACAACGGCTGTCACTCAGCCACCGGTGGACACATCTGGAACGGCTGCCTTATGTATTGAGGCTTTGGTACAGTGCAGTTAGTTTTCTTTAGTCTGAAGTAGCTAGTGATCTTTCAAATATGAGGGTGTGTCATTATGTCCTCTGTGAACTGAAATTCAACTGAAATATACTTGAAGTCTAACTGCAAATTTTTTTTTTTTTTTTTCAGAACTGGGGATTGAACTGAGACCCTTGCACTTGCCAGGGAAGTGCTTATTCCACTGAGCCATCTCCCCAGCCCCTAACTGCAAAATTTGAGCGACTGGTGAAAGTTTATCTAAAAACAGTAAATTACGCTCTTGGCCCACAGCCTAGAGGCCTCAAGGGAGAAAGTCCCTGGTAGGTACAAAATTGATTTTTCCAGAGAGGGGCTTTTTAACCACATCCCTGTCCCCTAGCACTTGCTGTCTACTTACATACAATTTCACATTATTATTATTATTATTATTATTATTATTATTATTACTTTTTTAAGGGAAGGGCCTACGGGGGGTCCAGGGTCTCACTACTAGATCAGACTTGTAATCCCCTTGTTTACAGCCTCCCAAGAGCTGGGATTTCTGGCACACGCCACCACGCCCAGTCTCAATCGCCACCTCAGCATGCCCTGGGGGTGTGGCCAGCACGGTAGGCCGTAGGCCTGAGGATCGAACCCCAGCCCCTGAGCCTGCTTGCAGGTGCTTTAATCTGCTAAGCCATTTGGCCGGCCCTCAATTTCACATTATTAATGGTGACAAGCAAAGCTTAATTTTCCTGTTATCTCCAAATAAAAATTTATAGTGATGCCAACAAATATGGAGAGAATTTAATAATATACAAAGGGAGAATGGGTAGGTTTTTTTTTTTTTTTGAGAAAAAAAGAAAGTTTTATGTATAACTAATTGTGAATGTGAAAAGCTTGAATTAAATATTTGAAGTGACTAAATTTTTAGTATCACTCATATGTTTATAGTAAATGAATGTGCTATGAACCAAGAGACTACTGTTTGACATTGCTCTGCTGAGTACAAGTGGCAAACAGGTGACGAAAGTGCCATTTGGGAGCGGGGCTCAGAGGCGCAGGTCTGCAGCGCTGGCTGCTCGGAAGGCCGAGCTGTGAGGACCACTTGAATACAGGAGTTACAGACCAGCCTGGCGAGCACAGCGAGACCCCATGTTGAAGAAGCAAACCAAAAATATGCAGTTTGGTAGGTCAGAAATTATGCTAAACAGTGGGATCTACGTGGTGGTTGGATACTCTCTTGAACATTTCTTTTTCCCTGTGAAAAATCAAACTCCTTAGGAATTAATTCAAAAGCAAGGCATTGGAGGTAGATTTTACATCCTAACATTTTCTGTGACATTTCCATCGTCTTTGTCTTTCCGGCACTGACATCATCCCCTGGGGTCTGGGGTCACAATTGTCTTATCTGTCATTTGTTGAGTCTTCCAGATGGGAAGGGAACACAGATTCTCTGGGCCGTGTCTGTCTGTGTGTCACATGCTGTTGATCATCCAATTGGAGTGTCTCTTTCCTTTAATAAATCTTAATAATCTTGGTTTGAATTAAAACTATTGTTATGTTATTCATGGGCAATGACAACAAAGCAATGATATTCGATGTCTTGGTTGATATCTTTTCTTTCTTTTTTAAAAATTTTATGTATTTAGGACAGTGTCTACAGGGTTTCACCACATAGATCAGACTTGTAGTGATCCTCCTGTTTTCAGCCTTCCAAGCGCTGGGATTACAGGCTCGTGCCCACCACGCCTGGTCTCAATCCTCCTCTCAGTGCACCCCAGGGTGGGGCCGGCACAGCATGCTAGGGATTGAATCCCGGCCGCTGCGCTCTGCCTAGGCAGGCGCTTTAGTCTGCTGAGCTATCTGGCTGGCCCTCTTGGTCGATTTCTTAAGGTAAAATTTTGAATGAATTCAGTGTTTTTATTTCCAGAACAATTCATACTAACAGAGTAATATTTTCAAAACAGTGCCCAACTATTATCATGGTTTTGTTTCTATTCACTGCTTAATATCATTTTAAAAAGTAATACAAATGATTATCTTCAGGCTAGCAATTTGTTTCATGTGAGAGAAATTAAACAGTGTCCTCCATTTCGGGAGTGTTGCAGTTTAAATTTTTGTTTTGTTAGGTGACAAAAATGGAGACTTGTAAAAGACAATCTTTTTAGACTGAATTTTTAACTCTTCACTATTTTAAATCGCTGAGTAGGAAATGCAGTGAGTTTTTGTGGCTGATAAGAAAATCAACCCAGAAATATTTGATGAGCGTTCTCAAAAAAAAAAAAAAAAAAAAAAAAACTTTATAAAACAGTGGCACTACTACAGAAAAATTAAGCATTGTAGAATTTCTCTTTCCATTTTTGTTCTATATCAGAATAAGCTAACTTTCTTTTTAATGTTGAATGAACTGCAAAAAAAAATGTACGAAGTTTTGATTATGTGATCCTAAAACACTGCATGTAAATGGATTATAAAGGTATTTGTCCTCATTCCTAGGAGGAGGAGTGAGCTCACAGGTGCCGACAAGTCCCCTGCGAGGCTCCTGCTTGGCGGAGGCTGCCGGAGTCTGGAAACAACCGTCCTGGCCGCTTGCGATCTGCCCGCCTCAGCCACGGCCACCACCACGGCTCACGTATTTAGCTAGCGTGAACTAAGCATTGCAGAAGTGACAATGCTTAACAACCAGATGCATAAAATAGTAAACAATTAACAATCAAAATAAAGAAACAGCTGTTAGTTTCTTTTTATATAAAATTATATCTAATTTACAATAAATGCCAATTAAAATTATTAACCAATATACATAAATCTCCTTTGCCTCGTTGTCAAATAGCTCTGTAGATTGTAAACTTCTTTACAATTTTTGAAGGGATTCTTAAAGGTTTTCTTTCTTTTTTAAAATCTCAATCACTTATCAGTAGGCACTTGAGCTCACTGCTTTTGAGGCAGTAGAAGGAACCATCCCATCAGGGTGAAGCCAGAGGATGTTGGAAGGCAGAGCGGCATTGGTTGTTTCCCTTAAATCTATTTTTTTTTTTCAGAACCTGGGATTGAACTCAGATCCTTGCATTTGCCAGTCAAGCACTTATCCTACTGAGCCATCTTCCCGGTCCATTTCCCTTAAATCTAAAGATCACAAAAACTATGGAACCTGATCTCACAATTATCAATAATCTCTCAGATTAGCATGTTCAAAGCTCCTATGTATAGAGGTGACAAAGCGTAATTTTAAAAGCAGTTGTTTTTCATTTGACTGCTGAGAGGAGAGGATGAAGTACTGAATGAAAAACTGTCAACCAAAACCTGGAAATGTCCCCTCTACTAAGTTCCTCTAAGGCTTGTTGTACGTGACCCATACCAAGAGAACAAACCTCCTGTTATTTCTTTATTACCACTGCCTTCATCTTTGAAATTATTTCTACTTAAGTGATCTGAGGTTCATTTTTAATAGGTGATTTGTGATGGTCTTCGGAGCCGACCCAACCACATCTCCCTTCTCACTATGCTGGTCAGCTCTCTGCATTTTCTGCTAACATGTGAGAAGTGATTAAAACCTTGCTTCACTACTTAGGGTGCTCGGCCAGTCAACTAAGTAGTTGCACCTCCATTCTTCACCTTTATTCTTTACAGTAGAAGAGGATGCATTATTTTTGCCAATTCCTTACTAAGAGTGTATCTTTTTGCAGTTAAGATTGCATGCTTTCTGTGAATTGTTTTTCTCACTTTACATCAACACTAAAATGCTAGCCCTACAAGATCAGTGTCTGATTCAGCTGACAAAGACATCCTTTGTGTCTGCTGCCTGCTAACTCTTACGCATGGAGCTGAGAACCCAGAATAAGTTTCTGTTCATCCCCACAGAGCTGTGTCCAGGACAGACACACAGAGACACTTAATTATGGTGTCGGAGGGTACTTAGTGTCAGCGAAGGAGGAGAGAGGAGGTACATTACACCTGCTGGGTGCCAGACTGGATACTAAGTGATGACAAATGGCCCTCAGTAGCACAAGCAGGCTAAAGGAGAGAGCACAGAATGGGCAGATCAATGGTATGGCCTTGGCTCTGTCTGCAAAGCGTGTAGTCCTTAGGAGCAGACTGCCCGGGTTCCACCTTGGGAAATGACTTAACGTCCCATGCCTCAGTTTACCCAGCTATAGAAAGAACATAATGTGGACATCTAGAAAGGATTGCTATGGAAATAAGTATTTTTTTAATAAAGCATATGTTAAGAGTGATGTAGATGTTTGCTATTCACTGAGTGAGAGTATAGGGCTCTTGGTGGAAGAAAAGAAGGTGACTGGAGGGTACAGATGAGCCAGAAGGCAGCAACCTAGTGCAGATGAGCCAGAGATGAGCTTGGGGTTGTTGCCAAACAGTGACCATGTGACCAGCGAATGACTGCCATTAGTGTAAGGCTTTCAGTAAGGCCCACCTCCATGGGGAGGCTGTGGTGGGTGCAAGGTGCAGCCAGGCAATGAATGAGGAGGTTCTGGATGCCACCCAGGGCTGGAGGGAAAGGGGAACATTCAGGAAGTGCACTGGGGACAGGGTGGTGGGGAACTGGAAAGCACTGGTGACGGGTGAGGAGAGCGCGGCCCTGGGCCTGGGTGATGAGAGGAGGGAGGGAGATGGGAAGGACAAGGCCTACTTCTTCATTGTCTGGTGTTTACCTCAGAAGTGCTAAAGGTGCGTCCCTCACAAGTTGCAGTGACTTGATTTGATTTGAGAACCACTATGGAGGTCTGGAAGGATTTAATTCGACTATAGAGTCTGGGCCCCTGGCCTCAGAGTTGATGGCTCTATGTGAGACCTTGAATTTCAATCATGATACTCAAAATGTGGAAGGTCTCTTTTGGCCAGATAGCTTCAGTTTTAATTTTGAAAATGAATAGACATGCTGGTTGGTCTCATTTTCCCCCGGTGCTGTGTGACTATGACGTCAGCACACTTATATTCAGCCTCAGACATGTGACACTGGCTGACACAAGACAGAAGGGGAGCACAGCCGAACTCACGAGCAGGATGTGACGGCCAAGCTCAAGGGCGGTGGCATGTGGAACAGGTGTCCCTTGGAGCCCAGAATAGAAAATACAAAAAATATGCCTGTGTCTCTAAGATACAATCACACTACTATTTATTATCATGAAGAATGCTCAATTGAGGGTCTTTGTTTCCTTCTATTTTTTAATCAGAAAAGAGTCGTGCTTATGCCAGAGGTCTAAGGCAGGGTCAGCATTTGTTCAATTCTTAAAATTGTGTTAGTTTAGCAAGGTGACAGCCTATATGTGGCAAGCTCCTATGCTTACAAGATTGTCTTGTCTGTCCCTGGAGGACCATTAAACATAGCTGCCTGTCAGAAGCCTGTGTTTGATAATGACAATAGAAATGAACAACCAAACACTTTTTAGTTGCAATATAGACCTCTAAAGCATTCTCACCTGTGAAGCAGTAACAAGAGACCACTTCTACAAAGCTAAGTAACCCATGTGTTTTACAACCTTACTAACTTTTACCTTCACTGTTGACTGCTTCTAGCCGAGTAAGCAAACTGGTCAAGCAGCGAGATACCAGGTAAAACATCACAGCATCTAAACAATTTTCTTCATATTATGTATTGGTCTTTATGACCACTCAATTCTTAGTCCCAGTTGTTTTCTCTAACCATAGTGTTTGGCAGAGATTTTAATCCAGGAATCCTTGGTCTGGATTTGATCTGGGTCTCTGTTGAGGTTACAAACGACATAGTATTTTTTTGGGGAGAAAAATAAGCATTTCATTTCAATGTCCAGAAAATATTACATTTGCATTGATATATTAGTTTGACTCTACCTATTTTTCAGAAGATGCTTGTCTTGTTTGGTAATGTACTGTATGTTTCTAATACTTTTTTTCATCATCATTTACTGACTTAATGAAAAACCAACATTCAGAGGAGAGAAACACTACTCCCAAATGGATATATTCATAAACATTTTGGGGCTGGGGAGATAGTTTGGTCATCTAAGCGACTGCCTAGCAAGCACAAAGACCCAGCTTCGATCCCTGGTACCACATGCCACACAGGCCCACACCGTGTAGGCCTTGAAGCCAGGCGTGCTGGTGCATGCCTGCAATCCCAGCGCTAGGGAGGCTGATACAGGAGGATCATTATGAATCTGAACTGCATAGCAAGACCTTATATATAAAAAATACATAATTAAAAAATTTTATGGATTGTATGCCAATTTTTCTTTCTTGCAATTAGCAGGCTATTATATTTGGTCTTGAAAAATTTTTTAAATTAAGCTATCCATAGATATTCCAATAAACTTGAATTTTTTTTACATTTCAAACATAATCTTGTGTCATTAATGCCTGCCTCCAACTATTTTAAATGTATAGCATGTTCCAGCTGCAGAAATTACCATGGTTACTTGTTATGCCCATAATGCACTACAGTTGGCAGTTAAAAGTATTGTTCTATCTTCCTTCTGCATAGAAAATGACATAAATATCTGAATAATTGCAATATTATGAATTAATATGGAATCCTTGGAAATGTCTACGAATAATTGGTAATGGTGTCAGAAACTAACAGCTGAGATATCTTTAAGCGTTTTTGGTGGGTTACATTATATTGATGTTTTTGGGGACCTCATTTTAGTCCTCAGCGGGGGTCCATTGCCAGTGTTGTTAAATGGTTGCATTCTTTCTCTCTCCTTTCATTTATGTTCTCTTTTAGCATTGCATAGAACTTCAGTGCACCTTTGGAAAATGAGGCATATTTAATGTGAAATGAGAGAACGTGGAATGTCTTCCGAAAGGCAGTCGTGTCTAGGCACATGGAACTTGGATAAGTTGGTATGATTAGGCTCTGTAATTCTCTGTTGCCCAGCTGAAGTTTCATTAAGGAAAATTCTAGTTAATAAATAGTTTTCTTTTAGGTTATTTTTTCACTACTCCAGCCTCAAAAAGTGCTTTAGAAGTTCTTGGGGCCATCATTCCATGCCTGCCAAAGACCTCACCACTTTATTTTTCACAAAAGCCTACTTCCCGGAAACCACCCAGTGGAGCCCTGGATAATGATGCCCGCTGTATCAGAGGCCTGCACTTACCTGCGCTGGTGCCTGCACCGGATGTGAGGTCTCCACCCATCAGACCACCTACGGAGTAAAGAGGGACATGAAAAGGCGGAGGCCAAAGGCCCAGAGAACAGAACACTTCACCTCCAGCAACCCCAGTCCTGTGTCCTCTCCTGAGAGTCATCAACTTGTGAAGTACTACCCAAGTCAGATGGCTGACATTTGTTTTATTGTGACATGCTGTGTTCAAATGTTAAAAATACATTCAATCACTGACATTTTGCACCACCTTTTTTTCCCCAGGAAAGATTACATTTTAAAAACCCAGTCTTTGAATAGTCTCTGCATTTTTATTATTTCTAAGTCTAGGTCTTTCCTAAATAGTTGCTTCATGGAGAGAATTTTTTTTTAAAAGGTCTGCTACCAGTACATATTCTGTATTCTGATAACTACTCATGCCTTTATATTTTGCATCATCCATTTGTATAATGCTAATTGTATAAAATTTTGATCACTTCCTAAAGCTGCCCATATTAACTATTTGAATTTTACTTGCTGACATAATAAACAAATTTTTACTGCCACAAATTTAGACATATGCTTCTTCTTTGCTAATTTAAGAAAGTTCATTAAAATTTGGCAATGTTTATTTATGAGAGTTGGGATCTTTCAATAAGATGCTGAGCATAATAATTAGTTTTAATTTTTAATGAAACAAGACTTAAGCAAAAATAGTGGGACCATCATCTAGATTTTCTAATTGATTAGAAGTAATACTTTATCATTATTAGTTGGTTCAGGTTTTGGTACTGGAAGAAATTACACTTTAAGAAAGCATTTATTATTTTCTATCAAATACTGTTTTGGAAATAAAATATTAAAATTTAAAAATGAGCATGAGTTTATCAAGGAAGAAATGCTACTGCATTTGAATATGATCCAGAAGAATATATACATTGAAAATTCATATAAAGAACTTCAAACATGTTAAAAATAGAGAGAATGGCACAATGCAGTTCTTTGTGTGCACTTCCCAGAGTCAAGATTTATAAAGCTTTCTACAGGAAAAATTCTTCCATGAATACATTGCCTTTAACAAGTTGCGGGTGCCCAAAGTATATTAAAAATTTCCTATGGTGTGGGTTTCTTGAAAGTAAAATGTAAATACATAATGGTGTAGGGTACATGATTTAGAAATGCAATTATTTTTGATGCTGCTTCTGGAGATATAAAGGAATAACATAGTTATATTCAATATACATTGAACTAGGTCCCACTGTGAGCTGGAACATCAAGAGGGTATCTTTCCCTTCACGATTCTTTAAATACAGTGAAGAGGCAGACCCATGTTCAATACAGGATATCACAATGTATTTAGATTGATCTGAGTAGTCAGAATAGTTGGACTGTTTCTGACCAACAATTTCCTTTTTTAGTACATCGCAAATTAAGTGACAGGTAAAGGCTGGGAGAAACACTGGGGCTGATCTGTGCCACAGGTATGCGAGCTTATGATGTGCTCTGCATTTCTCCCTCAGCTTTGATTTTATTTAACTCTTAGAAATCATGTTATCCTAGCTCCTTTCTGCCTTCAATCCTTTCTAGGACAAAGTATTGCGTAAATAAGTAAGAATTGATTGCAATAGCAAGCAACTGCATGGGATAAATGCTGTCAGAGAACACGGGGAAAAGGAGGTATTTGGTAGAGGAAGAGGAATAAAAGTGGGTTAAGGAGGGGAAGGGCAGAAGCCAAAATGTGTAGAGTGGTCTATGGCATCTTGTTTGGGGAGAGAGTGTGGTTCAAACATAGCTACAGAAGGACATGAGTTGCAGTCTGAAAAGAGAAAGTATTGATCAGGAAAGATTTTCAAATACGTGCTAATGGACTTAGGCTTTATCCCAGAGAAGCCCTAGCAGTGAATGGAGGTTGAGCAGCGAAGGAGACTGAACTGGATACTGAAAAGGATCTTATGATGCTTAGCCTTGGCTTTGGCCAAGGGTGTTTCTTTCCTCACTGGGACTTGTGCATGCTGGAGCCCTCTGAGCACATACCTGTGTTGCCTGCACTTGGAGGTCGATGTGTTACACCAGGAGACATGCTATTCCTCTGCAGAGATGGGTGGGCCAGAGGCAGAAGGTTGGGGTTTCCCAGGGAGCTGACAGGGTTGCTGTACACCAGGCTGTTGTGGCTGGACACTGGGATGGAGACGGGCATCTCGAAGTTGGGAGGTGGAACGGCCTGGCCGGAGAGAGAAAGAAAAGGGGAACATCCCCCCAAAACACAGGTAAGAGAAAGAAACAGTAACAGCAGCCTTCAGGGCAGTCAGTGTTTACATTCTTAAGCAAACTTGCAAATTTCAGACTGCTTGGTGTGTAGAAGACCATTAGGAAGAGCTCTCTGAATGCTCAGATCATACATTGATTTCTTTAATGTGCTTGAAGCTCTTTCTTTGCAACGATTAGAAAAGGTTTCACTGTGGTTTCAAACAAAGCCCCACTTCATCAGACTCCATTGTCTTTGAGTTTCATTCTATTAAGTAATAATTGTGCATTTGTGATAGCTGAGTCTGGTGCCAGAAACGACTGCAAGATCAAAGGTTCATGGCTGGGATGACTTCACGTAGAGAAAGGAGGATTAAAATGCAAACCAGATCTTTGGGTTTAATTGCTTATTGAAGCATATTTATGCACAAGTTTAATGATACAAAATCATCTCCAGGCATGTGAATAGCACATATAGTTTAATTATTATTTTTAAAAGTCTGTATTTTAAAAGTAACTCTGAAGGTAATAGGCATCTTATGACACAGATTTCAGCAAAGCACATATCATTCAATAACTTACATTTTAAAACAATGGCTCAGAGAATATCTTATTCACAGTTTGGTATGCAAGTACAAGCATCATGAACAGCAAGGTCTGTATCTCAAGTGAGAGAGTTGGCAAATATTTAGGGAACTGAAACTGTGGGGATGTCTATAGTAACTTAGGTCCCTGTTAATGATTTTGGGGAGTATTATTTTGACAACCCAAACTATGTTTCTGCTTGTAGTAACAAGCTATTAAACATCTATTTCTCTCTCTCTCTCTCTCTCTCTCTCTCTCTCTCTCTCTCTCTCTCTCTCTCTCCTCTCCCTTCTCTTTCCCCCATAGCATTATAAGTGAAGATATTATTTGAATATATTAGGAGGGACTTGTGGCATTAGAGAATGTAGCATTTTCAATATAAAATTACATACTCTCAGGATTTTTAGGCCATGAAAATTCAAATGCCTATACGCATATGGCTGAGTTGGTCTTCTGTTGCTTTATTCTTTATTATTATTAGTATTTATTTTTTAGGATTAACACCCACACCCTGTGGCTCGTTGATTGGCTGGCCTGCACCTTATGCTGTGCCTCATGGCTCTTCTGGATCTACAGTGATGGTGAGAAAGCTGCTCTCTGTTGATGTTTAGGCCCTCATATTCTTCATTTCCTACTTGTCTTCTCTTCCAAGTTCTGTGAGTGTCAGTGCTGTTAAGAGCAAAGGTTTCATCTCCTACATCTTTGATTCTTCATTATTTTTCAGGGAAATAACAGTGTTCAAGCGCCACATTAATACAGACATTCTTTTTCAGGTCATTCACGTGTTGCAAACTGTATAACAAAACGATTTCTGAGTAAACACCATGGCACAATGGGATATAAATATTTGGTGAGACCGTTAAACAACAAATCTAGTGTAGTGCAGGCTACAGAGGTCATGTCCAAAGATTGCACAAAGTACCACCATCTTCACTAAAGACTGACTGAGAATGGCTGTTGCACACCCAGGTCATGTGGTGCAGCGGTGGGCCACGTGTCCTCCTTGGATCCCCACAACTTACTGTCTATCTGCTTCCTTTAGGCCCAGGAGCCGACCAACCCCCAAAGGCATCAGCTAGGTCCTGACCTCTGTTTGCAGGGCAGCAGTGGCACCAGCAGCAGCCTAGCCGGTGGAGAGGAGAGGTCAGGGGCTTACTCTACCACAGTAGCAGCCCTATGCTGGGCCACAGCTGTGCTGGCAGAAACTGCACTCCTCCACGCAGGCCACACACCTTCTGGGCCACACTCTCCTGCAGGCACAGGTCTTGCTGTACTCTGATAATTTCTCCCTCCCTCGTTCCTTGAGGCCTACAGGTCACAGCAGCATCTGGGCTGCAAGTCCCGCTGTGCTTTCTGGTCTCACACTGCCTTTACCTCCCCCATCTGTACACAGTCCTGCTAGTGAGCTCTTCGGAAGCTTTCTCCAGTCGCCCCTTTCTCCAGTCACCCCTGTGATTCAGCCACCACCTTCTTGCTAGCATCTGGGGCCACAGCAGTGCCACTCTATCCTGGCAGAACAGTGCACATCAGGGGTGGGAGCATCTCGAGAGTCTGCTGTCTTCAGTGTCATAATGAGTGTGTGTGTGGGCAGGGACAGCCTGGTTCCAGGCCCATCATCTTCCCTGGATCACGGTAGTCATGGTCTCCAAAAGTCACCTGTTCTGCCCTTGTCCTGTTTTTTATTTTCAACCCAATAATCAGCCTCATGTTTTAAAAGCAAAAGTCAGAGTACACGAAAAAGGCATACATCAGAGGATGGCACAGCTCTGCTCAAAATGCCCGGAGAGCTCTCGTGTCACCCGGCAGAAGCCCAACTTCTTCCAGGGGCTCCAGGCTCTGTAAATTCCAGTTTTCACCAACTTCCATGATCACATCTCTGTCACTCTGTTCCTTCCTTCTTTCTTCTTGAGTCACTGTTTCTTCTTGGTGACCTCTACCACTTCCTCCCAGTCACTGTTTGGAACTCTCTCTTCTCAGAGAAGCTGACCCTGAGGACCCTACTTAATCCTGCAACTCCTGTCCCTCCCTTACCATCTCCTGAGCTCTCTCCCTTGCTCTCATAACATCAAAGTAAGATGTTAGTCAGTGGGGTTCAATCCCCATCACAATATGCTGCACTGGCCCTGCCCCCAGGCATGCTGAGCTGACCACTCAGGCTGGGCATGGTGGTGTATGCCTGCAATCCCAGCACTGGGGAGGCTGAACAGGAGGATCACCATGAGTCTGGGCTGCATAGTGAGACCCTGTACCAAATACATAAAAAAAAGAAAAAAGGACAGTCAAACAACATCCTCCTTCATCAATGAGCTGAAGCCTTCTAAGGCAATACAAACCCACTCTACTTTTCATTTTCCTTTGGGGAGAAATTTTTGGGGAGCTACTACGCTAATGCAAGAGCCCAAGCTTACCATTTACTGTATGGCACTTGGCTGCATCAATTGTACACACATCATGACTGAGCCCCTTCAAGCTCCTTTACTGGTAGATAGAATTCCTCCCTTTTCAAGTTGGAGAGGCTTGGTAACAGCCTAAGAGCACGGGATTAGCAACTGAGTTTGTTGCTTTTGCCAGTACTGTGCATACTTACGCTGCACAGTAAAGTTTTGGACACAAATATCACAGTCAGCAACCATACACTAAGTGAGTAAGTACTGGATTATTAGTAGCCTAGATTTTGTGAGCCATGTACAAAGGAACTAGAAAGTTTTCATGGAATGTGGATTAGCACTCGCGGTGTGGGGACTGAGGTCTTGGGAAGCTGAAGAAGACTTCCAGATTCCTTTCTCCCATATGTACTCAAAGATCTGTATTTTAAATCTTTTGGTTACCAATGTTTCATTTGGTATTCACTGTTCTACAGATCAGACAAAGATCTCTATCTTCCTTGAATGGTCCTCAGAATGTTGGCTGTGTCTCATTAGAGACCAAAATCCATCCATTTTGCCCTCAAGGGGCTATGAAATACAGAAGATGATTCAAAATTACGTGATGAATTCTGAATTATCCTCCTTCATTCCTCTGACCACCAAGTTATTTTGCTTCTACTTTTCTGGCTCATAAGGAATTTGATAATGACTACTATAAAACTCATTTGGCAGTCAGAATTCTGATAGCAAAGCATGTTCTCCAAATTTCAAATTCCTGAAGCACACAGATCTTTTTTGCTTTGTTCTTTTGTTTCATTTCTTTATCTGTATCAGGAACCAGTTATGATAATTGTGACAGTAAAATATGAGCTTAAAAATGACCACACAGCAAAGATATTTTCAAGAACCAGTCGGAACATTAGCCTTGCTATCAGAAATCTCAGTTGCGGTCCAGGATGTAAAATAAACTGCCATTCACCTGGGCAGGATATTCAATCTCCCTCAACCTTGATTTCCTTATCTGAAGTAGGAAATGGTCACATCCACGAAGAGACATGCAGGGAGAACACAAGGGTTACAGAAGCACACCAGTGTTCCCAGAACCTGGCATTATTGTTTTTCTACTTGATTTTGCAAAACTAGGAAACCTAAAAGCAGCTATGCCCAAAAAGTTTTGCCTAGAAAAAGAAGGCCAAGAAGTGGTTTAAAGTTCTCAACTTATAGAGCTTTCAAGGCCAACCTTCAAATGGTTAGAATACTCAAGTCTGCCAGGAGCATAGGAGGGGATTAGATAGAGCCCTGTGCACAGGACAGGCTGAATAATTTGCAGAGCCCAGCCCCAAATGAAGAAGGGCTGGGGCTCCTGTCTAGAAAAAATGAAGAATTTCAAGCCAGACACAGAGGAGCACTGAACCAAGCCTCGCCCTCTGCAAGCAGGGCCAGCTCGCAGGCCAAAGAGGCTGTCCCTGGGCTCAACAGGCACACGGCATAATTAAAAGGTTTGATTTCTCTCCCTAACCAAAGGGAATTGTGGCCACCAAGGTACACCATCGCAGTCAAGGGTACCTGAACTGTTATCAAAGACCGACTGTCTTCCCAAACTTACCACAAAGAAAAGTCCAATACAAATCAAATAATATATTTTAATAAATCGAATAATATATTTCAATAAAATGTTTAGCTAAAATACTCAGCGAATGGCCCTTTGTTATTTAATGTCCATGACTGATGGAACCCGTCCACCTTGCTGGCCTCTCACTTCCTTGGGACACTCCTGCCTCCTCTCTTGTGGAGTCTCGCTATTGCCCCCATCACGCCTGTATGTTGGATCTTTGCCTGTTTTGCAAGCATTCCCCCTTTGCACAGAAATAATTTAGGTGCTATTCCCTGCAGCTCCCCTCAGGCCAGCCCCACAAGTCTCTCTTCACAGCCCTCTGCTCTGAGGAGCACATACGCCTCCTTCCACTTCCTCCCTCCCCCTTCACCGTCACCGTCACCGACCTCATCTCTGCCTCTCCCCATTCAGCCCATTTCCCAATTCCTGGTTCCTCAAATGGAGCTGTTTCTGCTTGCTGTGAAGCGGCCCCCAGCGTGAACTGGAGCAAACCCAGCATGAGGAAATGCAGGTCGACAAGATTCCAAATCACCCGTGAATTATTTCATGTAATTGAGGAATACGGACATAAATTACATTGCTCCAACAGGTGACTGCTATATTAAATTTTCTATTTTAAAAGGAAAGCTCTTCAAATTGGGTCTTTGAAATAGGAAAACAGTCTTGTAATGTTTTTAAAAAGGCGGAGACACTCCGCACACACAAGGGGCAGAGTGTCTTGCCCTGCTGCAAATGTTTTAGCAGCTGTGGGGACTCCACAGGGCGGACTTGCTGCAGCAGAGAACGGTGTGCCAAAATTCAGCTCTGCATCATGGAGACGTGCAGACGGTGGCCTGGTGGGCCGCGGTGAGGCTCCTCCTGCTCACAGCTGCGCCTGTAAGCTCTCCTGTGGTTTCTCAGCCCTGGCTCCACACCACAGTACCGCTGAGGAAATCATGTGTCTTGGTTTTGGTCTCTTTACATGTGAAATAACTGCAAAGGAATCCAGGCGCGCATCACACCAGCTCTATCCCCCTAATAGAAGGGGGGGTGCTCATCTCTCTGGAAGTCTGAAGGTTAAATCTCTATCCACAGGTTGGATCCCTCCACAGACAGTGCAAACAGGTTGCATTTGTTTGCTTTTTCCTCACTGTACAGGATGTCTTTTATCAGAGACACTTTCTATAGTCACAAACCTTTGGATTCAGCAACTTTATACATCAAGAGAAACTGAGACCTTAAAAACCAAAAGTTGGTGGAAAGGAGCTATTTCTTCCCTTCCTCTGGCCAAGACCCAATGGATATTTTGTCATTTAAGGATTTTTGAGTATTGTTAACAAGCATGCGTGATGGTCTATGACGAAAATAGTTCACTGGATAAAGTGCTCACTGTGAAGGCGCTGCATACAGTACTTTAGTTTTATGAAGGCTTTAAGAATTTATAGCACAGAGCTTTCGTTCATGATACAGCGTATTAACAATTCTGACTCAACAAAAGCTCTGCTGCTATTTCACTTAAGAAAAGAAAATAACATGAACTTATGAAGATAGAAAATTAAATATGCATCCATTTTATAAATAAGATTTAAAGGGCCTGCTTAATTCCATAATATTTCCATGTGTGCCTACTATGGGATGCATTAATTTATGTTGGGAATGCAGCTGTCAACTTGGTCTATAGCTTTTGTTTCCAAATATCTACAAATATAACTGACAAAGTCTATTTTCACTACAGAGGTGCCCTTGGTACATTTAGGTGGCTTTGGTAGCTCACTAAAACAATGTACTTTTTTTTAAAAAAAGGTATCTATGAGGAGTTTGTGCACAACTGGGGATTGGATGACAACATGAGTCATTCAGACAGAGTGTGAGCCTCACGTTTCATCCCTGTACGCCACAAAATTAACATTGTTTGGTCGATGACAGAACACAATAAAAACATACTTTTCCCCATACATGTGGACAAACAAAGTAACACATGCGGAATTACTTCTCTTACATATCTGCCAGGCATATGATTGATTGTTAGAAATTTTTGACTTGGTTAAGACAAAATTTAGCCAAATGTTAAAAGCATGGAAAATGTTGGTGTAGGCCAAGCAAATAATATTCTGAGAAAGCTTTAAAAGCACCCCAGCGCACAAACGCGACATCTTACCATTCTGTCTCATGCAGTCTGTTCCCTGGAGCTAGTGTTAGCTTTAACCCTTCAGTGCTGTGGCTGAGTTTCATGTACAAGGGGTAGGGGCTGAGGGATTATTCAGAACTCTGCTCTTAGTTAGGTGGATCCTCAGTTTACGTGAGAAAATTTCAATTCCACTAGGGGAATCTTGTCACAGCATACACAGTATCTATGTAGTTTATAGCAAATCTTCACACTTGATTGGAAGGCGTTTCTGTTCTAGGGTTTTACTAGTGTGTCGTGATTTGTGAGAGCTGTAATGTTTCAAAGGTTGTGCAAATTCAGGGCGTGTCACGTAGATCTTTCTCTTCCTCCTGTGAGCTGCTCTACCTCAGAGTGAACTTCTCGATGGCAACTCTTGGAGATTACGTAAATGCAGCGCCCCATGAGGCTGGCTTTTTACGCGCACAGCCGAGGGGTGAGATGGCTCTACTGGATCTGTTTGTCTTTCCTCTGCTTCTTAGAGCAAGCCATCCTGGGAGGTTAGGGGATGTTACTGCAGCGATTATCAGCAGGTCAGCCATCTACCTTTGGTACTTACAGGAATTTTATGACTCTTGATCATATTATCAAATTCTTCATTAATTTTTTTGTATTTTTCTTCAGTGCGTGGGGTGAGTGCATATGAGGAGTCAGGATCAGGGCTTTCACAGCCTTTGTTTTCTTTCTTGTTCAATGCCTGCCAGGTTCAGAGAAATATCAAGAGTAAAAAAAAAAGGAAGGGCATTCGAGTACTTACACACAATCTTTGCCTGCTGATCATTAGATCAATATCTTCGTTAATTTTCCTGTACTTGTCCTCAGATTCAGGGCTGTGACCTACGGAATCGTCCGCATCGGGATCTGGGCTGTCACACCCATTAAGGCCTTTCTTTCTCAACGTCTGAAATACATAATTTGGAGAGTTCAAACCTAGACAAAGTCTGTAAGAGACATGCAGGGCTGTTATAGGACTTCAAGCCGTCCAGCGTTTCTGGTTATTACATTGTATTCCACCAAGGAAAGGAAAGCATGGGCAAGAACCCCAGGCATTTCCAAAGACTGTTCATCACCCGCTTAAAGACATAATAGGGAAACTCCTTTTGCAATTAAATTCAGTCCAACGGCAAGAAAATATGAGGGCCCAAGCTTTGTCACATGGAATCTTAAGCACTTCAAGAAATATCGAGTGACAAACAATTATAGCAGAATACAGTGAAGGTTGGCAAATTACAACATTCTTTCTTCCCACAGAAAAATCAGAAGTCAGGATGTTACACAATGATTTCAGAATCTGCGAAGATGACAGAAGTGGAAAAGTTGGAAACACAATTGAACACCCTGGTTGGCACTAATGGGGCTGTGCACACCCCCACCCCCACCCCACGCTCCTGACAGCAGAAGGCACAAGGGAGCCTCGCTAGCAACCCCACTTGGCACTGGCGGAGAAGGTTCAGGCACCACGTTCACTTGGAGAGCAACTTTTGTTTAGAGTTCTGCAAATGTGAAAATCTACCCTGAAATCTATAATATTGAGAAGTTATCTTCCTAAATATATGCTGAAGGAAAAGTCAAAACAACTGACTTTGGCTTCATTTTCCTGAGCCGAGTGAAGAAGCCAAGGAATACTGCAGAGAGGCGGCTAAGGCAGTAACCATAAAGCCAGCGACAGTTCCCCCGGGTTTCAGCGGAGCAGGAATTGCCCGAGACTGCCTTCTAATACATGAAAGTGAACCGTCAGTGCCTTATCTTGAAGCTCCTGTCGCCTGGCTGTAGGTCTGGTCGAGTCTCAGCTGTCACAGAAGGATAAATACTAGTATAACACTGTAACAGCTGGAAAAAATATGAGTCAAGAGTTCTGAGTTTGACTATTTTTTTTCAAGCTGATGGTTGGTTGTCAACTTAATGACACACAATTCAATTTACAGAGACAATTTTATGTTTTTAGAGATCATAGAACTTCTGATTAATCACATAGCTCGCCATGTTAATTATTAATAGACTATCAACATTTCTTAGTTTTCCTGGTACTATCAAAATCATTACAGAGAGATGTGTACTCATGTGTCTTTCATGAAGTGGAAAGTTCAGCAAAGCTCATCTTTATTAAATACAGCATTCACATATAAATTAAAAAAAGAGGCTGCAACACAGAGCTAAGGAACAGAAAGCCGAGATCACACTCAATCTTTAATGCATGCAGTTGTGGAAAATAAATGAAACAACAAGAGTTTAAAAGGGGGGGGTCAGTCCTTAAAATTTAAACTCCTTATTTCTTATCAATGTGAAGCAAAAACTAATGGTACTTAAAATTAATTTCTGGGGTACCCGAGGTCTTTATTTAATGTCGAACTAAGAGAGCTACCACTTCGAATATGTTGAAGATGCACCATGGGTCTGTAAATATTTATTAATGTTATAGCAGTATAATGTAACAAATAAACATATGGTTACAGCTTATTATGTGGTAAAATATTTGAATATTAAAATGAATATTTTGACACAAAGATGATAAAATATACATTTACAATCTTATAATTGGTGGGGCCACCTGTCCCCCTATAATAGACTTACAGTCATCATTTTTATTACTGTTTGCAATGCATACTAGTTACATTCCTCTTGGGGACCAGTATGCACCATTTCCTGGTCACTTTAATCCATTCCCTCCCTTCCTTCCCTTTCCTTCTCTGTTCTCAGTCCCCTTCCTCATCTCTGAAAAGTCTGCGTCCCTGTTTTCTCCCATCTTTCCTCTATTTCATTTTTTAAGCTGATTCATATTTTGGGTTTCTTATGTAAGAGAAATCAAGCATTATTTAACTTTCTGCCTCTGACTTATTTGACTTAACAGGGTGGACTGGAGAGCTATCCATTTTCTGGAAATGACACGATGTCATCCTTGTCCACGATTCAGCCCAGAATAAAAAATGCAGAGAAGGGTTCCTATAGTAATGCCCAAGTACATCGCAGTGCCTGACGGTGACAATTAGACACACTAACTTAACTTCATATATTCTCAGCTCTCTCATTAACATTGTCACATATACAAGTGCATTCCTCTTATTCCTCTTGGTGACAGCTATTTGTCATATTATCATGTGTTTCTGCTTTGATTTCTATAGATCCTTGAGCTGCTGAGAAAAATTTCTGAGTATCTTGCAGCATCTTCCATATACTTTTCCTAACAATTCACTTGTGGAAAAAAAGTAGGTAAGATCAAGAAATGTATGTAAGTATATATTTAATGTATATGTTGCACATATGTTATATATGGGGGTGTATAGCTATATATTTCCAAGGTTATCTACTTAGGTTTCAAGCAGGCATGCTAAGACACTCTTATTTAAAGTAGTCTTATATAATGTTAATTTAGAGTCACAGTAGTGTGCTGATTTTTCAGTGTGCACCAAGTCTTTTATTCAATAAATCTTATTGTAAAAATGATGCTTGTTTTGATACGCAGATTTCTGACAACAGAACGCTAGGGTTAGGCGAGGCCTATCAACTGTCATTACAATCCATCTGGCACATACATGTGTGCTAAATATTCTTACAAAGCTTTTGGGGAGTAGATGTTTTGTTTGATTTATAAAAATTCAAACATAAATTACATTTTTTTGAAAGATCTCTACAAATATTAACTCATTATCTCTCGCAAGTCCTTTATGAAGAGTTTAGAGAAATGCCCTGCCACAGTTCAAGTTGGCTCGGCCGTGCCTTGGCCGGTGGACAACTTGGGGCCCACCTGTCCCAGCCCCAGCTTCCCTATACCACGCAGTGAGGCACGCAGACCAGATCTCTACCAGCCATATTCAACTACAGTAGCTGACTGAATACTGGACAACATGAAGGCCGTGGAAAAAATTTAAGTATGAATAGATGGATAAAATATTGATATTTTTTATACACCTGATTTTAGACAAGAGTGGAGATGTCTAGCAGTCAAAGAAATAGTTAGTTCATGAATTAAAAAACCAGTCAGATCAATAATTCACTTTGTACCTGAAGAGTTGTATGCTGCTAAGCAAACAAAGCAGTGACTTCCAGAACTGCTTCTTGAAGTGGAAAAAGTAGCGGCTCATTTTCTCCCAATAAATGCTCCTTGTATCTGATGACAGTATCTTGTAATAAACATCATGGGTATTTAAATAATGATTTGAGTTAAATGGTGTTATTTTATAAAGGGCTTTTTGAGATATACAAACACAAAACCCAAGAGCAAATTAATAATGAGTTCCAAATTCCCATAATCACATAACCAGAACACTGAAAAAAATTGTTCAAAAATATTATCCTCAGCTGAGTGCTTGTATAACATTTCTGCCAAGAACAAATGATTATGGTGGAATTATAAAGCTCTGCAAACGGAAAGCATGGCACAAACCTGAATATCATAGCATGAATGTGGAGTGATAAGAGCAGTTTTGTCTTTATTATATTAAAAATCTACAGCTGTTTAATGATGACAAAGGAGTTAGGTTAGATTCAGCCAAGTCTGTCTATTCACAGTAATGAATAGTCGATAGGAACTAAAGGGCTTACTAAATGGATAAATAAGCATTAATCTTTCAGGCCTTTTTCTAGCAAAATCAAAATCTCTGCCATTGGCTTTTGAAAACTTTTCTGATCCTTCACAAATGTCATTGGTCAGGTCAGGTAAGCTCTTAAATTACTATTCCTTTATGCCAGCTAGGGGTCCTGGGTATATATATATATCTAGGTATGATCTAAAAATAAAATGAATGTGTAAATTTAAAAGGAATGACATTGCTACTGTTCTCCTCTTCAAACACGCTCATCCCATCATTCTTGCCCCTCTCGGAAGCTGTTCTGGAAGTCCTCTGTGGTGAGTATCCTCTTTGATTGCACCATCCTGGTTGCCTTCCTGTCCTGAACCCACTCAAGATGTTTATCTTTCATGGTCATATTCATTTGGGGGAAGAGCCAGAAGGCATGCTGCACCCAATGCTGCCAGCAAGGTTGATGAAGCTGCACCGTCATATTTTGACGGGCCTGCCTTTCTGTTGGAAGGTGTGGGGCAGAAGTACTCACTGTCCTCTGGGTCCTATCTGCTCAGGACATGGGACAGGACTTCCAGGACCACTTCTCAAAGCTGCAAGAATGATGGCACAAGTGTGCTTGAAGTGAACAGGAGTGTTTCGAAGGGGATTAATGACAATGAACCACTCACTGCTATTTTCAAAATTTAAACATCCATTTTGATCACTGTGTGTGTGCGTGTGCGTGTGTGTATTTTAAATGCCTCTCAACTGACTATGTTTTAAAAATATTTATCCTGTATTTCAAGATAAGGCAAGAAACAAAATGGAACAATGCTTTCCTCAGAGAATTCTCAGTCTTAAGTGAAATGGCAAAGTGAAGCCATCTTGCCACTGGAGAATGACACTTTTGGGTTGCGTCAGTGGGCCACAGCGGCTCCTTAGGTGTATTACAACATACTACTGTCATACTCTGAGCCGGGAACAGCCACTCCTAGGGAAGCAGTTAGATTGACAGAAGGCGACATACTCCGAACAATGAACAGGAGGAGGAGTCCAGGTAGGTAATCCAAAAACCAAGCAGAAACTTTCTTCCAGACAGGTGGACATATGGACCTGTGTTATTACATTTGTGCATAACTTGCAATATGTATAAGCTGATGATGATAGGTGACAGGTGCTTCAACAAGTCTAATGAAATAGATGTAGGGGAACAGATTCTACTTCCTTACTGTAAGGAATATAAATGAAAAAGAATAACACACAGAGCTCTTTCTGTTCTGTAGTAGACATTTTGTTGTCAACTAGAAATTCCCTTTCTTCTAGCATGGTGAAATGAGCTTTTCTTTTCATTCATTTCTTTAATTATTAATTACTGTTCTAACAGATTACTTATTAGTGAGAAGTAACTAAATTGTGCATCTTTTTTTTTCAATTATACAAGGCTGTATACTTTATTTTTTTTCAAAGTTTTATTGATGAACAGATAGCAATGAGACAGTTTCAAATCAAATTAAGGCTGTATACTTTATAGCAATGTTATTGAAGTAAAATTTAGCTTTTTTCCACCGAAGAATCACCACCACAGATGAGAGGTTCTAACCAGTCGATGTCACGGTTTGTCTACCATCTCACTAATATATATTTTTATCGTCTTTCCTTTTCTGACCTTCCCAAAAATGCAAATTCTTTTGTGAGGAAACTCCGATTAGTCTTATTAATCTTTGTCAAAATCCAAATCAGTGCCTGTTCTTGCACAACTGATGCTAGAAGGTTATGTGTAAAACCACATGAAAGAATTACTGCGATCACTTGCCTGAACTCTGTGTTCCTAAGTGGGAAAAAATGATCTATTAAGAAAAACTTCTCTTTCTTCTTATCCCAAATCACTTTTTGTTGATATTTCATAGCCTTGTAAAGATAAGTGTCTGTAGGTAACAAACTGAATGATGTTTAGAAAGTAGCAGATCCGTGTAGGAATGGTGGAAGCGGACACTGGCTAGGAAGGAACTTTCTAGAGTGGCTAGTAAACATGGCTGCCAAATGGAGAGCGGGTTCTCACTATTCAATGCAGCAACTGGGGAGTGGTGACCTTTGGACACTGCCTAGTACCTTTTTCTTTTTAAGACCCATTCAGCAAGTGATTATAAAAAAACTACTATGTGCCAGACATTGCTTAATGTCTGGAAGCTGCCAATATAAGCTAAAAAAAAAAGGTCCATTTAAAAAAATTGTATTTTAAAAATCTTGTGTTTTCTAGCACAAATCACTGGGGAAAGATTAGGTGCCAAGAATTTTTCTCTCTATATTTTTAAGCCCAATTTTTCTTTTTTTTCTTTTATGGACCATGTTTTGATGTCATACATAACACCTCTTTGCCTAATTTATTTATTCTTTCTTTCTTTCTTTCTTTCTTTCTTTCTTTCTTTCTTTCTTTCTTTCTTTCTTTCTTTCTTTTTTTGGTGGAACCGGGGATTGAACTCAGGCCCTTGCACTTACAGGCAAGCGCTTATTCTGCCGAGCTAACTCCCTGGCCCCTCTCTCTATATTTTTAATCGTCAAAACTGGAAGCATTATTTGTAATATGTCTGTACTATGATTCTTCTTTGTTCTTATTCCCCAAATACAAAGGTGGTTTAAAATGCTGTTAATGTAGTTAATTGGTAGGTTGATTTTAATTAGGTAAGCAAATCATATTCCATACAGAGTGCAAAATATTAACTTGTACCAAACGTTATTCACTTGTGTTGAACATTTTAAGCAAAAGTTAAAAGTACAAAACTTTAACAACATTATTCTGGAAGTTACTGATTTACATTCTAACCAGGTATCTGCTACAGGCAAAAGGTGGAAGACGAGCTGGAGATTTTAATTGTTTTTATGTTTTTCTTCAAAGGACAGTCTCAACATTGCACTGGAAAAATTTTCAGTGAATTTTTTTAAGTCTCCCTATTTGGGGAAATTAAAAGGCACTAAAAATTTGGAAAGACTTATCATGTGTGGGGTACAAGGGCATCCACACCACCTATCTCTGTGGTCACAGATTAAACATTCAGTGCACCCTCATGTTCGCTGGGAGGCAAGGCACACTGCCCATAATCAAGGGCCTGGTGCGTGGGAGCCCTTGCTTGGCTCTCCTTCAGATGAGCGCATCAGTCTCTTCCCCTCCACAAACGCAGCTGGTGCAATGTCCCTCCGCAGCCCACCTTCATCACCAGGCTGAATTCACGTCTTCCTGCTCACACACTCGGCTCCTTCGATGCTCTTTTGTACGACAGCCTTATCATATGTCATTCACCATTTATCTCCTCTGCCTACACCCAAATATCCTTAGCAAAGCCCCTTTTTGTGTTCACTTCATAGTTCAGTATGGAATGGTCTGACATAATTTAGGTGCTCACCAAGCGCTGGCTGAATGAGTGTAACACGCATTTCCACCTCAATGTTACTGCCTGTAGAGGTTTCGGGCTCACTGGAGGAAAAGATGGAAGCGAGATCCAGACATTTGCTAATATGTGTTTGGCATTGTCTGTGATCGTTTGGATGCAAAGATGATTTTTTAAGGAACATATGATTAAAATTATTTTGGCATATTTTTCTACCCACTATCATTAGTGTTCCTACTTGCACCTCCTGAAGTCTAGGGACTGTTTATTAGTTACTATGTAACTTAGGCAACTTAGTAAGGGGCCCTTCCTAAGCAAAGAGCTTGGTAAACCTCATAAAGCCTAGAACTTAGTCAAGGGTCTGGCCTATTATATGGGCTTAATAAATATTTGCAGCTTAATGACAGGCTGAATTGGACACATAAACCAAACAGAGAAGAATGTGCCAATGTTAGCGGGGCAGAGAGCAGTCATGGGCATTATTATCTGCTACTGTACTTTTGATTTATGCATTTCACATTGCTATATCACATTATGGTGAAACCCACTACTTTAATTGGCACAAGTTTATTAATTTTGAAATGTACTGTTTGAATTATAAAGCCATCCAAAAGTGAGGCATAATTTGTCTCATGTACGAAATTGATTATAACTCAGGAGTTTTATATCACTGAATCCTTAAAAGTTAGAGTACCAGTGACACGAAAGCTCAGAAGAGAGTTTGTGAGTTCTGAGATGAAAGAGTATCAGGAAAGAGCCCAGAAATCAGCATGGAGGCAGGAAAAAAAGGAGCGGTATAGGACATGGAAGTAAAGGTTAGAAAGGGGAAAAACAAAAACTAGGAAAAAACATGAGGAAAATTTGCGGGTGTGAGTCAAGCACTATAAATTTGAAATAAGCATGTTTTAAAATTCCTGGGCCAAGGCCACTTTCTTTCCCCCCGCCAGTTCTTGGATGAGCATCTACTCATCCTCTCTCCTCCTATGCTGTGACATTGGACTCATTCTCCACCAACCTTCACCTGGGGGGACCCGTGGAGAACCGGGGTGACTCTAGGGCCAAGCAGATGATTCGGGCTTCCTAAGAGTAGGTCACTGTTTGGAGTTATTAAGGGACCTTCCACCACCCTCTCCTGGAAGCAGGACAAGATGTGTATCGTGGGGCTGGCTGCAAATGGGGCCGAGTCGGGAAATTTGGCACTAGGAGGCTAGGAAAGACTCTGACATCCTGCATCCCAGAGACATGTGAAGCCAAATACTAAACAGAGAATATCTGAACGTGTAATGACTGGAATGCATGATAATGTATGCAGTCAGGCCTAATAATCTTCATAAAATAAGACAATGAATGCCAAAAAGCAAAGGATCAAATGGTCATTGGCTCTGAAAAACAGATAATGTTGACTTTTTAAATAAGGAAGGAAAAGACAGGGCGGAACTATCAACTAAACAAAGGTCAAGAAAGAGGAGAGGAATAAATTCTCAAAGATCAGGAAGCAGGTTTATGAAAGTATGTGTGTGCATATAATTTCACATAGTAACCTTTAGAGTTTATGGTATTTCACTTGCAAATGATTACAGGGAAAAAAGAGAGTGAATCTACAAATACTGATGTTTTAAAATAATTTATAGGACATTAATATCTTATTTAACAAAAGATGTGCATGTTATCTTCAGTAATCAGATTAAGATCAAATTCATATTTTTGTTTGGGGCTTGTAGCTCAGTGGGAGAGTACTTGCCTAGCATGCTTGAAGGCTTGGGTTTAATTCCTAACATCACAAAAAGAAATCCAATCATTACTTCTGTTTCCATGTAAGCTCTTATCTAGTCATCAATGCATGGGAGGTCAGCTGAGATGAGAAGAGTTAGCCCAGGGCCCTCTGTCAGTCACCTTGTAGCCTCATCTCTGTAGGATTTCCCATGATCTCTACTATTATTACATCATTATCTTCCTATTTATTTTATTGAAGTTTCTATCTCTTCTTTCATTTCCCTCCCAGGTTTTCCTTCTCAGCAAACATTATGACTTATTTCTTCAATCCAGTGGTCCCCAAATGCCCCCTAATTCCATCATCTCCTGACTCAGCTGTCATTACTTTTGCTATTATGTCTCCTTTATTTTTGTGCAGGATCTCACTATGCTGCCTCGATTCGTAATGATTTTCCTTTTCTCAGCTTCCGCAGTCCTCTTGGGCTCAGTCCTTGGCTCACCATGCCTGGGGGTGAGGCTGGTGCTGCCTGTGATGTCAGAAATCAAACCTCTGTCCCTGCACTTGACTAAGCAGGTGCTTAGTCTGCTGAGCTATCTCGCCAGCCCTTGTCTCCCATTTTTGGACTGTTTGTTGTCCAAAAAACAATGAACCTGGTTATGAGAGAACCTTTCAGGAAATCATCTTTCATTCTCTGCCAGAGTCTAATTAAAGTGCTAATCTCATCTGTGTCTGTGTTTATCAAACTGCAGAGCAACCCAGAGCATGAGCTCCATCCCCCATGCATGAGCTCCATCGCAGGGCAAGCATCTTCCTCCCTGGTCACCACCCCTCTCTGCACCTGCAAGCTGTGTTTTGGCCTAGGAGGATTTCTGCGTCATTTCTGCGCCAAGTGAAAACACTCTTGGTGTGCACCAAGCAGTCCTATCTGGAATACCCTGGTTGACTCTTTCCTGCTGAACTGCTGTCCCAGGCCACCTACCTTCCTATGGTCTCACCTGTTCAGCGAGCGCTGCCCCACTCTCGTAGGCACTGCCTTTTTTGTGTCCTCACAGTCTTTTTCTTTCCTTATCTTTCCGTGGTCCTAGTAACTGAAGGCAGAGCCTACTAATTGTAAGCACTCATACCATTAAGATACATCCCAACCCCTTTTGTATTAAGGCATGGTCTTGCTAACATCACCAAGCTGTGCAGGCTGGTCTTGAATTTGCAATCCTCCCTCCTCAGCATCCTGACTAGCTAGAATTACAGCACACACACCCTGTGCCTTTTTGTATTTTTATATGCAGCATATTGTGTTGCAATTTACCTTTTTACGTGCCTGCCCCAGTGCGTCCTATGAGAAATGGCCATCTCTGGTCCCTAACAAAGGTCTTGGCTAATATATGTGAGCTCACTATAGGTTCTTATGCATTAGATGAATGAATAAGAAAATCTGACAGTCACATTTTCCATGACAGACTAACTGAAACGAGTTGGGTAGTCTTCCAAGGTAACAGTGTTAAAATATACTCATTGCCATACACGAAGGAGACCTGCTTTGGCCCTGGGCTTGCTCAGCCATGCCTCGCCAGCTCTTGAGCTTCTGCGGCTGCTGGTGCTACCAGGAGAATGTAAATATTTTGAGGACCAGAGTTACTACAGGAGACACCTGCGTGACTTCTGTGTTTCCAGGCCTCCCTCAGAAACACAGACGCTGCCCTCAACGTATTCTGAACAATCTGGCTCCACGGGGTTTTGAGTTTCTCAGCACCCTCTCAGAAGAGCAGAGGACTCCTGGAGCTTTCTAAAAGGTGATGAAAAGTAAAGATTTGAGTTTGGCCATGGACTGGCTGGTGTCACAGCAACTTTCATTCATACCTGAGAAGGAGACACACAAATCCTCACTTCAGAGACAGCTAGGGACTCTGGAACTTGCAGATTAAGTTCTTCCCTGCCTAACATACTTCCTCTCCACTGGACCTCTGCAGGCTGAAGAGAGATAAAGAGCTCCTATGGGCTCGACCTTGGCCCATCTCTTTCTGGACCAAATGGGCAGACCAGAGGGAGAGACTCTGTCTGTGCCCTGCATTCCTGACAGTAGTGTTTTTGTGTGTCAAGTCACAGCATCAAAATTTACCAAGAGTGGACTTCAGTCTGGGGTATAGCACTGATGATTCTCACCAAGTTCTTTCCTAGTCTTCAGTTTTTTAAATATCAGGTAAAGAGATTTCAAGGGTCGGTTTTGGACTGTGAAAATGGATCTCGCTTGCAGCATCTTCAGCTTCTTCCATAATACATGCCTGACCAAAAAAAAAATGCTTTCTTTTTCTGAATTATTCCTCTTCCTAATAAACCAGCCCGCTCTCCAATGAGTAGCTGTAGCCTATTCTCTACTGGAAGTCTTGTTATAGCATTGGTTCTTCTGTGGTCCTTCTTCTGGCAGCAAAGATGGGAGAGGGCCTCTTAGGCACCAACCCTGCTGGAGAGGAGCCCTGTGAAGAAGATGCCCCCGCCCTCACTGAGGGCTTTGCCTAGGCCTGCAACACGACATCCCAGATACTGGTACTGACAACTGCACTGGTATAGCCTGCTCTGTACCATTTCTGTGACATGACAGAGAGAAGCGAGGTCTCAGGAGTGTGGGACATTCCTGGGATGCCCTGGGGACTGTATGTAACTCGCAGCCACTGTGGCTGCTAGAGAGAGAAAGCTTTGTGTTAGAACAGCACTCTCTGAGAGGAGAAACTGTGTCTCCCCCCACCCTCCCTGTATCCACAGCATCTTGAAGGTCTCCAGCATACGGATGACACTTAATAAAATTACTATTAAAATAATGGACTCCAAGACTCTGGTGGCAGGGGTTCTATTTAGAGCAGAATGACAGTGGGCTGTGAAACACACAAATGGCAGCTGCTAGATGTGCACCCAATGGACCCTAGCGGGACCCACAAAGAACCCCCACTGTTTCCTCCTCATATATGAATTTAGTTTACAAAAAGGAAAGATTTGTGCACAGTGAGGTGTTCATAGGATTAGCACATCCCTTCAAGGTGTCCGCAGGACTTCGTAGTGAGCACTTACTACTTATCACTGTTGTCTAGATTACCGTTTTCATCTCATTTTCCAAGTATAAGATTCTTGCCCACAGGGTGTCTCTTGCGGGCTCCCTGTCCTCCGTAGCTAGCAGAGTATGTGACAAGGGGATGTGAAGTGATGGTAGTCACTTCATGTTCTGGGTGGGTGTCCTGGAAGCCAGCACCGAGAACACCCTGATGGCATGGAAGGAGGAGGTGCAGACAGAAAAGGAGAAGCCGGCAGCCAGGGCCAGCTTGAACCCTGAGTTTTCTCTGTCCTACATCGTGAGTGACGCTCGGTCTGCGGCAGCCCCGCGGCCCTGGACTCCAGCCTTCCTCTTACTCGGCTGCATCTCTCTTGATGTAAAAACTCCCCCGAGCCTTGGTTAACGGCAGGGCTGCTGACTTCATTGTACTGGCTGAATAAGCTGCCGGCTTTCGCTGACTAGTCGGTGCAAGGGATATGGGGAAGCTGGTGGCCTGGCAAGGTCTAGGCGGATTGTGGTGGGCTCTGGGAGCCACAGGCTGTGGACCGAGTTGCAGGACGCACGCCCGAGCGAACGGGAGGCCAGAGCGGCGGCGAGAAGTCACAGGTCTGGGCTCCTGGTGGGCGCAGCGCGCTGACTCGAGGAGGTGGAGGTTGAGGTCCTGCTCTGCTGTCGAGAGCCAGCGAGTCCCAGGGAACGCGCCTGCTCACCCGCAAAGGTCTGCGGAGGCTTTCACCCTCCTCCCTCCCACCACACTCCCAAGGGCAGCACCTGCGCTCAGCGGCCACGCGGGGCGCGCTTGCCCTCTACAACTCCTCATAACCACGAGCCCACGGAGGAGCAGGAAGTGCTGCACTGTACTCAGTTGCCTCATTTAGGCATCCGTGAGCAATAAAATGTGATCGAACTGCACTTTTAAAATCATGGCAACATCATACTACAGTAACCCACGCAAGTCCGTGTCTGCAGTGGCACAGCTCATAGTAGCTAAATCCCAAAAGCAGCCTGTGCGCTCCTTACAGACACATGGATAAAGAAAACCTGCTATTTATACACCACGGAATACTACTCTGCCTTGAAGAAGAAGAAAATTGAGTCATTTGTAGGAAAATGGACGCACCTTGAGACCAGAATGTTAAAAGTGAAATAAATCAGACTCGCAAGCTTAAATGCCACACTGTTTCTCTTATGGGAGAAACCGAAAGTATAAAGCAAAAAATTGTAAAATAAAAGATAGAAAGGGTGAGACAAGGAGATACAGACCGAGAGATGAGGGAGAAGAGATGTGTAAAAAGAATGCAGACGTGTTCTGTCCGCGTGCTAACGCTTCGCAATTGAATGCGATCATCACGTGCTGCAAACGCAGACCAAGAAAAACGAAATTCAAAAGAGGAAGCATCAAGTAAATCAAAAGTGATAAAAGTCAGCTGTTTGCAAATCTTCAGTTGCTCAGCCGCAGCGTTCCTCCGAGGGTCTGGCTGTGTTGACAACGAGCCGGGCCTTGATTCCAGCCGCTTTCTGGGTGGACACGCGGGCTCCCAGTCGGCCCAGTCGGTTTGCACCCACCTGCCTGGCCGCTCTCGGCTCCTCCCATCCCGCTCCTCAGTGCGGGGCTGGGGCTTCATCCCAGCATCTCGAAGACCTGGGAGCGCACTGGGCCCTTAGCACTTCATAAATTAACGGGCACTCTGAGATCATCAATCAAAGGGCCACTATTTGCTTTCTTAACAGTATAATCATTTCCAGCTGCTACCAGAAAAATAACCAAACAGCATCCCTAGGTTAGAGTGCCGGTAGCATTTGGGAGCACCTCCCCTTGGCTTGCGCTCCCCCGGGACCTGCCCTTTGCTCGTTGGCTCGTTTGTTCCTAGGTTCGATGGCTCTTGGGCCTGACTGCAGTTCTTGCCGCTTGCGCTGTTCATGCGAAAGGCCCTTTCTTATTAGCGTCGCCAAGTATGAACTGAGTGTAATGATTAAAATAACTAGGACACAGGCCATGAGCGAAAAGATTCGGAGAAGACCAAACACATTCCATTGTGGAGAAGGAGTCTTCTTTTCTAAAGGCCTACAGTGACCTAGGATTATTACCGTTACAAGCGGATCAAGGCCTGCATAGGCTGAATTATTTTATTCTCTTATGAGCTTACAGTTTTCTAAATTTGTTTCCAAATTCAATTAATGATAAAGATCAATTCATTTCAATCTACTTTCCTTATGCTATAAAATGTCATCTGTGCATGACTCTAGAGCCCCATGATCTGAGGCCAACTCCCAGCTCACGGACTTGTGTTTTCTGTACCCGGATACATTTTACAGAGAGCAGTGTTCTTACACTCTGTTCTGTTGCTTTCAATTTAACGAAATGCTACAAAAGCTGCAGAGATGACTGGGAAGGGAAAGTTGAAAGGCGTACATAAGGAAAGGGGCTTATGAGAATGGATGATAAGCCGAAGTCAAAAGTAGAAGACAGACGGATGACACACAGAGGAGGCCAGGTGTGGTGGCGCACTCCTGTAATCTGCCAAGGTGGGAGGTTACTGTAAACTTGAGGCCAGCCTGGACTATATGAGACCTTGTCTCAAAAAAGAGTGACATATAGGCAGGAAAGGGGAAGAAGGAATGAGAATGGATGAAACAGGAAGAATTGGAGGGTCTTAGGACAGAAAAAGAGCGAAAAACAAGCGGTGCTTGTGCTTGGGGCACTTGGGTGTGCAGTTGGCCTTTCCTTGGGCAGGGGTGCAGGACTTTAAGACATAATATAAAGCCATGAGCAACGCTGTTCTCCCCAATGTCACCACTACACACAGCACCGGCACCAGCTGTCTAACTCACTGCCACTGAGTGGAGGCTGCTGGCCCCAGTCTTCTCTGTGCCTCATCCCAAGAGTGTCCTCCGAGGGCTTCCCGGGGCCTTAGACTCCTGCTCCTGGCCTCTGTCACCTTCAGCTGCCCGCTTTTCCAGTCACGATGGTTTCGGTAATTTCAGCTTTGTCAGTGGAAATCTACTGCTACCTGCCTGCAAGTTTGGTGCTCTAGCTCTCGGATGTTAGAAAATCTCTGCTATTCTGTTAGTTCAAATTTGAGTTTTCATTTGCAGGATCATTTGATCATTTCTTCCATAGTCTTTATTAGGTAATTATAAAAACAACCTTTCCTCGTCTATGGCATGAAGAGGAAATTAAACCAGCTTTTCCTCACTACCAAAATATTAATTTTCTTAATATTTTAATTGAATCAGGTCCTCGGCAGTAACACCTAACTCTGCTGAGCGCTGATCTGTACCAGGGCCAAGCTGGGGCCTCCTGTGGATCTGAATTAATCCTCATACCTCTTCTACCCTACTGCCATCCTGCAGGGAAAGAAACAGAGGAGCAAGATGGCTCAGGGTCCTGGTCAAGCCCACATGGTCGCCCAAGGCGGATGAAGATTAGGAACACTTATGTAAGGTCCGGGCTTTATTCTTTGGGCTCCTGATTGGACTATTTTGCCCCTGAAGGCTTTTCTGCTTATAAAGCTTCCCCAGGGGCTGGGGATGCTGCTCAGGGGAAGACGATTTGCTTAGCAAGGTCCTGGGTTCAATCCTTAGTCCTCCACCCAATCTTAAAAAGATTACACAATTACATCTATGTATCTGATTGAAACATCTCAAAATCTCATTCTCTAAATCAAGGGATATATGTGTAATACAGTTCACTTTTTGATGAGTAATCTTATCTACAATGACTTCCTGTTACTTTACTCTAGAAGGAGAAAGCACCTTCCACAATATTTACCTAGTGTCTGCCTAGTTCACAGGATGTGGGAAGCTAAGGAGAAGACAGGGTGCTGAATGTCTTTCAGATTCTGCATGTCTCAGACTAGGAAGGAGGACCTTTCTGATAACACTTGGGCTATAAGTTTCTGGATCAAATTAAACACAGGTTGATGGCAATTATTAAAATAATTCTAGTAAAGGGGCTAGGGATACAGCCTGGTGGTCTAAGCACCTCCCTGGCAAGTGCAAGGACCCAGGTTCAATCCCGGGTACTACATGTCATGCCCGCCTGAAACTGGCTGTAGTGGCACATGCCTGAATTCCAGAGCTGTAGAGGCTGAGACAGGAGGATCACTATGAGTTCAAGCTGTGTAGCAAGACCCTGTATCATATAAATAAATAACTTTAGAAAATAAAATAAATTAATACTAGTAAGACCCTGAAGGCTCTGTTACTAAGGATAATATTTGCTTCATTCATTTACTTAGGCTTCCATGTTCTTCCGGTGAAGCCTGCTTCTCAGCTCTCTGGTTTCCCTGAGAAGGCTTCGCAAGGAGGAGCCTGAATTCTGAGTGAATTCAGGTCAGGGAGCAGGGGAAAGCGTGTGCTTCACAGGCAGGCTCTTACTTCTCTCTGAGTAAAGATGTTGGCTCATGGAAGACCTGTGTACCAAGAAAATTCTTCGGTACACCACTGAGGTAGCAAATCTTCTTTGTCCTTTCTTTTCCTGAACGGTGCAGGTAGCTCGGCTGCTTTCGCTTTATAGGCCCGATGACAGGAAAAGTAAGAGGAACAACTAGAAAACTTCTGAACTTTGCACCACAATGAGGAGGAGGGCAGAGAGACGTGATGGCTTTAGGTGAAAATCTCCCCAAGGCCCAAGGAGAGGGGGAAAGGATGAGAGAGCTTCAAGACCCGCAGGGGCTCGGGTTTTACATCTTGTCAGAAAATCTGCCCTGCTGGGAAAAGCCCAGTGAGCATCTGCAGGCCCTGACTCAGCAAAGCAAATGCCACCCACAGTCCCCAGCTGTCTCTCCAGCAGGAGCACCCCTGTTTTCTCTGGAGGCTTCCCACAGCCAGGCCAGTCCTGGAGGCGCTCAGATGGGAAACCAGAGTTTTGAAAAATTGAACTTCACGTTGTGTAACATTTATAAGAAGCTTACCATGATCATCTTCGTCGCTCTGTCTGGACTCAAAGCCAACTTTCTGTTGTATAAATAACATTAACCCTATACTAACCACCTTGTCGAGTCAGAGGGCCTTAAATAGCCATTGCAATCTGAGTAGATCTCAATTCTTTTTAAAGATTGCTGTTAAAAGATGAGCGGAAGCAACAGCATTGAATGAGGAAGAAGCAAAGCGGGGTTCAAAGACTGCTTCCTCGAGGTAATGCACGCTATTGACTCACCATGAAAGGAACGCAGTCTATATGGAGACCAAAGGTGAGGGCGGGAAGGCAGCTGGAGCAGTCAGGAGCTCTCCCCCACCGTTGCTGCATTACTTTATTGATTACACTGAGGGGGTTAGACGGAGATCAATGGCAGTTTGTTGATCAGCCCCAGGAAGTTGTGCTTGGTGTAATGGAAGTTATATATCTGAATTCCTCTGCTGGAAATTGCTAGTGTCACATTGATGGCACATGTCTGCAAATGCATTTGTGTGTGCGTGTGCACGTCCCTGTGAGTGCGCATGCGGTGCATGATGCTGATAATGTAAGGAAAGCAATTCAGAATTATTTCTAGGTAGATGTATTTCTAGGTGGATATCTATTGTCTTTTATTCCCCCAGAAAGAAACAGTTCAATTTGGTAACGCGCACTCCAGGATGGTTTCGGGGCTTTATGCTGCAAGGCCTGCAGAGGGAATGGGGATTCTTAACAACTTGCTCTCATACGGTACCACTGTTTTCTTCCAAAAGAAATAAAATCTCGCCTATCTGTCGAGACTGCTGTGCAGAGGGCTGCAATGTTTCCCCATGGTTTGCAAGTATATGGGCCTCTGAGCCCGTCAACAGGTGCAGGGCTCAGACTAGGGACCTGCGGAGCCCTTATCAGCAGACGCGGACTCTGTGGCCCTCGCTGTCTGTCCTGCGAAGTCCTCTCGGCAGTAACAGGCGTGGTGCAGAGCAAGCATCAGTGGTTTAGAAATGATATCTTTTCCCTGGTAGCGAGATCCACTGTGGGTATGTGACTGGAATATTCAAAACACCTGTTCACCTGGAACTCGGCCAAGTGTGTAATACATTAGCGTGGGCCTGGCGCGCTTCCAAGAGTAAGTATCGTTACTGCCATCAAAATACTGAGGCAGCCGGGCAAAGTTTCAGACTCCAGGCAATGCAAGATAGGTAGATATTTTTATTGTTAACAACATCATCACACTAAACACTGTTGACTGGCTAGGATTTTAATGAAATCCATTATTTATTTTTTGTGTCAGAAAAGGAACTGGCTGCATAGGAAGACTTGTCCTAGCTTTGCTAATTATTTGCATTGTCTCAAAACCTCAGACAAAGCTCCTAGTTTATCACCTCTCTCTCTCTCTCTCTCTCTCTCTCTCTCTCTCTCTCTCTCTCTCTGTCTCCCCCTTTCTCCCTTTCTCCCCCCTTCCCATTCTGTTCTTCCTTCGATGAACATCAGCTCAAAGGGAGCATCACCTGCATCTTCACTCTATCTACCAGAGTTCACCAACAGAACCTGGGCGAGCCCCTCTGTCTTACAACATTGTTTTTTTTGCTTCTGTTTTGACATTAATTAACAGAATTCCTTTATCACCTAGTTCTTTTCTTCTTTTCCTTTTCCTTGGTTTTAAAATCTGTATGGTGAGGAACCTATAGCTGGACTAGTTTATAACTCTGTTGTCCAAGAAATAGTTATACATGTATTTTAATTAATAATTTACGAATGACTTTTTATGTAAGTGCAAAGCATCCTGAAGATTTCAGTGTCTAGAAGGTGTGTGCATGTAAATTGGAATAAAAGGATCAAATTTTTGCCTAAATTTACATATTCAGGAGCAGCAGGAAAGGAGATAACAGGTGTAGGAACATCCTGGGCCCAACCTGTGCTCAAGGCTGTGTGTGTACATTATGCAAGTACAAAAGACCCAACGTGAGACGCACTATGCCCACCGCACCACGCACAAAGGTGCCTTTCAGGGGAGGTTCAGAAGCTTCCCAAGACCACCGAGTCCATGAAGGAGGCAGAGCCATAATGTTACGTGAAATAACTCAGATTCACCAGCTTAAATATTGTTGTATGGTTTCTCATCTGTGAGCAGTGCAAAGAATAGCTAGGGGGGAGCAAAATGAAAGATAGATGATAGGAAGCAAGGACACTGATCTTTCTTTCTCACGCGGGAAAGGCACTAAGCAACATAGGCAGGGAGGGAGGGAGGGAGAGAAGGAGTAAGAGGTACCAATTCCCCAGGAGGATCGCAAATATTAGGTACTGCAGATGTGCACTAAGAAATTTAATGAAAGGTTTTAGGTTTACTAGCACAAGCATATACAAATAGTAACACAAAAATTACAATGTTTTGGCAGCTCCAATTTTTATGCCCCCACCTCCACTTCTGTCTAGTGATAGTTTCATTTTCCAGTAGGACCTTACACAAGAAGTTGTCCGGCTGCTCTTCCTGAGACCCCACCAACTCTCATTTTATTACATTTAATCCTACATCAAACACTGAGAGCTCCCGATTTGCCCGTCTCTTCATTCTCCTTCCCCTCACCATCTTTCTTTTTCTCTTCCTCTATGTGACTACTCTATTTATATCAAACTAAATTTTTTTATGCCTTTTCTTCTTGTGACTCTTCTTTTAAAATGTCCGGCTACATCCTTTTTCTCAATTCCTACCCATCTTTCCAAATCTGCCCTTGTTGAGCTTAAAATTTACTATTGATCAGGGCTGCCTTTCAAAAGATTCGGCCTGCTGGCAGTTATTTCTTGAGCGTGCATATTAGTCATCTTCCCCACACTTCCGCCATCACTATAAGCCTCACTATGGGCACTAGACCCCGCTGCAAGCACTTTACAAAGGCTTATTCATTTAATTCTCCTAGTGAGCACGAACACGGTACTATCATTAGCCCCCCTTTTCAAATGAGGAAGTTAAGACAGAGAATTGAACTATTTGCCTAGAGTTGAACTAGTGAACCATCAGGCTAAGAACTCAGGCGGCATTTTCCCAGGATCCACACTACCCAATGGTACCCTACACTACCTCTATCAGACATCTCACTGTTATTCGATTATTTTGGGTTTCGTTCCCATATGTAGTCTCCGCCTTAGCTAGCCTGCCCATTCGGTGAGGTCACAGGTCATGTGGTGCTGCCACAGCATGCTGTCCATCCTAGGGATCTAGTCAGCTGTGGCGGGAATAAAAACATCCACGGGCAAAAGTGGAAGTGAGTTTAAACAATATGCACGCTGAGAGTGGGTGTGGTGGTGGGAGCCTTGTGAGTATTCAGTTTTAGAGCTGATGGTAAAAATAGAATTAACACCTTGCAGGCATCAAGTGATATACAACAGATCAACCGGCATTATTACTTAGGAACTGGCCACTTTACTTCTTTTTCTACTTCATTTAATATTACTTTAAGTGTCCTGATGCCCATTTGGTGCAAAGAATAAGTATACTTTTGCTTGTTTAAACCAAACTGCCCGCCTTATTGTGGCTTCTATTAGAGATAAATGATACTGTTGGCGTTTTAAATCCCCAAAGATTAGAAGGTAGTCAAATCAATAGAGGCTACATAATACATAAAGGATGGATGCAAATTTTATAGCAAAGAAATTAATAATTTATATCAGTTTACTGTAACGAAATTTTGTTGTCAGCTTTTTCTAAAGTTTAACAAGGCTAGAGCCAAGATCAATAAATTATATATGAAAATATCAGTGTTTAAAGTAAAAATCCCTCTCGAATCATTATGTTGTTTAGTGTTTATGAATGTAACAAAATCTATTATAATCCAAGTGTTATCCTGCCTGTATGGCAGACTAACATTGTTACTGTAGCTCATGTTGCTATTGTATGTGGCAATATTAAATTTTTTATTTCAACAATTAAAAAGAGCTAATACTTTCCATATTACAAAGGCTTACTGAAAAGTCAGGAAAAAATAATATAACAGCAATGACAATCATTTCCAAAGCTGAATTTATTCTGCATATAGCACCAATGACTCAACAATGAAAATTTTGTTTAAGAAGTGCGCCTATAAAAGGCATTGTCCCTGGAATACAGCTCTAAGTAGCTCACTATCTAGGTTGAAAATGGTGCTGCAAGATTGTATGTCCTATTTTTCCACGCCTGCAGTAAAGATACAATATGGGAATTCAGCTTGGTAATTACTAATACACCACACAGACACAATTACACCCTGTGCACTGCATAAAGGAGTCACTTGTGGTCTGCAACCATTACAAAGAGCAGCGGGGGGCCAGCGCTAGCCGACAGATCGCCGCACAAGACGGAAGGAGACCAGAGAGTCCACGGACGCCGACACAAGGACCTTGATTCTTCTAGCAATGATTTAAGCCTCTTTTCATCAATTATCCTTCTTTGTCTCAAGAGCCTTATCACCAGCAGCACTACAGGAACTGCACATAGCAACCCTCAGACCCACATAACCCTGTGAACTGTGCTGACATTTCCACACCCTGTTGCTATGTGTGACCTGGTTATTCAGATTACTTAAGCAAAACAAGATGGAGAAAAAGCGTTAATCACTGCACAACCAGTGTGTGTGTGTGTGTGTGTGTGTGTGTGTGTGTGTGTATGTTTATGTCTTATAATTCCATTTATTGAAATTCAAGGCCATCTACTCTTGGAATATATTGTTCAAAGCAGTTTCTACTCCACTTTAAAAATAAAGTAAGAATCTACTGATGCAAAAATGGTAAGCAAGTAAGTTTTGACACATCCAGGGATACCAAGTCTGCAAGAGCATCTCATATCTCAGGGAGTGAAACCAGTGAGTCAGCTAAAGTGAGTCACAGGAACAATTTTCTTTCTGGAGAACTCTTCAAAGTTTTGAGCTTAATTGTGAGCAATAAGTAGGTTTTTTTTTTATTGTAACAGCTTGCTCTTAATTATTACATGATGTACATATTTCACAACCTTTTCATTTTTGTGTGCTTTTAAAAATGCATCTCATCATTTTGAATTTTTCAGGGTTTTGAAAAGTTAGTTATTCGTGGCAGTGTGTCAGGTCTTGGGAAACAAAGCCGTGTCTTTCAGAATATGTTTCCAGCCTGGGAGGGGGAAGGCACCAAGGGCTGAAATACTTATTGGCACCTAGAAGGTGGAGCGGGAGCCGGGACTGCGGTTTTTGGAGGGCACTTTATCATCACCGCGTTCTCAAAGGTTTCTCTGAATGAATAGGACTGGATTACTCAGCCTTCTTTCCACGTCTATTCCTCTCCATTTTCCTTGGCAAGACCGAGAGCCAGGCTATTTTTAGCTAAGCAGTTTTCTATTTTTAGACAACTGCCAGTTAGAAGACATTTGTTAGGAAAAATTTTTTTAAAAAAACACACATAGCACAAAGGGAGGAGGGAAGAAGCCTCTCCACATATTGTAAAGCAGCCATCAACCTGTAACTCCAGGCATTTCAGCTGCTTTCAATCTTGGAAAAATAAAGAAAAATTCAGAGTTCAGGGTTTTAAAAATAAACCTACCCTCTGGCAAACAGACCAAAATACAACAAGCTGTTACTATGTGAAACAGTGACTACAAAAACAAAGAACATTCTCCAATGATTAAACTGCGAGAAAAGTTGAAGACCGATTAGGTTTTACGAACGTTACACAGATACGTAACAATTTTCCAGCCTTTTGGCCAGATGTATTGTCTTTAAGAATTTATAAGGGGGAAAAAAATCTCTCATCTGCAAAGTTATCCCAAGGATGTGGGATGCAACTCTAAGGTAAAACCTTTTATCAAATTTAAAAGCAGTCACATTCACTGTGTTTTCCTAACATTTGTAGTCTATGGAATTTCTGGAAATTATAACCATCTGCTTATAGAGGAACTATATATTTAAAAGCCCAATGCCAATGGGTAATCAAAATAAAGGCTGTTATATATCCCCATGTATCTCTGTGTATGTGCTTAATGTTGATATTGTTATTCTTAGTACATGTAGGCATGCATATCTATATACTGTCAGCTATCTATCGTAACTTATCAGTCCAACTTTTAATTTACACGGGAACAAAATGGCCAGCTGACTGGCCTAGCACAGCAACCTATTCTACTTATCACTCAAGGTCATATTGTCATCTAACGTTTAATCTGGGATCTCTCCAGCGCTCACAGCTGTGGGCACCTTCTTTTGCCTCTGCTCGCATGCTGCATTTTTTCCACGGCTAGTGAGGATTTGGTCCCTGGTATCACAGCCACAGATGCGACATCAGGAGTTAGCACAGTGTGTGGTACTTGGGCGTCACATCCATCAATATCTGCTGATTGAAGAAACAAATACTGGGTGTGTTTTATCCGTTCTGAACTTTTGGTCTGAGGGTCAGGGAACATGTCATAAACATTTTTTTTCCTGTATTTAGTACAGGGTCTGCAGGGTCTCACTACACAGATCAGACTCATAGTGATTCTCCTGTTTTCAGTCTCCCAAGTGCTGGGATTACAGGTGCCCGCCACCACACCCAATCTCCATTGCCTTCTCAGTGTTTCCCATGGGCGGTGCTGGCACGACTGGCTGGGGATTGAACCCTGGTCACTGCACTCTGCCTAACCAGGTACTTTAGTCCGCTGAGCTATCAGGTCGGCCCTGTCATAATCATCTTATTTCCCAGGAGAAAGCCCAATGCCTTGCACATATATTTCATAAATGTTTGTGGAAGATAAAAAATTAATTCATTCACATGTTAGATTTTCTTAATTTACATAAAATTTTAAGGATGTTCATAGAAATGCTATATTTTCTAATTAGATGATATACTTAGTATAAAATGCTACATAACCACACATATGCTTATATGTACATCATTCACTTTTGGCTAGCATTTTTTTATACCCTGAACTTTCCCCCTGATGTTGAAAATGAAATCAACTTTTATAGCTCAACAGTTTACAATGGGCTGTGGTATGTTTTATAAGCTACAATCCCCATGCTATCTCTCTGGAGCACTCGAAGTTGACGATACTAACTCTAGGGTGGAACCTGAGGGCCAGTGACGCTATGTAATCTGTCCCAAGTTAGAGAATGAGTGAGTGAGGTTGCTTTAGAACTTTATTTAAAATCTTGATCTTAGGGGAAAAAAATCTAGTTTTCCTCCAATTTTGTGGGCCTTTACAGTTCTGACCCCTCACAGTAAAGCTTAAAAGGAGAACGAATGCTGCAACAACACTCTTCCGAGAAATCATTGTGTGGCTGGCTTCTCCCAACCTCGTGAAATTAATTCAGAAAAACCATGGTTAAGGAGAATCAATCATGGAGCCTTGACATAGATAAAATTCCACACATACCTAACTCAGAAAAATCGCAAGTACCTGTGAGTGTGGCGCTTTGCTTCCCCCGCTGAAGAGGTGGGAACAGATGAGGCCTGTTTCCAGTTCTTTGGTCCTCATCCTTCCTCCCTTCTCCGCTCCCTCCTCCTGAGGACCGTTCTGGGCTCAGTACTGCCTTCGTTCCTTCATCTTACTTCATACAATCACATTTCCTTTAGCTATTCTGCTCCTCAGGGCTAAGGCCGCCTGCTGGGCCAGCTCTGCTGACCGGTTTCTCCACCTGGGCACGGAGGTCGCAATAGAGCTCATGGCAGGAAGGTCAGATGCAGGAGCCAAGAGCAAGCCCTCCAGCTTAGGAGCACCTCAGTTGGTTGTGCCCTTCCACCATCACGCCAGCACCCCTAGGACCAGCTTCGCCATGTACTGCCCAACATGGAGACGCTGCCTTGACAAGGGACGGTTCCACAGGACAGCCAGCCAGTCCCACACAGTCACAGCTCGGAAGGGTGGCCAGTGAGGTGAAACAACTCCAGCTTTTGTGCAGCTCTGTTCCACTGCATCTGAATTTTGCTTCTATTATCCACGGAGAATTTACCTGACAGAACTGACTCTGCTCACAATTGTCATAACATTGTTGCTAAATATATTATTTATTGACAGATGTGTTCTGGAGGACCAGGGGTGTAGTGCAGTAACAGAACAATAACAGACCTTGCCTACCATGAGCAAGGTCTTGCGTACAATCCCCTGGGGGGAAATATATATATATATATAATATATATATATATAATATATATATATATATATATATATATATTATATATATAATATATATATATTTGAAACAGTTTGGGCTTCTGAAATTAAAACTTCACTGCAAGTGGAGCTGGCCTTAGGTCTGTGGGTCACTGAGCACAACTCTAGCCTGGTTCTTTTCATGGGACAGCTCCCCTTCGATCACAGTGATGGAATTGGTTTTTTAAGGAGTGAGTTGCATGCTATTTTGAAAAGTAAAGTAATTGAGAAATAATGGAAGAGGACTTGCTGTTATCAATTCACGTGTCTACTTTTTTTTGTAATAGTATTTTTCCAGCAATGAGAATAAACCAAACATACATTGTACAGTTCACCTTTTATAGTGTTTCTTATCTTAGAACAGTAGCTCTAAATAGTTACCGAGTTTATTTACTAAAACATAAAGATAAGAGATTTAATTGATATGAAGAGGCTTTCAGAATCTAATTAACCTCCCAGCTAGTCATTAACTTTATGACCTTTAGAAATAATTGACAATTTTTTTTTCCTTATTCAGAACTTGTATCAGGTGGCTACATTGCAGGGTAACACTGACTACAATGAACAACGTGGCGACACGAGTGGGTAACAGGCCAAACAGCTATGACAAATAGCAAGCATTTTCTGTAGTATGGTCTACTCATCTCCGACTATACACATTATAACATTTACCTAATTACAGTCTTTGGATGATTGGATTTTACTGAGTTTTTTCCTGGAACGTCCTATAGATATTTTGACCATGAGGACAATGAAGAAGGTGCAGCTGTCAAGAACCCCCTCTGTTAGTGGCACGCACTTCACTCCACCCCATGGCATCCCCTCTTCCCAGCTGGGTCAGAAGTCAGAAGAGCCCCAGCTTGAAGTCATCTACTCAGCCTGCGCTCCAGGCAAGCACTTTCCTGGGGTGAGTGCTGACCATGGAGAGGGCCCGACTGCTGTGACTGGAAGACCAACCTCTGAGAGAAAACTTCCAGAGAGCCTGACTCAGCTTTGAAGGCTTGTAGTCATTTCAAGAATTACATTCACTGGATGTCAGTTTTAAGAATCTGTTTTATGGTATGTTTCTAAGAACCTATTTTATGGTAGGAGTCCAACCCTCAGTAAAACTACAAAGAAAAAATGATCTACAGATGGACTTTTTAACTCAGGCTAAAGGAAATGAATGCTTAGAAAGGGGGAACATAGATTCACATAAATTTCATTCACAGGTGAGCAATGTCATTTGGCAAGCTGAGATTTTGACAGGGGTGGCGAAATGTGGACCAGTGCATCAGTCCTGGCAAATCCTCGATATTGTACCCACAGGTTGCCTTTCTTCTCCAAGATTCAAAGTACCTTGGCCTGGAAAAACCTGTACTTCCTGCTAGCACCACAAGCAAGCAATATTTCTCAGTGGCTTCCGGTGCCATTTAATATACTTTTTCTCCCCTGATAGTGACATTTATTCTCCTCTGGTTCACTTGAAAGAGTCTCACTCCCATTATTGTAACAACAGAGCTGACTTCAGCAATAACAAGAAAATCCCTCTAAATTTCAGAACTGTATTTACCCTAGAATGGCCCCAACTGGTTGATACACATGAACTGTCTACAATGTGCCACTGTTCCATCCTTCAGAGAGAGGAAAGAAATTTGCAATCTTAGAAGAAGCAAGCAACAAACAAAAAGAAAATAAAAAGCCTAACAGCCAGCAATAGAGTGGAGAAATTGAAAAAATATCATGAGAAAAACCACTGCCCTTCATTCTGACTCTTGGCAGGACTCAGAATTATTCCTAAAAGTTTACTTCTGAATATCTCACTATCTAGTCAACAATAAATCCTGGGAAGTAAGACTGTGTTGTGATAGTTTATTTGATACCTTGAAAGCTATTGTTAGTTTTACTTGGGGGGTATCAATGGCTACGAAGCAGCCCTGGATTAAAATATACTACTACCAGCTTCCAGATTGTTAGTTCCTGTGCTCATTGCATATGTCTCCTTTCACTTCTGGGCTTGGGGTGCGCTGAGGACTTTGGTTTGCTCTAGTTCTAGAAGGTTTGTGTAAAATAATAATAATGATAATGTGATGATTTAATGCTGACAGAGAAGTTATAAGTGACAAAGGGCTGTATTTAAAATCTACCGTCTTTTTTGCTCCTACTCTTGTTAAATAATTCCCTGTTTGTCTATGTGTTGGCAGTAATGTCTATAAGTCACTAAAACTGTGTAACAACGAGAAGAGAGGAAACTCAATTCGATTGCCTCGTGCAAATAACTGAAATAATCTAGCATTTCTATTATTATTTGCCCAACAGGTTTTCTTGATACGTGAGTTGAGAAAAAGCTTTGGATGTTTACAAAACACATACAAATGAACTAAGAACATTAATTTTAAAAAGAAGTGGCTCTTCAAATTTAATATATAAAATTGTGATAGGGTAGTGGGGACTGTCAATACTTCTAAACAATTTTATTCTCATTGCTGTTTTAGATGTCGGTGAACGAATACAATCACAAGTTAGAGGGTGTCAGTGGAAGTCTTTTAAAGTTATATTAAAATGAAATTTATGCAAAGATCTTTCAAAAAACAAAATCAATTTCTCTCTCCTGTTTTTACATGCCTCAACACTAATAGCTGAAATCTTTCCATGCTATGCTGTTACTTTGTTAGATTTTTCAAATGATTTGTTGAAAAGCAATTATAGATTTTGTAAACTAACACAAACAAGAGGACAGGGCAGGCAGGCTTACTTAGTTATTAAAAATAAAAACAATTTCAATGATATTTTACGGTCGATCTAAGAAGGATTTTTTTTTAATTTTTATTTATTTGAGAGAGAGAGAGAGAGAGAGAGAGAGAGAGAGAGAGAGAGAGAGAGAGAGTGGTGTGTGTGTGTGGCCAGCTCAGCCCACCAGGGGGCGGGGCTGGCTGGCATGTGGTGCTGGGGGATTGAACCGCGGTCCCTATGCTTTGCTAAGCTTGTTCTAAGTAGGTGCTTTAGACCACTGAGCCATCTCACCAGCCCAAAGAAGGATTTTTAATGTGCCTTGAGAATTACTATTTCTCCAAATTCTTGCATACAAGGAAGACTCTCTAAAAATAGTAGTTTACTAATTATATAAATACTGGACTCCTGTTGCTTCAAGCAAATTTAAAATAGTAGCAAAAAACAGCTATCATCTTTCCGTTCCCAAACACCAAGTGAAAAGAATATATGCAACGGCGCCCACCACCTTGCCCATGTGATTAGACCCCCAGAGCCTAGACACGCTGTGTGTGTTCTAACCAGAGAGTGAGTCTGCTGATTGACTGTGGTTATGGTGTTAGGGGTAAGACATGCTTTGAGACTTACAGTACAGGGTTTAGTTGACAAGTGTGTCTCTCGAAGTGAGTGTGTGTGCCTCGGAGTCGACAACCGTAGGGCTGCACAACCCTTTCCTTCTCAAGTGCGCTCTTCCAATTTTATATTGAGGCATACCATCCAGATTCAAGGAAGAACTGATTTTTGGTGTTAATTTGAAAACACAAGGGGTTGGGATGTCTCTCTCTTCACATTTCAATCCAGAAGGTCTCATAGAACTTCCATGAGGACCAACAAGTTCTTTGTCTTCTCTGTTCATGCGCAGCTCCTGAACACATGCAATGTGGCCACGCTAACTAAGGAGCTGAGCTGGAGACTGTATTGAATTCTAACTTGTTGCAATGTGAACAGCCACTTGGGGTATCCATTGCTATCCCGGAGAGCACAAATTTAGATGATTTGAGTGATTTTCAGACAGTGCTTTGATAAACTCTATCAAATTTTAATGAACTGTCATTGAACCTATGAAAAGGTATTTTATACTTTGGGTAAAATTAGGCAATGTGATAATCACTTGGTCATGTGTCTGTGTTTCCTTGACTGTTTATCCCCTTACAGACATTCTGAGGACCTACCATGCTCTGGCCCTTGCATTAAGCACTGCAGATGTGAGATTGAGGCAATGCACACAGTCTACAAAATCTAGCCTGGAACCAGAAAGTGAATAATAAACTTCAGAGTTCCCTGCGGAGAAGACAGAACATACTGCGACTCAAATACAGGGCAATCCTACATTTCCCTAATACTGGGGAGGCACTTCATAGACTATTTCTTAAAGGTATTCACTGTGACTCAACTCAAGTGAAAGGTAACTGAAAACTAAGCCAGAAAACAAACAAACAACCCCCCCCCAACAAAAATTGAAGACAAAATGAATAAAGTTCGGGGAAGCTGGGGGTCATGTCTCAGGTACAAGATGGGGGTGGGGGAGCTGGGTGGAGCCAGGTCACACATGGCCTTGTGAGGCACCTTGGGGACCGAGAGTCCTTGAGACAGTTGGCTCTGTTTGGATCGCCAGCATTCTGTGGCATGCAGCACACGACAAGAATTCAACAACTCTTTAGTGAATGATTAAAAGAATGGAAATCCACAAATGCCCAAGCAAGGAAGCATTTTTTTCTTTTAAGAAAGCATCTGAGTATAATGTCCATTTGTATAGCACAAATGGTATTAATTTTTTATATCTATACTTTATAACTATAAAACTGGACCTTAATTGCTATAATGAAAGCTCATGTAAAATGTCTATTTCCATTGCTGTACACTTATTTCCAAGTTTTGTAATACTAAATTTGTGTAGAAGTCCATTCCTTGGTGAGCACTGTTCGTTTTTTGAGAGTGTGCTCGCCAGTTTTCACAAGCCCATGTGCAAGGGCCATGAGTGTACTGCTCACCTCCACCAGCACTGTGAAGCAATGGAGGTCACCAACTATTTTAAGGTCATGTCAGTCCCACTTTAGCTTTTAGCTGTCACTGTGCAAGGAACATTTTGTCTTAGATGTCTCTACATCTAAGCAGGAGTCAGAAGACAAAATAAAATGAAGCAGAATGATATACTACTAGGATGTTTTAAATATTCAAATACTTTAATATCATCTCTCTCTGTCACACAGAAACACACACACACGCATGCGCATATACAGAGTCCTGCCTCACTCTTGCATCTAAACATGGAGGCTGATCATCTCTACTGTGACAGCTGGCACTCTCAAGTTTCTTTTATGTAGTGAAATCCATCTTCATGTTGCATTTTTCTCCCCTTCTACACAAAACCGCTGGACTTCTCACCTTGACCAAATGGGCACTCAGCAGGTACCTGCGTCACGGAGACAGTGACAGGTGCCATGACGTCCAGGAGCTAAGTGCGATTCCCATGAGGGAAAGTCGCTTGGCAAACGTGGGGTGGGGAGGCAAGCAACCTGCCTAGGACTTCCGTCCTTCAGGGACTCCCCTGGAGTGCTCTGGCAGAACGCATGGCCTGCCTGAAAGCTGTTCTGCTGAATGGTTTAACCTCCACCCTCTCGCCAGAGGCTTTCACTGCACTAATGAGTCTGCCGCTCCCTCACCCTCCACGTACTGTGAGTGGATTGCCGCATCTATGCCCTACACGCTTAACAGCACTGTCTTCCGCTGTTCCAGAATCCTGCGCTCCGTGCCGAGGTGAGCTGCTGATTGTGAAATCAGTGCTCTGGGGAGCCCTGGGCTGCCCGCAGGTCTTGTAGGAGTGAAGCCCTGGGCTCCCAGCAGGTCCTGCAGGAGTGAAGC
>NW_004524766.1:4431230-4458093 GCF_000260255.1 Octodon degus | reverse complement strand
TCCCAGCAGGTCCTGCAAGAGTGAAGCCCTGGGCTCCCAGCAGGTCCTGCAGGAGTGAAGCCCTGGGCTCCCAGCAGGTCCTGCAGGAGTGAAGCCCTGGGTTCCCAGCAGGTCCTGCAAGAGTGAAGCCCTGGGCTCCCAGCAGGTCCTGCAGGAGTTTGGTACCTCCCAGAACACACCACTGCTCCACCCTCTCTCAGGCGCCCAGCCCTGCAGAAGCCACTAATGGTCCTCCTCTTAGCTCTTTCATGCCTGCTCTTTCATACGCACCACACCTTCTGATGTTTAGAAACCCCCCACCCCCAAATTTCAGCACCTCACCAGCTAGCATTTTGGGTAAATAGTGAGTATTTATGCCACAGACTTGAGTAAGATGGAGTTTTTTAATGGAAGCACTTTTATTTTTATTTTTTTTTAAGGAAGCACTTTTAATGCAACAACTTCTTATTTGTTAACCAGTGGATTAAAATTTTAACACATTCACTACATCTGGCATATTTATATATTGTACCTAAACAGATACTCAAGCCGCATTATAATAACAATAATAAAAAAACTATCTCAGGCAGTCCTTTAAGGCTTTATGAGTCTTTGAGCTATTGTAACAGTAGTGCTAATTATCAAGCAAAGACATGATAATTACTCAGAGCTTTTTGCTAAAAGGAAGAATCTTTTTCAACACCCACACACTGCACAATTTCCTTTGACCCTGTAACGCTACTTTGGTACAGCCCAGAAATTCGTATTTCAGTCTAAATGTGGATATCATATCATTTCTCTCTCTTCCCAACCTTTTCTAGTTGCGAGTAAACCGTTTTTAGAAGGTTAAGAGAGAGAGGTAATGGTCCAAATGGGAAATATAAAACTAATGACCCTTCATGAAACATATTATGTTCCTCATTAAACTTACTCAGTTAAATGTATGCCATTAAATAAAACAAATAGGATTTAAAATTTTACCCAGGAGTAGTCAACTATCTGAACTTTCAACTTCGTGTTGGATCCATCCTAAGAGCGCATATCCCCATCCGTCCCTGTCACATGGTAAGTACTCAGGCCCCCACACAGATCACGTCTCTGGGTTGCAGAGGGCTCAGATATAGCGCAGCAGGGAGTGACTCGGAGGACTGGTTACACGTGCCAGTTTCCACCCAGATCCCGTCTTCTTCACTGAGAATCTCAAACATCCTCATTTCAATGCTCTGCACTTTGAAAAACACCCCTTGTGAGGGTGAAGTAACATTTTGGAGACACCACTTAGAGACATTAAGCTTAGAGATATTCCCTTCTTTCTCTATCATCTCTGCTTCCGCTACTAAAACGTACCTCTGTGAAATATGGGAAGGATGTATGATTTATATGTTATGCTCACCCACAAAACTGAGGACTCCAATCTCTAGATTTGGCCAAGGAGTCTCAGAATGTTATTTTGAGAGCTTCAGGGCTCTAATTCACTGATCTTAAATGCAATAAAACAGAGCTACTGCTTCACTCTCTTTCTGAAAGTACTGTTTTTAAAAGTTATATAATGTTTGCAAAGGATTTTCAAGTTCGGTTCCTTCCTTCCTCTCCCCCTCTGCTTCCTCTCCCATCCCTTCTTTGCCTGCCTTCCCCCTCTCCCTTCACACTCCCATCCTTTCTGGGAACAAGTCTAGAGTCTCGTGCATGCTAAGCAGTAGCACAACCCCAGAGCTATAATCTTTAACCCCCTTCAACCCAGAGAAGCACCTAACTTGCCATCTAGTGAGGTACAGTAAAGAAGTCTGAGTCTCAGGTAGTCACCTATCCAAAAGAACAAAAATCTCATATGCACTAGGTGTGATTCTCACAGGCTTCTAATCTCAGAGCTCTGGGAGACTGAGGGAGGGGCACCAGCGTGAACTCAGCCTTGGCAACTTAGTGAGACCCTGCCTCAAAAGAAAATAAAAGGGGGCCGGGGGCAGTAGCTTAGAGTAACAGTCCTGGGTTCAACCCCCAGCACACACAAAAAAGCAAAAACAAAGCCTCATACAGCATGTGTAATCTGAAGTCATCTTTGAGCCATATGGTATCCCTGAGAAAAGCCCTGAGAAGATGAATTTTCTGGATTTTAAACTCCTTTAGGAAAACAAATGTTAAAAGCCAACACATTTTCCAATTGGTTCAGTATGGCTCTCCTGTACTTCCCATCCTGCTGAGCTCAAGCCTCACGACAAGCTCCCACTCAGATTTGTTGGTTACCCTGAAGTTTTGGTTGTTTTAGCAAGAGTAGGGAGTTTCGAGTATAAGATCATTCTGATTTGGGAACATGTTGAAAATGGGAGTGTTCACACCCACTTCTCCCACACAAAGCACACCTATCCAGCTTGACACTCAGCTGGTTCTGTTTCCCTTTGTGTGTGTGCATTTTCACATTTATACAAGTGTGTGAACGGAAGATCACTAAATGTGGGAAGACTTAGGAACAGTCTTAGATTCCCAGGGAAAGGCGAGCACACAATTCAACTCTGTAGTTAATAGAAAACATCTAAGGTACAGTATCTTAAGCACATGTCACAGTAGGTCAATTTATTTACTTTTGTTTCACCATAATAATAAAATTGGCCTTTTTAGGTAATTGAATGAAGGAATAAATAAGTGAATCTGCTCAACACTTCCGAAAACCTTTCAAATAAAAGCAAAGAAATAAAATTTAGTCTTAGGCAATCATAACAGGCAGGCATGGAAGGGAGATGGAAGGCGGATGGATATTAATTTCAGCAGAATTAGCACTCAGCTCTTTTTTAAGGTAGATACTGTCTAATCAACAGCAAGAATGACTTGTATTCTGGCATAGACTCTGGGGACAGACTACTGGAATGTTTATTTTCAGTTCTAGAAAAGCAGGCACCAGTTAGGAAATCAAAAGTAGACAAATAGATAAGGAAAAAAGGCCGATGGAAGCTATCCTCATTCTGTCCCTGCCTTTCTGGCTCAGCGATCAGAAGGGGCCTGAAGGGGTTACAGAGCAGAGCGCTTAACTGCGATTCAAGGGGCCAAGGGTGCGAACACTCGTAACCAGCGCTGCATGGCACGGTACTCAGGCTAATGAGTCCAAACACTCGAGTTTTAACATGATGCTTATTTTTATCCCAACCAAACATTGTTTTAAATACGACTTGGACGCAATACTGAGCTAACATTTAGAAATACATTTTTAGCCATTTTCTGATTCCACGGAGCAGACTTCAGTGCTATACAACACGGTATAAATTGTAGGAAAAAAATTTAGGAAAATAATCCTCTTTATGTTTCCAGCAAGAACGCATGTGAAAGAAGGAATTAGAAAGAAAACACATGAAGTGAAAAATTGGAAGAGGAAGGTTGGAGCGAGCTCATTTTTAAATATACTTAGACTGTACTGGGAAGCTCTCCTACAGCATAGTCAACCAACGTGGGAGGGACGGGTTCCTGGCCACTATTCTCGACTCTGGTGCTCGGATGCAAGCCCGGTGTTGGACAGTGACCATTCAGGAAGGGTGAAACCATGAATTTGACCCTGGTACTTATTTCTAGCAAGGGCCAGACCACTGTCCTGTCATTTCTTTCACCCCTTGGATTTCGAGGTGGGAGGGATATGTGGATAACGGCTGGGGTGATCAGCACTGGGCTTCCCTGCAGACTATGAGCATCGTAGGAAAAGGAAGGTGTGCCTGTGGGTGCTGAGGGAGGACCGCACCCCTTGGCTCTGCCAAAGCCTGGGGCTCCCCGCGCTCTCACCTCCACGATGTCTGAGTTTGTCCGGCTCTCATGCGGCTCGTTGTACTCCGTGTACTTGAGCAGCACCTTGTCCATGTCGGTGCTGGCGTACTGGAACAGCTTGTTGGTGCTGTTGAAGATGATGAGCGCGATCTCACAGTCACACAGCACACTCAGCTCGTAAGCCTTCTTCATCAGCCCGAACTTCCTCTTCGTAAATGTCACCTGGAGAGCAGACAGCACACGAGTAGTTCATTGATTTATTCATTTATTCTAAAGAAAAGGCACTTGTGCATGTCTGTGTTTTCACAGTACTTTTTTTTTTTTTTTTTTTTTTTTTTTTTTTTTTGTCTTTTGCAAAGCAATGGCTGTGTGGTTGTCAGAGCTTTGGGCATCAACCACCTTTAGGGAGAAAGTTAATAAAACAATTTTCTGCACAGAATTGGAAGACGTAAGATTCCTAGCTTGTGGCCGAACCTAAAACTGTAAGTCAAGCTCTACTGTAGGGCATTTTGATGAAGGCGAGCACAGAACTACTTGTTTAATTGAATAGCCTGAGTTTAAAAAAGTCAATTTCAGCTTGGTGAACATCTTTTCAAGTTATAAATCTGGAGTTTTCATCAATGTTTAAAACAAAAATCCTTAAAACTGTCTAGTTTTGTGCCATTTATTTGAAGTCACTTGAGGCTTATGGCTGTGTTCTCAAAGCTGTAGTCTGCTTTCCGGAAATCCAGTAGACACTGGGAAGTGTTTTAGCCACAGTACTGAGAACATTTTGGTTTCATTCTTCTGTGTATCTTTCTTCCTCTACCAAGCTAGAGACTGCACTATCTTTGACTTTTTTTTCTTTTAATCTAACCTATTACAAAATTCCATACTTCTTTCTCTGAAAATGTTTCTCAATTTGCACTGGGCTCTTTGCCAGATGTCTTGGTCACCCCTTCCCAGAGCTTCAGTCTGGGAAGGGGTGGTCTCTGCCCCGAGCTATGCCCTGTGCCATTCCCCTCGCTTTGCTAAACCTAGCTCAGCTCCCTGTTCCTACCTTTGCATTCTTCCTACCTGCCAAATCCTACCTTCCTGTGTTTCCAGTCCTACCAAGGGCAAGTGAGTATATCTCACCTTTCACATTTCAAGCTGCTTTCAGTGAGATTTTGGTCTGCCACTCCAGTCTGCCTGCTGAAATGCATGAATGTTCTTAATGGTGAGCTCCACTGTGGCCCACTGCTTCCCAACAGGATAGCGTTTACAACAGGGCATGTCTGAGGCCCAGCCCAAGAACTTCAGGTGGCCCCGGAGAGCAGCGAATGTAGACTGCAAATTTTGAGCATTACCATGAGATTTTCATGACCCAACTGTGTGGGCTCCATCCTGGATTTGGCAAGTGGCTACAGAAGCTGTGTAGCAAAAAGTGCAGGGCTGACCCTACCCCTCCTGCACCACCACTATACACACTGGAATTATAATGACATTTCAAACTACTTATATGCATGGGCCTGCAAAGATAAGGCACTTACGATTGCTAAAGAGATATGCAAGCTTTTGTATTTAATTATTAAACAGGCCTGTATTGTTTTGTAAAGTAATATAGTAAATTAAAATGCAAAAATAAAATAAAGTTGTTACTTATATACACTATTGTATTACATATTTTATATGTGGCCCACGTCAACTCTTCTATACTCAGTGTAGCCCAGGAAATCCAAAGGATTGGACATGCATGAGGTAGACTATTGTTCCAGTAAAATGCTCCCTGAGAAAGCTCAGTGACCTGAAGGTTTGGGGAACGAGAGACTACTATGTTAAAATTGAGAACTTTATTTTTCTCCCTCTTTTTCTTTCTCCCTTTCCTTTCTTTCTTTATCCTTCCCTTCTCTTCCCTTCCCTTCCTTTGCCTTTCCTTTCCTTCCCTTTCTTTTCCTCCCCTCCCTTTCCCTCCCATTTTTCTTCCCTCTCTTCCCTCTTTCTTTCTTTCTCTCCTCTCCTTTCCTTTCTTCCCCTTCTCCTTTTTCTTTCTTCCTTTCACAGTACTGGGAAATTGAACTCAACAACTAAGTCAGTTGTTTACGATCTGTGGACTAGCAGGCAAAACTTTGATCTCCTAATCTCTGAATTTCTCCACATTCTAAAAATATTTATTACTTTACATATCATCTTTTATTGTTCTTAAGTGTCATGATCACATCTACTTTTGTAGTTGGTATATTTTCTGTGTAATGATTTATTAAGTACGTATCTTTCCCACTGAAATACAGACAGTACAGGGGACATCTGACATTTTTAATTTTCTCACTGCTCTGTCCTCAGTGCCTGGAAGAGTAGAAACATGTGGGTACATGGAAAAGGTCCGTGGGATCAATAACTCAATAAGGAAACTACTGTGTCTAGTCTTTAGAACTATCAAGTTCCAAAAAGTTATATAAAATGCTATGTTATCTACTGTCATGAATTCTTTCTAGCAGTTAATACATGGAAAGATAAATGAATGTTTTGTTTAATACCCATTATAGAATTTTTATTAATTCGGAAGTTGAATGGTACACTTGAAAGAACATGCGGTCCGGAGTCAGAGAACCTGGGACTGGAGCACTGCATTTGCAGTTTGATAGACACAGAAATTCATATAACTTCTCAGAGTCTGACTTATCAAACTACTGTAAGCATTGCATAAAATAATATATGTACAGTATGGAGTGGAGTGATTAGAGTAAATGCTCCATAAATCTTACTTCCCATCCGTTTCTTAGTTGGCTTAACAGCAAAAGGAGAACTAATAGAATATGCCTTTGCTGTTGCTATTCCTGATATAAGCACGAAGTTAAGCTCTCCTTGCTGGACATCTTTTAGAAACTAAAATATTTAAGTATCAACTACCATTTCATCTCATCAATATCTACTCTGATATATTATTTATACTTTGACTTGGACAACTTCTCTCTGGAGTAAACAGCACTACATATCCTTCTATTTTATTGTTTTTTTAAAATGTATTTGCAATAAAATAAAGGTACCACTTTATTTTTATACATGGTTATCATGTACTTTAGGAACTTCTGTTCTGGTCCATTCAGACAAGTTATGGTTCACACTAAAGGTGGGTTAGAGACTGCCCTATTGAAATGGGTAAAGAAGTATAACCATTAATGACATACTACTGCATTTTAATATTTATTTCTAAAGACATTTCGATATAAAACCATACTGGTATTTCATTTAGTGAAACAGGCTACAAGACAGGCTCAGCACAAAAGGCAATGACCAAAATACCTTCATATATCTAAAACCACCTTTAATCAGACATCATGACCACAAACCGTAGGTGGAATGTCTCAATACAGTACGGTTTCTGTTGTAGGGAAAGCTCAGAATTTAGCACTCATAACACTCACCATCAAAGTACATCTCAGGACAGAAATAGCACTAAAACCACTATTTGTGTTTACTCTTAGATTCTCCCCAACTTTTGGGTAACCAAATAGGCTGTGGATAATGCATATGTATTTAATAATACCTGTCAAAAAAAGTCGGTGCATATAGCTTTTTTCATTCAAACTGCAAACTGAAATGATAACTATATTAAAGCATTAAAGAAAATATCTTCCAAAACCTCTTCTTAATTGCTCTAAATTTAATTCTGCATTATGTTCACATTCATCATAGCATACTCAAATGTATTTTATAATGCTTTTTCTCATTGTTCATCGTTGGGTAAAATTGTTTTTAAGCGTTAAGCGTTCTAAAGAGATCTGGGGTATTACTCTTCATTTAAAATATGCCACTCAATGACAAAGATTGCAATTTAGGGCTTTTATATTTAAATATAATAATGTAATGTAATGATTACATTTTTCATAACTTGACAATAGTTTTTAATGGGCACAAGTCCATATTTCTATTTTGATAGCGTACTTTGAACTTCTGATGAGGCAGAAAGCTGCTTTTATGGCAGCTAGGCAAGGAGATGTTCTTTCTCAGGGTTTACATCAATCACGGCACATCAAAAGAAGAACAAATCCAGTGTTACCTAAGTGGACACTGTAATTCAACATCTAGTTTGCAGAACTAAGAGATTTAACAAGCACGTGTGCATGAGAAATCCTACAATGTAAACATAGATCACTTTACGCTATTTTCTTTGCCTGTTGAATTTTAAAACAGCCTCACATGTAATCAGAAGATTGGATGGGAATGTCTCAATATGAAGTTTGATAGTAATTCTGGATTTTTTATTTTGCCATAAGAGCAGATATCACTCATTTTAGGCTGGCCATAGCTTTAAGGATTACTAGGTATGAACCAAAAATTGGAGATTGAAGTTAAGAGAAGGTATAGGCATTAAGTATAGCACCATAAAATTCAACTCTAAAGAAATTAGTAAGTTCTATCATAGATGCCTAAAGATATGTAGGCCAATTTTGTGAAGCACTTTCTACATGCTAGATACTATGTGGAGTAATGTTTATCAAGTGTTGTGTATGTTAGACACTGTCCCTGGGTACTGCGGCTTCTATTACATAAAATAATATCTCCAGTTCTTGTAAATTCTTTGTGGAGGAAGAACAAAGTCATTTAACTCCTTAATGCTTACAAGGAATTTGTTTTATTTTAAAAAATGCCTTCTTTGGGCAATAACAATTATATTTTCATGGCCGGCCAGAGAGCTCAGTGGACTAAAGCACCTGCTTATACAAACAGAGGGATCCAGGTTCGAACCCTGGCCTGCTGTGCCGCCCCCACCCACAGGGCATGCTGAGACAGTGACTAAGACTGGGCATGGTGATGTGCACCTGTAATCCCAGCCCTTGGGAGGCTGAAAACAGGAGGATCACTACAAGTCTGATCTGTGTAGTGAGACCCTGTAGTCCCTGTACTAAATTACATTAAAAAGAGTTATATTTTCTTTTCTTAAAATAATTATATTGAGAAACAAATAGCAATGAGACAGTTTCAAAACTGATTATTAGCACAGTTTCAATAATTAATACACTGCATATTGTTGTCTTAGTGATTATTCATTGTACAAGATGCAGACATGATATCCTGTTCAAAAATACTATTAGAATAAATCTCTCTATTCATTGAATTAAGAGAATGTAGCTATATATCTATCCCAACTATGTTGAGCATACAGATAAAAATGGTCATTCATTTGTAACCCCCTTTTTTGGTTAGTTTTGTCAAAGCAGGGCATTCCATTGTCATTTAAATATTGTAGGTGCATGAATTCAGCAAAATATTCCAATATAGTCCAGTAGTCCAGAATAGCAGTGGGTTTTCTATAAGACTGGCAATGTCAAAGGTTGTTGACTTGAGCCTTTTACAGCTTATCATATTAATATGACTTTACTTTTTATACTTCGTTTTTATACTTTTCTGCTGGATGTTTAAGACCAAGATAAGAAAGAACTATACAACAAGAAATGTAACTTTTGTATCTAAGAAGGTCAGTTAAATCCCCTCAGGATTTACCCTGAAATCCTGTACCACAGTTTGTAGATTCTTTGTCAGTGTCAGCCATGTGGATGAGTCATGGTCATTGCTTGACCAACTTGCTCTCTGTGAAAGCCTGAGAGAATGTTTTCTGTCCATGTAGGTACACTCTACATCATTGATCACTTTCCTCTGTGGCCCCATAATCTCCTTGATCAGAAAATTTGGGATACAACTGAGTTACACGATGTTACAGTATAGGATCTCCTATGTCCTGAGTCTTTACTGACCTTGAAAGGCTAGGGCCAAAATGTTGGCTGTCCTTGCAGCCCTTCTAAAAAGAGCTATATTTCCAATCTGGGCTATGGACTTATATTTTCAATCATGTCCAATAAATTAAAATTATTTTTTATTTGGAGTTGGGTGAATTCAGTTTGGATTTAAAGCTGTTTCTCTAGACTGAGCAAGAAAAAAAAAATACATGATGGGTTTGAACTCAATCAAGATGGAGATGAAACAAAATCTGTCTTCCTGGTTAATCCTTACCTGGAGCTTGGTGGAAACTGACTGGTAAGGTGCTCCCTCCCTTCCCTTCCTAGCTGGCCACGGATCACCTGCAGGGCTTAGTCCAAATGCCAGCTTCTAGGAAGCTGCTATCCTCCAGCACTTGCTAGGAGCTTAGGCTTAGGCTATGTGATCAAGTTGCATATCCATGAGTCCGTCTCTGTCTCTGTCTCTGTCTCTCTCTGTCTCTGTCTCTGTCTCTGTCTCTGTCTCTGTTTCTAGCTCTGGCTTTGGCTTTTGAATTGTGACAGACAGACCCCACCTCCCACCTCACATGGACAGTGGCCAGTGGACACTGAATGTCTGTTGGCTGAACAAATTAAGAATAAAATAGAAATACTAGAGTCTGTCTCACTACAATTTTTGTTAAAAGTAGAGACTTCTTTTACTTGCCTTTTGAGAATTCTAGTTCTCAAAAGTAGACATTCAGTGTATATAAGATATATTGTGTATGTTGGGATAAGAAATGTATATATTCTTAAAGGAAAGTAATTGTACTATCTTGGAACTTATGACAGAAAACTGGGGAATTTCTGGACAGATATGTACAGCCACAGATGCTCTAGACTTGAAGTTCAGAGAAAAGTAGTTTTAATTCCTTGCATGGATGATTCATTCTAAAGAATGGAGAAGTCTGAAGATAAAAATTCAGTTTTATAATCACAAGTTCCAGAGAGAAAGGACAAGATCAAGGGCTCAGAATGACCAAGTTCATTGAACAAAAATTCACTGAACTTTATTGAGAATCCTACACTTTAAAAAACATGTAGGACTCCGATGAAAGCCCCACGCACAGTATTATGGATTTTAGGCTCATTGGTAGTAACTAGCTGGCTTAAACAAGACTGAAGAACTGTACTCAAAGAAGACAAATGAATTGGTCACTTTTGACTTTAAGGGACCAACTTTAGTAGACTACTGTGAGATTCATGTAATGTTCCTGCTCCAGGCAGTATTTTCCCAATGGGCTTAGAAAAATGCTTATTAGATCTGCACGCAAGAAAAATTTGGCTGAGAGAGCTAGACAAGTAGGTGGCAGAGTCTCTCTCCATAGCTCCGACTTCAGACTTTAGGGCAGAAGGTACAAGTCATGAATCAACAGCGGTAACATAAAGTCTACAGTCACATTTTAAAAAAATCACATAAGTTCAGGTTGGAGGAAAATTAAGACAGTTGGTTTTGGGAAAATGATCAAAAATTATAGCACAGCACAGTGGGAATTCATTATCATTCTAATTCTTATTTAAAATTTTAAAAAATTATTTGTTTGTTTATTTATTTGGTACAGGGTCTCGCTATGCAGCTTGCACCTATAGTGATTCTTCTGTCTCAGCCTCCCCAGTGCTGGGATTACCAGTATGTGCTACCACACAGGGTTTCAGTGGCTGGCACGGCGTGGGGTTGGCACAGCATGCAATACCGGGGATCAAGCCCGGGTGCTTGTGCTTGCCAGGCAGGTGCTTAGACTGCTGAGCTATCTCTCTAGCCTCCATTCTGATCCTTCTCTTAGTCAGAACTGTCTTGGAGACTACATTGAGTGCTCAGTTACATTTTAAGAAGGCACAGACAGAGTCGGGGCGTCCGCACGATGGTAATCAGACTTACACAGAGCCTGAGCCACTGTTCATGAGGACTCATTGTGGGAATCCAGTATGCCTACCAACAGCAAAATGTTAAAATCAAATGCTAAGCATTCTGTGAGGTCTAAGCATTATGGCCATGTCACGAGGCATCGGAGTTATTCTGCGTTGTCCTATAGAGTAAAACTAGAAAGCACTGATGGAAATCACAAGGAGCTCAAAGGAGGGAAATCTAGTGCTGCGAGCTCCCCGGGGTAGACCCGGTCTCAGCAAGTTCATTCTTAAACTTGTTCTGATAGAGTGGACTGGCACAAGGTGCTCTAACGCTTATTCTAGGTTTAGATGCTCAGCTTCTAGGTCTAGGCAGTGCAGCCATTTAGGCAGATAAGACGGCAAGAATGATGGGTAGAATGGGGCAAAACCAGTGTTCCCTGTTGTGGCTTTACCCTACAGAAATGTCTGAGGTTTGGATTGGTCAAATCCCATGTGTACATTATAGTTACTAAGTATAATTTCTTTATTCCAAGAAATAAAATGAAGTCACTTTCTCTTTTATTTTGAAAAGATATGAAAGAACTGTAAAGAATCTGAGTAGCCATTAAATGGCATGCTAAAAATGAACACAACAATCAACACTGTCCAAATGACAAAATCGGAAGTACACTATTTTTGGCAGTGCTAGGGATCAAACCCAGGGCTACATGCACATCTGAAAGAGCTCTATAGCTGAGCTTTATCTCCATCCCTTTAAATACCTTTAAAAAAGTAAGGTGTACGCATCCTTCCTGGCAAGATAGCATCGAAACAAAGCCCTGGATACTGAAAGTCATCGGGACTCTGGCCTTTCCGAGCTGTAAGCCTTTCGGTAAGTGCATAACTTAGCTGACCCTAAGAGGGTCAGCTCTCTTCATTGAGAGAATGGAGGGAATGACAGGCATCTTGCAGAGTTTTGTGAGGTACAATAATGGACACAATCAAAATGAATGATCTTTTGATTGTGAAACACTGTACAGGGCAGATAGGATCTTTTTTCTCGGATGTGCCAGACTGGGCTACATCTTGATTCATGTGTGAAAGGTTGCTTTCCTGGGACCTGTCAACTTGTGTTATTATTTACTTGTGGCCTAACTCTCTTGTAGTTAGCACCTGGGCTTTCCTTTAAAGTCCAGGCCGTCTCATGTCTGGACACCCTAGCAACCTTAAGTCTAAGAGCAGCACTAGGGAAATGTTGAATGAATGAGTATCTGCATGGGAAAACTGGTGATGTGACAGTAAGCATTGTCAGAAATAGTGCATGACACTAATGAATGCAAGGATAGCTTTCCGGGTTAAATTAAAAAAAAAAAAACTTGAGAACAAGTTGGTATCTGGTTCCAACAATAAACCAAAGCTCTCAGTGTGGGGGTCCTCAGTCACTCGGGCCATTCCCACAGAAGGTGGCAAGGGTCCTGTGCAAGCTCCTGGGCTCACGCTACTTCTGCATTTATAGGGGCTTAAATCTCACAAAGTGGGAAGTAGTTTGGTTGATAGCAAATACAGGTAAGCTAACAGCCAGAATAAAGAAAACGGGCCTCTGATTTACACACAGGCAATGGAAAGAGCAAGTCCCAGAATAAAGACATCCCTGGTTACTCACTACAGGGAAGAGACACTCCTTTAATGTGTGTTGGAAAGACTGCTTCAGCAAGCTGCCCCCACTCCATGGGCCCCATCCATTCACCCTCCCAGCCCCAACCCCTCTGTGGAATCTCGACAGAAAGGAATTGGGAACAAATCAGAGGAAAGGGCCTTGCACGCTGCTGCGTGCTCTCTGTAAGTGTGACTGAAGACTCACCCAGGCACAATCCTAAGAGAGGCAAGGCTAGTTTTATTGATGATCTTAAATACTTCTTTCCACCAGTCACGATATTTTGGATGTAATCTTTTTGGATTTTCTTGGCTGGTTCAGCTAGCCCTAAGGGCAGGGCTGGCACGGCATGTAGCTCCAGGGATCAAATCGTGGCCCACGGCTCCTGCCTGAGCTTGCACAAGCAAGTGCTTTAGAATGCTGAGCTATCTCGCTGGCCCTGGACCTAATCTTAATTGAACTTTGTTGGACTCATTGGGTGGACACCTAGGTATACTTTCAGGGGGCTTCCCATGTCTTTAACACACAAAGTAAAAGTGATTGCTCATTTCAGAATACATTTAGGACTAAACTATGCACAATTTCTGTTTTCAACCTTTTTAGACTTAGTCCGTTTTTCCCTCCAAATGGAGTCATGGGTGACACAGTTCTCATTCTATGAAAATCTCATAGGTCCTGTACACATCCTTCCCAGAGACTCTGTTTCCTCCATAACGGAAGCTGGATGGCTACTGAGTGGTGAGAGAGACCCTTCGTGGAGACAGCATCCTCTGTAATCCACGAGCTGTTGGGTCTTCCTCTGTGTTTAAAGTGTTACGGATGGAGTCAAGAGTCTGTAAGGACAGTCTTTAATTGGAAAGAAGGGACGTGCCCTCCTAAATGCTGTTTCTGCCCTCCCTTGCTCCTGACAGCATGCAGTGCTGTGACTGTTCTGAAATATCACTCTTTAGTTTTATTTTGTTTAGTTCAGTCTGTCATTAAGGCTTGGGCTTCAGGCTTGACCATCGCTCTCGGTGGGAGGGAGCCATGCCACTGCCGATGCTCTAGACAAGCGCTCCTTTATACAATGACGGGCCTGCCACTGCAAATGAAAGGCTCTTTAAAGAGCAGGAAGGGACTCTTTCAAGCAGACTGCTACCATGTGCTCGCAGCCCTCCAGCACAACTCCTGAGGATGAGATGCAGCGTGTTCTCCTGCAAAGGGGACTATTGTCCTCATCCGCCTCAAGCAAACGGAGCCCTGTTTCCCTGAAACACAGTCCCATTTCCAAAAGATTTTCAAGAAGTGGTTGTGAAAATTCTGACCACGATAAAAAGATTAAAATAAAGAGCTTTGATTATGGACTTCAGGACCCAGGAAACCCTTTGCGTTAAGTCTACACTCCAAGCTCCAAAATAAAAATTTAAGGCTTTTTAAGAGAAGTCTTCTTCTACTTGCAGGACAAATAATGAATGATAGATTAATTCACAACTAATCGAGTGTATTTGTTTATTAATAGACTCAACACTGTCTGAGTTTTTAAATTTGAGACAGCAGATTTCTGATATTTGCCTATGTGATGAAAGAGAGCTGATCTAAAATTACTAATTTTGTCAGGATTTAAAAGATTTGTATTGTGACTGGTTTAATTTTAAGCATAGCAATGTTTTGGCTTTCAAAAGAAAGATGATAATGCAATATGTTTTTTTAAATTTTTTTATCTGTGTTGTTCATGTCTGCTGGGATTGTTAAAGGGCTGATTTACATTTTGTGCCTAATTTGTAGAAGCACTCATAAAATAAATCTCTTTGTTTCCCTACGTCTTCTTGCATAAAGTATATCATTTGAAACTAAGACGAAGCAAAGAAGCCAGATTAATATTTTTGGGGCAAAAACATGTTTACTAGTTCAACAAAGCCAAAATGTACCTAAGGTAAAGGTCAAAGAATGCTTCATTCCCTGCTGATTGAGAGCTCAGGAAGCACATTTGTCTATGTTTTCCTGTCATAACAGGAAGAGTGTAACTTCTTCCTCTCCACAATGGCTTCAGTTTTACCTCCGAACTCCAATATTTTCTCCCTCAGGGCCTTCCAAATCAATCCTTGCAAGACAGAAGGCAGGAGGCTGTCTCAGTTGTAGTTTCCAAACAGTTCCATTTGTTGAAATGTTATTTAAATGTTAGTGATTTCTTAAGCGAAATCGTTCCAACTTAAAATTAAGCATCAAATTTCCAAACATTCAAATTGCTTCTTTTATTGCTATTAATGGTCCAACATATTTCAAGAGAAACACAAATACAAATTGCAAATTAAGAATTTTATTTTGCTTTGATTTTAATTGTTACTTTTTTTTTCTTCACAAAGCCATTATTTTTAGAATAAATAAAAGTTCCCAAATTTTTTTCTGGAGCAGACTACAATTGGATGTAATGTTAAAAATATTTTCACCATTTTTTGAAGTTAGGGAACTTCTGGCAACAAGGACATGGCTTTGAAACAATTAACGTGGCTTTTAATCTACAGCTTTCAAGAGACCTGTTGGTTCATGCGACCTATTTATGAAGTTAGTAATTTTTAGTGCAGATATAGTTTTCTGCATTTGCAAAGAAAAAAGTGATTCATCTCAAACAGAAAGGTTTGTGCACATGTCCAGGTGGTGAGGTGGCCACTCCAGCCCAATTTCTTCATAAGGTCATTGAGATACAAGAAATCAAAACAAAAGAATTTCTTAAAAGAACAATTTTGTGTAGACATTCTGTGGGGTGCACTAATAAAAACTGAAACAAAGAAACATTCCAAGACCTTCAACTTCAAAGAAGAGCCTGTTTCTCACATAAAGTGACACAATTCTGGAGAAGACACCCCTTTTCCTTGTGACTATTTAGGCTTCTATTAGATTTCCTACCAAAGGAAAGCTAGTGAATATATCTGACAGCAGTTGGAGCTACCTTTTTGATGATAAAAGAATAGTTTAAATAAGTGTAAAATGCATGCTTGCACTTCCAGCGTGCTGATGTCCTGTTAAATACACGTGTGACCCCTCCAGCTACTGCTCCTTTTGAACTGAAAACTCTTGAAAGTAAAAGTTTGGTCACCTTTTTGCTTCTATATTTCCTTTCCAATAACGAATATTCCATCTCTGGATTAACTTTTTTTTTTTCAGAACCGGGGATTGAACTCAGGCCCTTGCACTTGCCAGGAAAGCGCTTATTCCACTGAGCCATCTCCCCGGCCCCTAATATTTCATCTCTGAATATAAGCTTTTTCCCCTTAATGGTTTTAAGATCAATGAAGGACCGATTTAACTTACGTGCATGGAATTCTTAAGGAAGCAGTCTAGCATGTGTGCAGTCCAATTCAGTCCTGAGATGGACCATGTCTTGTATTGCTCCAACATAATTTATATAAAATGAGCTCAGTACAATTTTGAATACAAGTGTGGAAATATATTTTTTTTCTTTTCTTTTCTTTCTTTTTTTTTTTTTTTTCGGAACCAGGGATTGAACTCAGGCCTTTGCACTTGCCAGGGAAGCGCTTATTCCACTGAGCCATCTCCCCGGCCCTGGAAATGATATTTCAAATAGCACAATACCATTATGAGGCATTTGAAGTCCTACTTTCCAAAGACAGAAAAATAAACACTTTGGCATTGCCTCCACCTCTTACTCACCAGATCTGAAACAGATTCTAGATACCCTTCAGGAGCAGAACTCACTCTGCTATGCCATTCATAGCGACCCCCACTGGCCTGGGGTTGGGGTGGGTGCAGGGGGCTACTGAACTGCTTTGCCCAGTGTGCCTGTATAGTTTGCTTCTGCAGCTCACAGTACAGACTTTACACCAAAGTTCTCACCTCAAAGCAACTGCTTTGTGTTTCTCCACTTCCTAGTTCCTCACATCTAAAGAGTGAATCCGTCTCAATTCCAACAAATTTTATGGGAGGGTATTTAAGGTTGAAATGCCCAAATTTAAAACCACAATGAACTCTTATGCAATGACAGCCTGGATATTACCTTATAGGAAAGTTACATTAACGTTTCCTGTGGAATTGTACCTACAATTCTGAAAACTGAAAGTGATAGAAAAGAGGAGAAAGTGAGGAATGAAATTATTTTTCTTTTCAAAGAGGCACTGCTTTTCAAAGATTTATTTATCTGTTTGGTACAGGGTCTCACTATGCAGCTGGGACTCATAGTGATTCTTATCTCAGCCTCCCCAGCCCTGCGATTACAGGCATGTGCCACCACTCCTGGTTTCAGTGGCCGGCTCCCCGCCCTCAAAGCGTCATTTAAAGGAATTACTATACCGCTTTTTATTCTTCAGTTTAGTGCAAAATATACTAAATACAGCTGAAAAAAATGTCAGCATGTGGAAACTGTCAGAAACTACATCTACATCTACAGCGAACACATTTCCCCAACTTTTTCCCCTAGTTCCTTTCATATATGAGTCACATAAAGGAATAGATCAGAAATAGACTGGAAGAAGAAATGTGAGAAAATTTAACATCTATAAATACTGAATGCTTTTAGTTTCATGAGAATGCTCCTATTCTACCAACAGTTAATGTTGCTAATTTTCTTTAGTTTGTGCTGCAGTTATTACAGGGATAATTATATGAAATTTTTTTTTTTGCTGGAAAAAGTTATTAGTATTCCAGATCTGATGAAACAAAAGAAAAATTAAGGTACTTAGTATATCCTTCCTTGACATGCTGCATTGGACCTTAATTTCTGTTCAGCGCAAATATTTCCTCCTTATAGATACTCAGATATTTAAATGTCTTTTTTATAGGTAGTCAAACAAATTTGGATTTATCTTTCCTATCCTTTTGAAAGTGAGATTTTTGTTTTGTTTTATGCTTCTCTTTCTTTCTCCTTCTTTCTTTCTTTCTTTCTTTCTTTCTTTCTTTCTTTCTTTCTCTTTCTTTCTTTCTCTTTCTTTCTTTCTTTCTTTCTTTCTTTCTTTTCTTTCTCTCTTTCTTTCCTCTTTCTTTCTTTCTTTCTTTCTTTCTTTCTTTCTTCCCTTAGCTAGTCAAAAATGGCCTCAACTCACAGCAATTTTCCTGCCTCAGCTGCCCGAGTGCTGAGATTACAGGTGCATGCCACCACACCTGGCTTAGAGCTAAAGATTTTTACCACAACATACAAGTAAACAAGTCAAGGCTAAGTATGCTTCACTTTTATATATCATTCTTCCTATAACATATTTCCAATTATATTCCATTGGTAAAAAGAGTCATGTTAGGACAAACCCCATTGAAAAATCTGATTGAGGCACCAATAATTAAAAATCAATACCTTATAAAAGAAGGTGATATTGTGTGATTAACTAATTTTTTTTTTCTGTATTTAGGGCAGGGTCTACAGCGTGTTTAGGGTCTCATTATGTAGATAGGACTTGTAGTGATTCTCCTGTTCACAGACTCCCAAGTGCTGGGATTACAGGCATGCGCCACCAAGCCCAGTCTCAACTGCCATCTCTGTGTACCCCGGGGGCGGGGCCGGCACAGCACACTGGGAGTGATTAGCTAATTGATGAAGGTATTGAAGGGTATAAAGAAAAATGCAGATGGAGAAATTGAGGATTAAACTGAGGGCCTTTGCACCGAGCAACGTGCCTGCCATTTTAAACTTCTTAGTTTGCTCGTGAGCTAAGGTCTCTCCTAGCTCCCCAGGCTGGGCCTGAACTTGTGATTCTCCTGCCCCAGTCTCCCACAGTGCTGGGAGTGCAGGCCTTGGCCACCACGCTCAGCTTACTCTGCTCCATCTTTGCTTTCATCCGCCCAAAGCCCTTTTAAGACAAGGCTCTCTTGAAATGAAGGTTCCGACACCATTCTTTAGCAACCACACATGCAGGGTATGTTTTGACAGAAACCACATTAACTATAAGACCTGAAGATTCAAACAGTGTGTGCCTGAGGAGCAACAGCTCACAGATAAATTTCTAAAACCTGTATGACATGTTAGGTGCTTTACTCTTATGAAACATGAAGTAGTTTTCCATCTTCGCTCTACCCCAGTGGGGGCTGATGAGGCTCAGAGCTGTGAGACAACGCGGAGAGGCACAGGTACTCAGTGGTAGAGGAGGAACCAGGACCAGGCTCGGTTAGCGCTAAGCAATGCTCTTGGCTATTCTGTTTTGTGGGATGCAGCACAATGTAAGTGGGAAAAACAGAGACATAAGCCACAGAGACTCTTAGCCATTTTTGAGACTAGCACATTTTTAGAGGAAAGGAGAGATCTTGGCCACTGGCTGCATTCACTATATGATACTTGGGTAGTCAGTGAGAATTTAAGAGGGCCTTCCAAACCAGTGTGCTGTGGATCGTGCCCAGCAGCAGTCCACCACGACCTCTCACGAATGTCATACACAGTCTTAAGAAATCCCACTGGTGTCCACTGGCTCCTCAGCCTATCCTCTCCTGCCTAAAGAAGCTTTGCAAACTCCTCTTCCTTTAGCGAGCTTGCACTGGTCTAACTCATCCTTAGCTCCTATCTCTTAGGAGTAAATACATGCCTCCTTAATATCCTTGCACGGTACCTTGATGTCTTCATTCTCGGCGCATGAATGGAGATTTTGTTACAAACTTCCATGGCTGATGTCTGTCTCAGTCCCCCACGGGTCTGCAACTATGGGCCCCACATGAAATCGAACCCATTTCTGTTTTTGTCAATGAGAGTTTCTTTGAGCACAGACACACTGTAGATGGTGTACAGGTGCATTCAAGCTCCTGAGGGCAAGCGAGCAATAGCACTCCTCACAAGGCTCCAAATATTTCCTATCTGTCTTTTACAGCTCTGCTGACCTGCAGGCAGATGGTACTCTGGACGGAATTTTGGTTCGTCATTGAAAGGTTAGTATTAGGCACGTTCCTGACTAGTAAGACTTATTGATTTAGTAAAGAAATGAATCATTCAGCTATAAAATGGGATTACTACAAATTAAATAAAAAAGATAAATATGTATGAATATAACTGGTAACTACTTCATTAACCTCCCTGAACACATCTATGAGAATCTGACAATTCATGCTTTCATTTACTACTATATATTTGCTTAAGAAAGCCATCTTGTTTGGATTAAAAGTATTTAAGAAAGATTTTACAAACTTGGAAAAGGAAAGAAACTAAAAACAAAAAAAGCCTGGTCATTTCTATCCTCTCCTAACCTGCTTTCCAGATATCACTGGGGTTTCTGAACTTTAGCTATTCTCTGTTTCCGTGAGAAACAACATAGGCGAAATTGGCGTTAAACACTTAGCCACGCTGTTTCAAATCACAGCTGCTACAGTTCTTAATGATGAGCAGCGTAGCCCATCGGCTCTGCCACGTTCAGGTCACACCAAGCCAGCACTTCTCTGTCTGGTAGATGTGCACATACATCATCGCCACGGCAGCGCAGTCTTCAGGACGGTTCAGAAGAGATGACACTGAGCCATTGTGCGAGGCTTCCTCGCGCCATCCACCATAGGGCAGGGAACTTCAAAACAAGCAGGGCTGTGAACATTTTCCTTTTCAACATGTGAACACACAGTTTAAAGGAAGCCCGGGTTAGGGTTGTCTCCACAGATACGCTGGCTTTGATTATCAGAGGTGACCTATATATTTGAGGCTGTCTCCCGAATGGCTCTTCGGCCCACTCTTGGAGAAGTCGGGAGGTGAACATAAACAAACATCAGCATGTAACAGAGCTGCTTAAAATTGTCAATAACCACCTGAAAATGATCACAGAAATATTTATTTATATGTGGGAGTTTTCAATTTCACTAATTCCAATTAGGAGTATTGAATTAAAGGACCTATTGTGTCTTTATAGTGCAGAAAAGAATAACTAGACCCTAAATGCTACATAATAAAATTAAAAAAAATCATTTTTAAGATTTAAAGTGCATTTACATGTTTTTTCTTTTCCTTACGAAAAAAATTCATGGTGAAGGAAAAAAGTGACTTTTAACATAGCTGAGAGTAGCACTACATTTTGATATAACTATATTAAACTTATCTACAAGCTCATTTGTTAACCTAAAAGTATAGTGTTGAAATTCTTGTATCTCTATGTGAGGTTTAGCCTTATAAAGCATAGTGGAAGCACATGCATTCAACCCACACATTTTTCTTCTATTATTGAAAATGAAAGGGAGATATGATCTAAAAATGACCTCGGATCATTCATATACCACAAAGGTGAATTCATGTAATTTTTAACTGCATCCAAAACCAATTCTAGTCCAAATGACAAGGCCAGAATAACCATTGGTACACAATGTTCAATAATGCCAATTTCAAGCTATAAGCCATTTGAAAAGTAGTGGCTTAATACAGGTGGATTTATGGCTTCTTTTCCTTGATCCATATCAATTAATAATATGTCTGGAAACAGTGAAGGAATCTATCATAGCTCTTCATATTATTCATCCTGTAGTTCAATTCAGCCCAAACTACCTCCAGTCCCATGTACCTTAAAATGTACAGTAATGCAAAGGGGAATAAACTTGAAACCCTGAAAAGCTTCTTGGGTTTTAATGGCTTCCTGGAGTTGGTATCATAGATAACAACTTCTTCTCATTATGACTTACAACACGGAACTAATAAAAATAAAATGAATCTATCCTAGTTTCCCTTGTAGGTTCAGGAAGATGAAATGGGACAATACAGAAAGGATGTTTATGCTGGGTGTATTATGGCTGGGAGGGCCACACCGAGGCTATCGTTAGCCTTCTGTGGCCTCCGTGGGCAGTTAGCACAGCAGTCTTCCAAGGCCACAGAACCCCTGTCCTGCAGGCTCTGTCATGCCCACACAGTTGTTGGGATCCAGCGTGCCTGCATTTTCTCTCAAGGCCATTATTTGCTGTTTAACGTTAAAATGATTATTTGATTTATCTTCATTAATTAGGATGTGAACAAAGACCTAGCTACATAAACCCAGCCTAACTAAATCCATTCTTCCCCATGTGAAGACAAACGAACCCAATCGCAGGTACTATGATATTAAGCCTCTAGTGGCAGAATGAGCATTTGGGTGTGGGAAGTCTTCAGAACTGATTAATTGCATCATGTGAACTCTGTTATTGGAGTCCTAGAAAAAAAATTCCAACACCATCTGCCTCTGTTTATAAAATTCAGAATCTAAAGAGTGAATTAACTGAAAATTTTTGCCTTTATCTTTTGTGTTACTTATGTCTTGTGTGGCTGTTTTCTTTGTTGTTCTCAGTAAAGTCTTAAAAAGTTTTGGATATATTTCTAAGTCTCGTGTATGGTGGACAGAGCGAGAGTCATTTTTAGACAAGAGTATCTGGCTTATACTGGAATTCTTGAGATGAATGACTGCAAGAGGCCTGGGTCCCATGGATATAAGAATATCTTTGTTTGATGACGCGTGCAGTGTGGTAATGCTATGCTTATTAACTCCTACTTATTAAGCTATTCATGTCACACAAGTGCAGCTTCCATTTAAAATTCATGGTGAAGGAAAAAGTGAATAATCATGAATGTCTAGATTATATTTCTAACAGTTAACACAATTTTTCTCCTTACACATAAAAGATTTTTCAGTTAATTCACAGAACTTCTCATAATGGATGTTCACGTTCACAGTGCATTTAGCATCCTTACCAGACTTAGGGAAAATGTAATAAATAGTCTATCTAAATAATGATACAAAGAAAATCTTAGCCCGCTCACCTGTCTGTTACGTTCATCCATAATCCTCGTAATCTGAATCTTTTTTCTCCCCATAGTCCCCGTTTTTCTTCTCTCTCTCGTTCCTGAAATTATGTATTTTTTCCTTCCTTTTCTTTCTCTTTCCTGTTTCCTTCCAACAAACTTCCTTCTTCAGTACTTGCACAGCTCACTTCCCAAATTCCTGCATTCGCACCTGCTGAAAAGAAAAGAAAACTTCAGTGAGAATTATCATGTCCTGTCATCAAGGAAATAAACTATGTGGATGAAACAGCAATTAAATGAATGAAAATTACTATTAAAAGTACATGGTATATTGTACGTAGGAGCACAGCAAACAGGGATGGGTTGTTTTTATAATTAAAATAACCTCATAAGTAATTTAACACATCATTTCAATGAAGAAAACTATACGTCAGAGCCCAACATTTGAAATGAAATGTACACTTTGGTAAAGAGTTTCTTAATATTTTTAAATGAAATTTGGTGACAGTTTCACCCTTCTTTTATGAAAAATTACCTAAATCAGGGAGTTAATGAACCTTTGTGTACCTGTGTCTGCTAAGTAGGGCAGCTAATTCATTTCTGAGGGGAAAACAATCTTGTGTTTTGACAGCAGAGGTGAGAACGTCCCCGGTTATGCAAATAGGGTGGACAATTATGAAAGTTCTGCTGGATGTATGTAAATGGCAACTCATTTAAATCTAAAGCCTTTAATCTCATTTTTTAAAAAACAAATCACTGCTATGAAAACAGTGTAGTGTAGTTTTCTTCATTGAAATGTAAAAGAAACACAGGATATTTTGTCTTCCACTACAAGTACTTATGAACAGTGAGATCTTTTCCTGTATGTCGAATACAAGAATCAAAAAAGATGATCACTGATAGATAAAAAATGCAAAATGTCCAGACTACTACTCCATTTATAGTTGTATTTTTACAATAAGCCATAAATTTTCTAATTTTAAATATTTCAAAAAGACATCATAATCTCTGGACTAGAATTCAAGCTTATAAGAGCTTGATATTCAATACTGGAGAGCTGTAGGTTAAGAATGAAAATTAAAGAAACGATGGTCAGTTCCTTGAGATAACCCCAAAGAACACAGAATACCAAACATATATACATCTCACCCTACTCTGAATTCTGTCTGGAGGTATTTGAGCATGACAAAGGTGCACTGCTACGCAATTGGACTGCCACCAACAGAGCAGTCCACGTGACCTCTTCATTTGCAAACAGCTTCAATTATTTTATCTCTTCTTGTGTCAATGAATAGAACTGCTCAGAATTTCCCTGTTTTATTTTAGCTGGTGTCTAACAGCGGACCTGTTAGATTCCTACATGTATTACCCAATGCCAAGCCAATGTCCTGGCTATTTAATAGATCATTTGGCTTCAGCTTAAGGGTTTTGCAACAGGAAAGCTGTCAGATAGTCTGGTCATCAGCAGTCTTTTGATTTTTCAAAAATTTCCTTTCTAAATTCTCTGTCACCTTGAGTAATTTTTTTTTTTTTTTTTAGTAATTTTTTTTTTAACGTGTAAGTTTCGGTGATTATCTAATTGCAGAAGCTATTATGATATAATTAGTTCTGGTGGATTAGGCCCCGCTTAAGACTATCCATTCTCTTGCCCGCTGCCTTCCTACTAAACTGCGGCTCAGTTGCGCCTCTCAGAATTCATGTGCTGAGCTGCACAGGGCCACATGCTGTCCATCAAGGATGGCTGGTCCGGTTGCATTTTTTAATGTTGAAAAAGTAGTTTGAAAGTTTAAAAAAGATGCATAAGTAACACACATTTGACAAAGACACATGAAAACATTTGCTGCAGATAATATTAAAATCACTTTAAAATAAGGAAACCCCAAAAGCACAACTGCATCATCCTTTTGATATTGCCAAAATCTGTTTTTAGAAACAGGCTAAAATATCAGTCAGCTAGGCAACTTCCCTCTGCTTCCTACAGTCTTACCTGAGAAGCAAGCAGCACTTTAGAAAGGCATTCCCCTGGCACTGCAGGATGCCAAAGAGACAAACACACTTTCTCTACCTCAGAAAAGCCACCCTAAGAAGCCACAGTAAACGCATGTGGGATGTTTCCTTTCCTTTCATTTAGCCGAGGCTGGTGGCACTATCGGCTTAGACTGCTGCTTCTGCCTGCCTAAGTGCTTACTCACTTGAAGGTGGAAGGTCAGGCTGAACAGATTAGGCTGTGGGGAGACAGCAGAGGGGACAAAAATGTTTACTGATCTGATCTCAAGCAGGTAGGTAGAGACATCTCAGGAGAAAAGTCTCGTCAGAAAGCAGTGCAAGTTCCTGGTAAATCAAATGAAGAGTTCCCCTGCCTCACCACCCTGGATTTCACAACTTTGAAACAAGATGCTTTTTTAAAAAGAGCAGAGCACAGGTTTTTTTTTTTTTTTTTTTTTTTTTTTTTTTTTTTTTTTTTTTCTTTTTTATTCTTAAAACATGATGTGAAGTCTTTGGCCAGAAAGAATACGTGTGAGTGTGTATGTGTACATATACATATATATATGAATACACACACACACACACATATTATTAACAATGACACTGAATATTTTTTTCCTCTTGGAAATATGCAAGGTAAGGGAGAAAGACAAAAAGTTGAAATTTCAGTAGAATTAAAACTTCAGTTTTGTTTTCTGAGGACTTGCTTTCTGAAGACTTACAAAAATGTGAAGTGGTTATGAATGATACACAGTTGTTTGGGGGCTGAGAAGCTGCAAAGCACAGTGTGTAAGAAGGACCAGGTTAGGAACATTTGATTATGGTCACTTCGTTTCAAGGCCGTCAGGAAAAATTCAAAAAATGAGGAAGATCCTCGATGGCTCACAGCTGTTTACTTAGCGTAACTGTTTCATTAGCCTCATTTTCATTCAAAGAACTACTGTGATATCAGTTTCAAATATTAATTTATAAGAGGTCCAAAGAGATAAAGAGATTATGTAACTTTAGCAATATGTTAAAAGGTTTTGCATGTAAAAGAATGTCTGAAAGAGTGAAAGAATGTAGCAGCTGAACTAACTCCCTGGAGGTGAATCTCAAGCTATGCTGAGCACTTGCATTATATACAACGAACCAGACGCTCAAGACAGCTCCAGCAGTCTTTCAGCTACTTTTTTCCACATGAAAGCACCATTCTTGGAAAATGACACAGTTGAACAGAAACAATCAGTAATTAAAAAAAAAAAAAAAAGAACTACTATAGTTACACTTTAGAGCGCTACAAGCTTCTGTTTTCTTTCTTTTTTTAACCAAATGAAATAAAAGAAAAAGAAAATCAGATTGCTTACAAAAAAGGGGAACTCCATTATGGCCGGGCTCTGATCACCGTGCATTTGGCCTCAGCAGCGGATGAAGGCAGCGTGCTGCGCCGCGTGGAGCCTGACAGGTGCTAAGGAGCGCGCCCAGGGCTCCTTCTCCGGAGCAGCCAGCTCCCTCGAGCCACGCGCCTCCCCTCCCCCAGCTTTCCCGCCCTCTTTCTCGCCCTCTTCCTCCCTCCTTCCCTCCCTCCAACAAATCCCTCCCAGTAACACAGAAGAATCTTGACAGAATGGCAGGAAACGCGCACAGACTGGTCAGGGAAGGATGTGATGTCAGCAACCGCGAACAATAAAAGGTGTAAAGGTGCTTCCTTCCCTAAACTGTTCCAGAAGTGCAAAATGGGAACCAAAACTCTCCACTTCCTCCTCGGAGCAGAACGTCTGAGTGTGCTGAGCCGTTCACCCCACACACAGGCCTTGGAGAAGTTCAGATAAGGGGCAGTGAAGGAAGTCCTCAAGGGACGCAAGTCTTAACTTCTATCTTTAAAACACCTGAGGAAAAAACCATTTCAGCCCTAGGCTGCTGTTTTGTTATGATCACTACAACCCAGAAAAATAAGAAAACAGAAGTAATCTGATCTTGGTGAAGCAAAAGATACAGACAAATTAGCATCTCATTCCTTGCAAACAAATCTTACCCGCTAAATGTAACCATGGAGCCTGCTTTATGCTTGCAAACGATTGAAGAATTCTAGATAAGCAAAGAGCCGAAATGTATAAATTATAACTTCAGGTAGAAAACTGAGTTATGAAAACTGTTCCCTTCAAAAAAAAAAAAAAAATCAGTGTTTTCTGGTAAAAAACATTGATTATTTGTTTGCCCTAATATTAAAAGAGGTACTACATTGGGGAGAAAAAGGGTCTTATATTATTGCCTCAGCATTCTTTTTTTTTTTATTTTTTTTTATTTTTATGAGAGAGAGAGAGAGAGAGAGAGAGAGAG
>NW_004524766.1:4429290-4431130 GCF_000260255.1 Octodon degus | reverse complement strand
CATGTGGTGCTGGGGGATTGAACCGCGGTCCCTGATGCCTTGCCAAGCTTGTTCTAAGTAGGTGCTTTAGACCACTGAGCCATCTCTCCAGCCCCTGCCTCAGCATTCTTAAAACAACTTCAAACTAGGAAGCCAAATACCTGGCGAACTCCTGTGGTGAACCTAGCTTAATCTTGGCACTAGCAAGTTCTTTCTGAGGTGGAAATGGCAGTCTACCCTAAACTTTCTGTAGGAAGAAAGGCATAGATCAAGCGGGCCTGACTCATCTCAGATTTCAATCATTTTCCCACAGCTCTTTGATTTAGAAATTAAACATAACCTTCAGCTATGTGTTTTGATCTTAGAGTGAGACTGCCATGCCACATTAAAAGATGTGGGAAGAAATTAATTCTCTTCTGCTAAAATTATCTCTGCAAAGCATGTATTTTGCTACAATAAGTACAATGCAGTCACTTAAATAAAAACAGCCTATGAAGAAGGATAAAACAGTGTAAATGTGATGTCAATTTGCAAAGAAAGGATTCTGGCTTCTTTTATTCATATTAGCAAATATTTTTTCATTGCTTTGCGTTTTCATTGCTGAAAATCAAGCATGTGACAGCACACAGAAGAAATAACACTGATAAATAAATAGAAGGGAGATACTTGGTAAAAGGCAAAATTAATCACAAACCCAGTAGTAGCAAGCCTGGTATTACTGATTCAAGCAGTTAAATGCTTCATGATCATCGTAAGTGAAACAGCTTGCCCATTATGTTGCATTTAGATACATTTAACTTTCTACTTTATGACTTGTTTGAAAAACGTATGAGGTGAACAGTTGTACTTCGGTTAAAAAGAAGAGCAGAAATTTTACCATTTCCTTTATGAGCTGTTCTCAACTTCAAGTGATATAACTGAATTATTATTATTATTATTATTATTATTATTATTATTTTCGGTGCTTGACTACATCATGGGCCGAGGACTATTTCCTTGGTTTTGAAAGCCACGCCATCTCTAAGCTCACCATATGGGACATGCCATGTTCTAGAACTCTAGCTAGAAATGCAGTCCATCAATGTTAAAGTCATAGAGCCAAGACTCATCCTTCGAAGGGCAATAAAAGAACAGCTATTCTTCCCGCCTGCGTGAGTCCCATTGTGCCAAACACAAAGTTACTGTCCCAATTTCCTATTAACGTGATAAATTCTGAGTCATCTCCAAGTCTTAGTTGTAAAACGTTACACGTGCAAAAAACAGGTAATGTTGGCTACGCCCTGGGCACCTCACACCTGTGGAAATGCTTCTCACTACAGAACACTTTCCTCCTCCCCGGAATGTTCATTCTCTCTACTGTGCTTCCCTAGCTTCTCCTTTGTTCTGTCTCAGCTCATCTCACCTCCTAAAGAAGCACTCTCTGACTGTATTGTGTCCTCTGTGGTGCATCTCATAGCAACAAGTCCCCTCCTTTGTAGCACTGGCCACAGCAGAAGCCATTTGCCTGTCCCCTTTCCATCCCCACTATTTATCCAATAAATGCAGACAGTGGGAGGTAGCTAGTAACTGACAGCTGATTAACCTCAGCAACTTATTAAAATTTGTCTCTTTTTAAAATTACTACTAAGAATTCACTTTTTGAAATTTTTACAACAATTGACAACTTCCTTTACTATATTATCCTGTCCTGCCCTGCCCTGTCCTGCCATACCCTACCCTACCCTACCCTACCCTACCCTACCACACCCTACTCTACCCTACCCTACCCTACCACACCCTACCGTACTCTACCCTACTCTACCCTACCCTACCCTACCCTACCCTACCCTACCCTACCCTACCACACCCTACCCTACTCTAC
>NW_004524766.1:4421726-4429190 GCF_000260255.1 Octodon degus | reverse complement strand
CTACCCTACCCTACCCTACCCTACCCTACCCTACCCTACCACACCCTACCCTACCACACCCTACCCTACCCTACCCTACCCTATGCTATCCTACAGTGCATCCTCACTTTACTCAGTTCTATATAGGTAGCACCTCAGGGATGGACTAAGAATAAACTACACTGAGAGGTGGGAGGTGACAGGATTTGGAGTGAGGATGCTCAGGGTTTGAATTCTAGCTTGGTCCTTGCACGGAGAACTCATGCTGACGATGGAATTCTTCCCAACCATTGTTTCCTTTTCCTACCTCAAGCTGGGAACCTACCTTTCCAGCTGCAGGACGGCAGTGGGCATTCAATAGGGTAGGGTGCATGAAGCACCAGATACACAGCACAAGCAGCTGTGTGGCTTACCATTTGTGAGACTGCTCTGGGGACACAAACTGAAAGTCATATTGTGGAGCCCTTCGGTGGCCACCCTACAGCACGCATGTCAAGGTGGGCTGTTTGTGTCACTGAGGTCTCTGTTCTCCACACCAAGGAAAATACTATCATGTGGCTATTGTCACCCTTGAGCACATCATGAAGAACTCACTTTATAAAGCTAATAATAAGCAACTTCTAAAAGGTAATGCTTCATTTATCTTCTAACAATAATCTAGTGAAGACAAATTTACAGCATGATAAAAATTAAGAAGTGTCTCTTAAGTATCAGCCATAGAAGGGCTTCAGGCTGCAAAAGTAGAAATAACTAGGGAAATATATCAATTTTCCCAATGACCATAGCCGCTGGAAACTGTTAATGCTTCTAGTCCTACTTTAATATCTCTCCCCAAGGACAAAAAGAGATGAAATGTATGTCAGAAATATAATAAGGCTAAAAAGGAGCTCGTGTTGCAAACCCCTGCAATTAATTTAATAAGTGGGCCTAACCATCCATTATCACTTACATCAATCATTTTATTTACATAGCTCCAGATTTAGGAGACACGCACCTTTGGACAACTGCATCACATTAGATGCTGTTTAACCAACACATGGGAAGCACAGCCTTCCTGTCGCAGTCATCCCCAGGATCGTCTGTCTTGGGCATTTTCTCCCATTGTGGCTAAACTGGCATTCTGCATTCCCCATGCCAAAATAAACTCCAAATGGTCCAAATGCTCTGTGACCACATCACAGATTCTAGCATTTCCACATCAGACTAAGTAATTAGTTCGGGGTTCTATCGTGTCTTTGTTTCCCTAATTTTTCACAACAGTGCAGCCACCATGGTGTGTAGGGGCCACTTAGAGATGTGCCAGGCGGAACACCAAGGTACAGCCCATCCCTCTCTAGCACAAAGCCAGAGGTGCAAGGTCTGCAATGCCCCAGACGGTGTCATCCCCCAGCTGTGCCTCTCTGCAAGCTAATGCAGTCCAATTTTTGTTGTTGTTGTTGTTGCTGCTATTCAAAAAAGCAACTTAAGTGCTGTTCAGCCCCACCAAGAAGGAAAGAGAATTGTCAGGCTCCAAAGCAAGGTGGCCTTGGAGTGGGACATGGTGGCCTTGGAGTGGGACACGGTGGCCTTGGAGTAGGACACGTTGCCATGCTACGTTTTCATCTTATTATGACAGAAATCTGAATTCTGAGGCATGAGCCTGTCAGAGGAAAAATTATGCTCGTTATTTTCTCAGTCTTTCACCTTTAACCTCCTGCTTCATGATGAAAATGGAAGTCTTTTCTTCTCGGAAACTTGGAGTTGTCAGGGACATTTTCTCAGCCCTGTTGCCACACTTGTGCACACGGTGTGTGGGAAAGCACATTTTGGTCTTTCAGAAAGTGTAGATGAAAGAATCAGAGTCCATTTTCAGACACGTGAGTAGTCCTGCGCATCCTCACCAGTAATAATCCCATCACTGAGGTTGTGGTGTAAGTGGTTAAAAGGACATTCTAAGACAGGCTTTCTCTCTGCATTTAAATATTATACAAACTGTTAGAAATTATGTCTTTGAAAAATGATTTGCTTCTGTCATTCTACACTTTGGCAAAGTATGGAACATTTTAAGATGCTGCAAAATGGAAAGAAATACCACTGTTTTCCTGGTGTATTTTCTGTTTTACATTATGGAAAACAATGTGTGATAAGTCATCTTCTGTTTAATTTGAATGCCATTCATTTTTATCTCTAAACCTTAGACTGTAAAAGGTTTACATGAGAACCTTCATGTTAGCACGTGTGATGTTCAAAATGCCATAATATCTCTCAAAATATAGACGGTTGCTATTATATGGGGCACAATATGGAAGCCAGTGATTCATCCACTTCTCTATTTCTCATCTCTTTTACAGCATCCTAATCAACCTAATTAAGGTTTTGTTCATCTGAAACCTCTGATGACAATTTGTTTAACTCTATCCCGTTGCGGTCTTCTTATAAGGAGAATTAAATCTGATCTTCTGACAGCAATCATTAAATGATCCCAACTGGCCCCAATTAAGACACATTGCTCACGGGTTTCCTTCCAGTCAAGTGTCAAGTTCTCTGTTTCATTTACACATGGTGCTCTACCTTGGTTTATTTTCCTAAAGCCAATTAAATATATGTCTTATCAAGTGGAATTCCATTTTTCTGTGTATACTAGCTCCTGAATCAGCGCGTCAGTGGACTGTAGCCACACGGAAGAGCTGTGCGGGCCGCGCAAAGCCATTCTCTCTAGCTGCAGGGCCGCCGGGACTAGGACACTTTACGTCCAACTACTCATGCTGAAACCGGTCCCCAAGTTCGTTCTCCAAATAATATGCAGGTTTAAGCAGTTCTGGTTAATACTGATCAGTAATAACTTTTCATTAGCATCTCCATTTAGAAGTTGAGTTTAATTTTTTTTAACATGTGAAATAGTCTTTTATCTCTGTTTAAAAAAAAAAATCAACACCAAAATGGGGCTTCTGAAGGTCACCTTTTTCAGCCCTAACTTCTGCTATAATGTTTTCATATACACTCAGCTGCAAGTTCCGTAGTGATGCTCTCAGGCCTTCTTCGGACACGTGCAGGTAGCCTCAGGATTTAGCGCTCACTGATCTTGTGCAACTCCAGGGAGAGGACTGATTAAAAACAGCCTCCTGAGGAGGAGGAGCGGCTCCTCATGACTGGCTCCCCTTGCTCTCAACTCGAGCACTGTGCAGAATCGGACACCTTATTTGATTTCTCGGAACCACGCTTTACCTAGAACCTTTAACTTTAGATGTCAAGGCACAAATAGTCAAATTACAACCATCTATTTTTTTTTTTTTTCCTTTTAGAGGTACTGGGGATCGAACTCAGGACCTTGTATTGCCAGGCACAAGCTTATGCCACTGAGCTATATCCCCAGCCCCTAAATAGTTAAATTAGTGCCACTCTGACTGGTGTTTAGCACAGGCTGTGGAGGCCTTACTCATGCCCTGCACCCCCTGCCCGGGGGATATGAGCAAACCCACTGTGACTTGTGTGTCTGTTCTAATCGCAGCTCTGGGGGCCCCTCTGCTGGGATCGCGCTCCTCTGACGAGAGCTGTGGGTCACAGTTCTCCAAGCGGTGATCAGAACATTTCTGCTCTTCCTAGTCATGTGTTGAAGGTTAACACTGGGGCAAAGAAGTGGCCTGAAGGATCACACATCTCACAGGGCATCTGCTCTCAGGGAACATAATTTTTAATATTTTATTGCAGTAAAACTCCTGCTTATTGCTTGGTCAATAGATATAAGGGCAAAGAAAGAAAGGAAAGACTGCAGAACGACATTTTAGAAACTTGGATATACCTGGTAAGTCTGAAAAAAGTTATTGTATTATAATGGAATATATATCTAATCATCTACTCAATAAGTAAATTTTTTCCTCAAAAGAGGAAAACTCAAAGTATTTGTCACAATGTGCTGATGGTGTAGAAAATGCTTACCAAACTCACCACTGACTGACTTAAAAAAAACTGTAATATATGTACTGAAGTTTCAGTAAACCAAAACAGATGCCGGGGTGTGGTATTATGAAATATTTCTCACTGTATTATAGTAATCTCCAATAAGATTTGATGTTAATTTTAGAGCATGCTTCTTCTAAAAAGGGCAAACCCTGCAACAGATTTAGTACAAAGAAGCTGAAAATATCCTGTGGAAAAAAAAAAAATCTGTAGCAAAATCAGCCAGCCCAAATCCCGCCGTTACTCAGCACACAGTGACGCTCGGATGTTTGTAGTGGTTTGAGAAGCCAGCAGGGGTGGAAACTCTCCGTACTCGACTCCAACATGATTGCAATTCAACCTCATCAAAGTAAGAGCTCATAATTTGTCACAGAAAACAGCCAATTAACATATGTTAGAAAAAGGCTTCATAAAGATAATATATGATTAAAGACCCAGTGCAGCTGTCGAAAATCAAAACGGCGCATTTAAAAAAGAAATTTCAGCCCGAGCTTCCGCATGGTTAAACTGATAATGGCTACTATGTGTTTTTTTTTTTAAAGTAGAAAAATATAATTACAGAGCTTCTTATAAGTTTGGGGTTATAGCAAGGGAGAACTGGGTATGAGGGCACTATTTACATGCCTTACTTGGTTCTATAAATAGTGGCAGCCCTTGCCAAAACTCTGTAGTTACTTTGTTATAGGGCTATTTTAAAACACAGACCTTCATTGTGAGCTAAATGGCCTTCAGGATGCACGCTGCAGTTAAAGCATTCCTCTCCAAACTATATCCTTCCTTTATCTGTGCAAAGTCCAGGATCAGCGGACTCTCCGTGTCTGTCGCCCTCCCTGTGACACACGCTAGGGTGGCTGGAATACTTTAGAGCTTTTGTAAAGGGTGGCGGTCAGGAAGGGCATGGATAAACGCCAGGAATGAGATTAAGGAGCACACATGTGGGGCAGGTCCCCTGGAGGGACACAGTCCGGGATGCCTGCTACAGCTCGGGAGCAGTTGGCTCCAGTAAGAAGTTTGATATATTCTGGGGGTAGGTTATAAATTATATACTCACTTAGACTACTCAACTGGACCCTGGCTTTTCTACCATTGTGGGACACCATGAGACAAATTCATGATGATTAATATCACAGATACTAACAGAAATGTACAGTCATGAGTCACAAGGGCGGGAAAGCAGCTATCTAAGGTTGGACGCCTGGGCTCTGTTGGGAACGAGGCAAAGCAGGTCCTGGGTTCCATGAAGTTTACATAAAAGAACGAAAGGGAAACCCACTCACAGCTCATAGGAAGACTTTAGATAAAAGTACTGTAGAGAAAATACCAAGCTCAGCAGGCTGAAGAATGACTGAATAGGCAAGAGTAGAGGCAGATGTTCAATGGCTACCTCACCAGAGAAGGGTTGTTGGAGAAGAGGAAATCTAATAAAAGACCTATGCCATCAGGGAGTAAGGCATTATTCGATGATGAATACACTAAATTTCTGCCTGTCACTGATGGGACAAGCTTGGCCGTGTCATAGTTTCCCTGCCCTTAGTTCTTCCCTCTGCAGAATGAGAACAACCACCACATTCTATTATGAAGTTAGCAGGCTCAAACTAAGAAACAGTACCTCACTCACCCATAAAAATTCACTTGAAATGCAATTCAATTTCATAAATTAATTGTGCACAATGCTTTCTTCACTTTGATATTATATAACTAATAATAATTATAGACTTTGAAGCAGCAAGACTGTGGTGTCATGCAACGGGGTTGTAACTTGATGTGAATTAAATCCAAAGATGTGTCTTCCCTTAAAACACAGATGCTTGATAAAAGTAATGTTCACTTTTTAAATGGTTCTTGAGAATATAGATGCATTTCTCAGTGCTAAACGTGGATATCCCTATAGGAATCTGATAAACACAATGCGAGATTTCTGCAAATATAATGTACAGACTTATATAAACATCACTTTTTATAAACTTTCAGGAACAAATAATCTCTCATCATTACTACTCAAAGCACCCAACTCCCAAGCAACCAGTAGAGTTTTGATTAAGATCTCAGCAAAATTTGAAAGTCTCAGGGTCTCAGGTATTAGAAATATTCACATTTCTTTGGACAGCCCTATCTAATGAGAGAAAGCTAGGTAGCCTTAAGCCAAACAGATTAATTTCCAACTTAAAATGAATAGGCAAATTGAATTACCTAGTATTTTTTAAAATCAAGGCATTTTGAGTGGAAAAAATACAAATTTAAAGGTTATAAATTTTAATAGGTAGGAAGTTTGAGGGTAGGATGATTCACTCACAATTTCATTAAAAAACCCTGACACAGAAACTTTCAATGAAAACCTGAAGTATTTGAAGGGAAAGGGTCAAAGATTCCTCTGCAATAAAACGTCGCTTAAGGATAAGTGGTATAACTTCAACATTTTCATCCTTTGGGATTTTTTGGGGGAAAATAAATGGTTTAAATTTTATCCTTTATTCTAAGCCATTTTATTTCCTATGCCATGAACATAATTCATCAGTTTTAAAGTAAGGCAAGTTGTATAACCTTCTAGGAAGACCAAATCAGAGCTATTCTTTCACTTATGAGTGGCCAAATCCACTGAAAAAGAACCATAAATTTGGAAAATTTTCTAAAATCAAAACTGTGTTATTTCATTTCCTATTAAATAAATCATAGAATAGGTAATAATGTTAAAATTATATAGTGGTTGACCTCACTTTTAGTGTGAACCCATGTTTCTGACTGCCTTCTCACCTCCACCTATCCAGGGAGATGATGTGGGGTTATGTCACAAACACCCGACACAACTGCACAAGACCTGGCCTCGGAAGAACCAGTTTCTCTGCTCCTGACACTCCACACTCCGTTTTTCCATTTTGTCATCTTTCTTTATCTCCCTTTGCCCATGTTTAGAACAGAGGGGATGTGGCAAGTGAACCTGTCAAAAAAATAGGAGTAAGGGGCAAATGTTTCTCCCGCTCATGCAGGCCGGGCACAGGGAATGGCTGCAGAGGAGCGACCCCTGAAGCCCAGGCGCTGGGACCATCCTCCGCTCAGCACGGCTGCATGCGCCGTCCAGGCTGCTTGCGAGGCTAGCCAGCGTCACCCTTGGCAGGCAAAACTAAATGCAAAGCATTGCAGCACCTTCCCTGTGAAACAGACCGTGCGCCTTAAACCAGGAGGGACCATGATGGGTTCACCTCAGCCCGGTTCTCTCAAATCTAAAATCTAACAGGATGCGTTCGCAGGTATAGGCAGACTCATCGTCCTCTTTAGAGGCCCCAACAAGCTGGGGTCACCATTCCACAAAGTAGATTCCAAATATTACTGGATCCTAAAGATGCAAATAAGTGATTTCTTAAAAAAAAAAAAAAAAAAGCAATGAATTTAGAAGGCTGACTTCTTTGGTGTAGGATTTGTCATATTGTCTTCTAGGCTGAAAATCAGAATCCAGAAGATTAACCAGTGATCTGGAGAAATCTGTGGGCGTTGTATAAATACATGAAAGAGCAAAATAAAAGGTGTGGGGAGAGAGAGAGAGAGAGAGAGAGA
>NW_004524766.1:4380417-4421583 GCF_000260255.1 Octodon degus | reverse complement strand
AGAGAGAGAGAGAGAGAGAGAGAGAGAGAGAGAGAGAGAGAGAGAGAGAGATCTTTTGCAAAAAGGCAGACAGAGCGCCAGGGGATAGGAGGGAAAGGAAAAGAATTAAAATGTATCCTGAACACACAACAACTCCCTGAGGACTGGAGTAATTATGTACTACAAACACAGACAAAAAGAAAATAAAATAAAAAGAAGGGGGCATGCTTCTCCTGCCTGCTTCCTGAATGCTGCACACGGGGCCTGCTTCGAGGCTGGACTCAGCTCAGCCCCGGGACTGGAATGTGCAGAAGAAATGACAACACTACAAAACCATTCATTCAGTTTTGGTACTGGGGATTGAACTCAGGACCTTGCACTTGCCAGGCAGATTGGCTTAGTTTTACGAAGAAGCACTCCTATGAGGCTGGGTGTAGAAAACAGATGTTGATCTAACATAGCAATATATATGAGATACTTAGCAACTAAAGAATTTGTTGCTGGTGCCCAAAGCAGCAAGTACAAAACAACAGAGAATCAGAGGAAAAAGCCCTACTCAGGCTCCGCCCCTCGCGTGGGTAGCTCTATGCACCAACTCCGTGCCGCCAGGCCGACCAAGGCCTTTGAGACTCACTTTCACACACATATATGTGCCTGGCTTCAATTCCGAGGACCTCTTTCAGGTCCTTAAATGTATAAATTCAATAAAGTATTTAAAAAATGAGACAGAAGCTTCTTCAAAGGATATCAGCCTGGAAAACAATAAGCTGACAGCCGCTGAGCTGTCTCAGTAAATATAGTATTTTTCTACTTTTTTGATATTAAAAGGTTTGTTCACTTCAGCCTCAAGAAATAAAAGCAGTCAGGAGCAAGATTATATTATGCACTTGGGAACACTAATATTTAGAAATTTAATAAACAACATCCAGGAATTATGAATTTTTTTCTAAGACACTAAAGCTTTAGGCAATCAATCCTCATCTCTGTGGAAAGTGCTATTCTCATTTTCATTTTACAGAAAAGAACGCCAGGTAGCAGAGAGGCTCGGCAACTTGCACAAGGTCACACAGTGCCTGTCACAGCTGTAATGTCAGCCCTAATGAATCCAATCCCAGAGTCTGTACTGGAGTGTTTACACCATCCTACTTCTGCGTGCTGCAAGGTCAATAGCTCCAGGAGTACTTAATGATAGAAAGCCTAGAAAAAGTGATGTTTAGTGAGAGCAAAGCGTTTTTAAAATACACTCCTCTACTATTCTTTTATCCTCATCTAATATTCGTCTATTCCTCACTCTGCCAGCAGGGGCTTGGAATCCGACGCGAGTTAGCTATTAGTCTTCAAATGTCAGCAGATCCTCGCTGGTCGTCAGCGGCCTGGCCTCCACTCTATACAAAGGAACATGGCTGCCTGAGAAGACAGCCGTACAATCCCACGTCAGTCAGCTCGATTCAGCAGAGTTTCTGAAAAGAATGTTCTGAATAGGTATCTTCCTAATACCAGGACAGCAGAATCAACGTCACTGAGAAATCCATAGAATGTGATGAGAGTCTTGTCCCTGAGGTTGGAGGTGTCATCTCACTCTCTGTCCTTTAGGGACAGGGGACTGAGAGTTCGAGGGCAGGACGGGAGAGGGGAAGCAGAGAGATGCTATGTCCCCGGACCAACTCCCCACCGTGGATGCAGTCTTTATCTACTGCAAACATCTACTGAAAAATTTTAATAATGAAAACAAGAACCAACCAAGGACCTTGGTCAATTTCTAAGCCACAGCTCGCTGACCCTCAGTCTGCCCGGCGTCCCTTCCAGCCCTGCTGTGTCTCCTCCTCTTGTTCCTTCTCATCCTGTGCTTTCTCCGCCTTCTGCCTTCCCCTCTATCTCTGCCAATCACAGTCCACTCACATCCTCAATTCCCACTCGACTTTCGGCTTCACAACTCCATATTCTGCTTCTTCAGGGTTCTTTGTATTGGAGAGCTCTGAGTATAATGGCACGCTCCAAACTCTCAAAATACATTATTTTGGAAGTAATTTTAGGCTCATCAGCTTTAGGAGGCTCAGGAGATGTGATGGAGATTCACCGTGCATGTTTAAATTTTAAAAATATTACAGCAAAAGGCAAATTGCCCTCATTCTCCTGCTTGTCACTTTCTGAAGCAGATCTGCAAGTCTTCCGCAAAGTGTGGTCACAAATTAGGTGAATGCTCCTGCTGAGCACCATCCCATAGAAAAGTGGGCTGATGCGACATAACGGTGTGTCCTCAGCCACCTGTGCACCCGGCCTGGGCATCCTGCAACTTCTACGTCTTCTCCAGAGCCAAAAGGGAAGCATTTGTAATTGATTCCTGACATGGCTATGTCCACGATAGAACAGCTAGAGACACTCATGAAAGAGAAGTTCCAGAACCGCCTCAGAAAGTGGCAAGAATCATAGAATCTGATTTGAACTGTGTTTGAACTGAGGAAGAGGGTTTTGAAGGGGATTAAAGGCAATGTATTTTTTATTGCAATAAAACTTTGAAATGGAAACATTCACTGTATATTTTGATCATACCCTATACTGGATAAAATATGCTAATTATTCAAAAGTGATGACATAGTTACCATTACAGTTACAGTTGCCAAGACATTACACACTTTGGTGCTTCACACAAGTTCTGGGCACTGTGCCTTTCACCATGTATCACATTGTTTTACCAGCGACTGCCGAGGGAGGAAGGAATAGTCGGTGCCGTGTCAGCATGTGTCAGACTTCTTTCCTGTTTCCGTAGGCAGGACACCACAGGATGAAGATACGGACGTTCATACATGTTCATTTGTGTATTTATGTATGTTTTGGTACTAATTAATAAGAATGGGGACACCGCAAAATTCCACAGACAACAATGAGATATTTCATCCAACACTCAACTCAGTGGAAGGAGCTGGTGACTGAGCGGCAAGTGAGCTCAACATGGCTGCTTCTCCACCCTCAGGAGCTCTGAAAGGGCTCTCAGTAAACAGGAAATCTCTGCGCTTTCTAATTTAGTAAGAAAGGACGGGTTGACAAATACTGCCTCTTGCAGTGAAGAACCCTCTAATAATTTCTGTATCAGTATCACTCATTCCTGTTGTTGGGTCAAGTAATAAAACCATTCCGAGAAGGGGAGAGAGAGCGCAGGATTACTCTTACATGTTAGAACAGGAAGGACTTCCATTCAATAACTACTTCACCTAACAAATTATTATTTGGCCCTATCCCTGATGAGGCTAAAATTCAAAATTACCTAAAAATGTTTGGCTTTTGTATCTTATGAGCTGGAAAAAAATAGATACACCAAAACCTCTAACAAGTTCCTTTGTAAGAAAGCCAGTTAATATGAATATTGAAAAAATGTTTTCTTAACTTGCTATGGAGAATCTCAGGATGGACTTGGATACTTCATTTGTGTTAAAATTCATCTTTATAAATTTGGCTATGACAGAAAAGGGCAAAAGTAAAAATAAAAAAAAATCCTTTATTTTGGATGGAAACACATGGTTATATTTTCAGTCTACCAAGGTAAGAGTAGAAATAACAGATATTAATATCAGCAGGGGCCAAGAGAGGTCGTATCATTTTTCCCTCCTTCAGATAATACCCAACCTAAATTATTTCACAAAGATTCCACCTCTCCTATTTTTAAGGCCTTCCGGAAAAGGAGCAACATAACCTTCCTCAGGAACCTATTTTGATATTTCACAACTCTCACTCTCAGGAAATTCTTACTTATGGCTAATCCCTCCCAGAATTCTTCATGTTCATTCCTCAGGACAGAGAGCAACATTTGGTGCACAGGTCCTCACTTTGTATGTTCCAAGGCTGTGTACTGAATTGTACCTTTTCTTTTCTTTTTTTCCCTTGCTTTAGTTTTTATTTTTATTTATTTATTTATTTGTGGTACCAGTGGTTGAACTCAGGACCTTGCACTTGCCAGGCAAGCACTTATTCTTCTGAGCTATCTCCCCAGCCCAGTTTTTATTCTTTCCCCATCTGTACAACTCTTCATTTCAAACTATATACCTGTTTTTAGCTCTGGAGTCCAAAAACCTTTATTAAAAGCCTTTGTCTTATAATATAAAATATATATATATTTTAGTACAGGGTCTACAGGGTCTACAGGGTCTCACTACACTCATGTTTTCAGCTTCCTAAGCTCTGGGATTACAGGCATGCACCACCATGCCCAGTCTCAATCGCCTTCTCAGCATACCCTAGGGGTGGGGCTGGGTATTGAACCCTGGTCCCTACATTTGCCTAAGCAGGCATTTTAATCCACTGAGCTATCTGGCCGGCCCTCAAATATAAATTTTAATTACTCATAGGCAGCAGGAAATTTAAGTGTTTACCTTTTTGTTTATTTTAATGTCTCATCTTTTCCCTCTCTAGAGTTACTCCTAGCTGACTCCTGCACACTTGGTACTTACAATCCACTTCTCTTCCTTGGCTTCCCGGCTCCTGACCACTGGCCAGTCTACCCGGGTCACTCTGAGTTCTGATCCCATCTTTCCAGGGCTTCACCTCCAATGTGCTCTGTACACAGGATTCATGAGTACATTTGGAGCTTCATAACTACATGATTTTTCTCCCAGTTCCTCTGAGCTACCCCAAAATCTGTGTGCTTTAGAGGACATCTTCCTGATACACAGACGAGAACATCATACAGAACAAAATCAAGAACATCGGGGAATCGCAAGCATACCTATTGTTTCCCCTACGTATTTTATCAACGAAGATGAAAATATTCTCATAGAACCAGCTCTTGTGTGGTTCTATACTCATATAGATGCCATATGAGTTTATACTCACACCCTGAACTCTAGGGGACGTCCAACCCATAGATCTCATGGGGATTGCTGTCCACATGGCTATGAGGTCTGCGAAAAGGAGAGTTACCCTAGTTCCTAGGCTCATCCTTCATTTCCTTTTAAAAAGGCATCATTATGATGTGCACTAGTCTTTATTTAAGAATCCATAAAAATAGCAGCTTGTGGGCTTGTAATGCCATTGTTACCATACTTCCTGTTATTAAACCCACATTATGTTTCAACCAAACCTACCCAGGAGAAGTTCCATGATTTCTGTGTTTCCTGGTGTCACTTGATTCCACACAATTTACATACAGATGTTAGCATTCATGTATGTGGCCAGAAACAGGAGTTCATTTCACAGTTTAATAAAAATTTAACAAAAACATATTTTGAGTGTTATATTCCAGGGACTGCTCTACAAGCCATACTAGGGAATGAACAGATGAAAATTTGTGTTCCCGCGGAATTTATATATTCCTGGTATTACCCATAATTACTTTCCTCTCCACATTAAAAATGGGTTACCCTTTAATTTATCCTTTCATGTTATTTTTGGTTAAACTAAATATACTCGCATGATCATTTCAAGTTTGATTCTCCAAATTCAACTCTACACTACTTCTTAGAACTTTCATTTTCATACTGTTTTATTTTTTCCTTTGTCTTGATTTTTTTAAAAATTTATTTTTAATCTATTTGGTACAGGGTGTCACTATGCAGCTCAGACTCACAGTGATCCTACTGTTTTCAGCCTCCCCAGTGCTGGGATTACAGGTGTGCGCCACCATGCCCGGTTTGGGTGGCCAGCTAAGTGCACCCAGGGGTGGGCCTGTGTGACATGTGGTGCCGAATCTGATCCTTGCACTTGCCTAAGTAGGCACTTAGTCTGCTGAGCTGTCACACCAGCCCTTAATACCAGGCTTGATATTAAAAAAAAAAAAAACTAGTTAATGAATATTTGCTTAGCTTTATATTGAAATAGGAAAAAAATCTAATAAATCAAGAAAATCAACTCACTTTATCTCCTGATGTTATATGAACAACCTGCGACTAATATTTAGATACCTGTTATATTAAGATGAGCGTGAATGATTAATCACTATCAAGTACTAACACACAGTGGATTAGAAGTAGAGTGCAATTGCAGGTATCGATCATGGATGAAAATCAGATGAAATACACTCAGTGAGAAAATTCCTTTCCTGACAAATTTTGAATATAGAATCAGCCACAAAATAAAAGTAAATAAAGAAGTGGGGAAAACTGATAATTTCTATGTCGTAAGTTTAGCTTTCACTAAATATGTTAGGAAAATGTTTTCAGAAGAAAGGATCCCAAGAGTAATCAAAAACATCTCTAATGTGTAGTGAAGTATTTGCCAGGATGTCTTCTTCTTTGGCAAACTTTTCACATATTTATAATAATCTAATAATCAGATTTTATCACTGAGTATTCAAGAGATGCAATTTAAAACAACACTAAGATTCCAAATCACTCCAGAGAGAATGGCTATCATCAAGAACTCAAACAATAACAAACATTGGAGGGGCTGTGTGGAAAAGGGAACACTTCTCCACTGTTGGTGGGCATGAAGACTGGCGCAACCACTGTGGAAATCAGTGTGGAGACTCCTAAAATCCACGGTTGGAGGTCACGTTCAAGCCAACTATTGCCCTCCTCGATATTTTTTCCAAAGGCACGGAAAACATCATGCCCCAGGGATTTATGTGCACCCATGTTTATGGCTGCACCATTTGTCAGAGCTAAACCTTGGAGACAACCCAAATGCTCGCCAACCGAGGAATGGATAAAAAAGGATCTCAATGATGTTTGAAGAAAACCAACATTTTCTTTTCCAGAAGTCTTAAGACTATGGATGATGTGAACTGTCAGGAGAGAGGGTACATGATGATGTTTGCCACGGGATCTACCCCAGAGCAAAAAGGAAGTGACAGAGACAGAGATGTGGATGGCAACTGGCCGGACATCCAAAGAGTGCAGTTGTTTTGGAAAATCCTAATGTGTGGGGTGGCGAGACCTTATCTCCCTATGTTCTTCTTATCTTATTTTTTTTAACTTGGCCAAGGATTTTATAAAATATCTTTATAGTTTTGTTACTTATTTAATTTTTAAAAACTCATGACACAAAATTCATTTGTGTCTCTTTTTTCCACTATCCATTTTTGCCTTTCTCCCAATATTTTAACTATATTCCATGCTTATGCACCCAAATATGAACATGTTCTATCATTTAAAATATAATATGTGTGCATTATTTTAATTACACTACCCCCCAAAAAACTACCAGGGAAAGAATTTTCAGGGGTAAACTGATATACTATTGGAATTAAGCTTAAAATATACAAAGTCTTTGAGATGCTGCAAAAAGTGAGTCAGATCAGTTTTAAGCAGGTAACATGTGCTGAACAATTAAATTTAACCTGAATTTTTCATAATGTTGAAATTTGAGTTTGTATTTCAGTTTTTTTCTAAGACACAATATCTCTGCGCTAAGATGATATCAAAGCGCACATGCGTGTGTGTGTGTGTGTGTGTGTGTGTGCATGTGTGTGTGTGTGTGTGTATTTCTTCTCAGAGTTCATGATTTCATAGCTCTTGGGGGAAAATCCTATGTCTTCCTCTAACCCAGGCCATTATGTTAGCAGATTCTGCTTTTTTTTTTTTTTTTAATTTTTAGAAATCCCATTTTGAATTGGAAACACAGAAGGAAAGATCTGAAATACAAAATTTGAAAATTTGGTATAAAAGAGTCTTAATTTTTGTTTCACAGCCTACTGCTGTGAAACAATTTTTATTTATCCTAGAGAGTGTTAACACTGAAGAAACCTGTGTCAGAGATGCTAGCTGTGTTAAGCATTTCCACTGGACTTCTGACCTGGATAAAGTCATACTGATGGTCACCTTTCCTGTCATATTTATGTGAAGGAAATAAAGCACAGAAAAGAGGTACAATTTTTTCTATCTTTGCTCCACATACTAACTTTTTTTTCACTTGTGTATTTGTACAGGGTTTCACTACACGGATCAGAGTTGTGGTGGTCCTCCTGTTTCCAGCCTCCCCAGTGCTGGGATTACAGGTGTGTGCCACCAGGCCCCGATTCTGTTGCTGGCTCAGCACTTCCTGGGGATGGGGCTGGCATGACAGGCAGGCCCTGGGATCGAATCCTGGTCCCTGCGCTTGCCAAAGCAGGTGCTTAGTCCGCTGAGCTATCTCGCTGGCCCACAAAACTTGGTTTTGAGATAAGGGAGCCAAGCTCTGAGTTCCCAGTTCTTTTCTCTGCTGCGACACTGCCACGTTATGTCAGGGGAACTCACAAAATTCGAAGAAAATGTTTTCATTATTTTGTTTCCAAATTTGATAAGTCAAAGTCTTAAAGCAGTTGATAGGGTCATCCATCAAACTCAAATAAATCTATGATCTGAGCTGGTATCTAAAAATAAACTTTGAACCGTCTGATTCTTCCTAGATAAGAGTCTTTTGTTTCTGTTTTGACCTTTGCCATATTGTTAGAAGCTGCACTAAACTGTTTTGTTCCTTTTAGGTGAAATATAACAGACAAAAACTACTAATAAAGTGAACTGTTTGATGTCATATTTATAGCCCATTCAGTGCAACTCTTTTTTTTTTTTTCGGAACCGGGGATTGAACTCAGGCCCTTGAGCTAGCCAGCCAAGCGCTTATTCCACTGAGCCATCTCCCCGGCCCAGAGCAACTCTTTTTGCTGTGGTCAAGATTTTAGGGTATAGGCTTCAACTATAATAACTGCTTACTTAAAATCTGCAGTCATAAATAAGACACCCCTAATTTTCATTTGTTATATGCCTTAGTCATGTGAGCATAATTAGGAACTCTGGCTGCACCATGAAACGGCCAATGCATTGGAAACAGGTGTCACTAAAGGTTACATTTATAGGAGAACTGATGAGCAACGTAGTACGACATACTTCACAGAACATGCTTTATGTAAGAAATGTCCATGTCCTTCTTATCAAATGATTCTTAAGCAGTCTGGGCTTGAAAATAATTTACCTTATGCACTTGAAATGACCCAGAGATCATAAGCAGGGGATATTCAAAAGTGCCAATGACCAGTGAACCTGCTTTTACTCCATGAAGGAATTAATTTGGACAGCATGCAGTTTGGAATACATGTTATAAATAATGAACACTGAACTAAATCTGTCTTATTTTCCCGTGTCAATGGTGCCTCTAAATGCTGTTGTCAACAACTGGTTCAAATTGCAAAGAGACCCCAGAAACAATACAGGAAGGAATAGTTTTTCAATGAATCCATATTAGGGAAAAATACTCTTCCTTTATGTCATTGTTCATTTCCTGTACTGAAATATGACATAGATGTCACTGTAGGTAAAATTTATGACCTACTTAGTGGCTTTTTTTGGTCGCCCAAACCAACCTCTATTAGAGGTTTCTATAGAGTTTCTATACTGTAGGTAGAGTTTCTATACTGTAGGTATTTCATTTCAGATATATTAAGCCCAAGACTACAACCACAGCAAAAGATTCTAGGAGGATTACAACTTTACTAGTTGTTGGAATCTTCTTAATTGAATTACCTGAATCTTCTCTGCATCAGCTTTCTACCTGTGTGATAAACTCCAATAAAACAGGAGAAAGCAATGATGTCTTTTAATCTTTTATTACAAACATCTCAAGAAATTGTGATAAATGCTTGTTTTATTTTATGTAAGCTAAACAAATCCTAAAAGGTAATAACTTATGGTGAAAAATGTTGTTATATATATAAAAAAGAAAAACATTGTTATAAAACAAAATGCACTCTTCAGATAATTTTCTGCCATGTCAAGTTCACTACGTATTTCCTATAACTTCACTGCATGTATTTTTTTTTTTTTTTTTGCTTTGGTCATGACTGATATAATAAAGTCTGACTGCAAGTTTCTATCTATAATAAATATAAAACTGAGTGCAACTCGTTCTGAAAGTGCTACCAAATATAAGGCGATCGCATGTAATGACAGAAAGCTGGAGAGAACAGTGAGCTAGAGCAAACCGTCATTTGAGGGAGCAAAGGAAACAGATTTATTACAGGAATCACTTTTCAAATATTTTTTGTTAGAATAAAAGGCAGTAAAATCCCAAGGAGAATTCTCTTTGTGCTCAACCCAGTGGAAACATCATTCAGCCGCACTTCATCTGGCAAGGAGTTCACCTGGAGTGCCCGCGAGGTCACTGCCAGTCTGTATTAATGGCCATGCTGGGGACGTGGCGGTCACATCAGTTAGAGCCGCCTTCCTCTCCTCCTCCTATTGCATAATGACCAGCCTCTTAATCTACACTGACGAACCAGGGTGAGTGTTTTTTTTTTTTTTTCAAAATACAGATAGAATTACTTTTCGTCACTCTTCTATTGTAGTTGCAACAAACACGTGGAATGCAGATAGCCTGGCAGGAAAGGGTCTAAATATTCTACGCTGAAAATTGAACTGTATTTTGAAGTGGCGCTTCGGACTTCGAAGGGAATGATCTGTGGCTGCTCTGTGAATTTTCTTGCAGAGGCATATTTGCTTACCTTGCTGCAAAAAGCACAAAATGGATTTTAAATGTAGTAATGACTTTTTGTTCATCTAGAAAATGTTATCAGAACATAGCATAAGGGAATGACTTAGTACTCAATAGTTAAGCTCTAGCGAAGATTTGTAATTTTCATTTATCGATATTATTTATTATTTACAGGAGAACCGTGAGCATGTAGGCATACTGGCTCCTGAATACATGTATTGAATAGAGTGCAGTAGACGCATTCATGCACCTTACAATAAAAGTAGACCAACACATCTCTTTTATAGCACTTATATTTAAGCAGAATAAATCATACCCTCAAAGAACAAATGATATTCCAGCATGGTAGAGTAGGACATGCTCATAAGTGATATCTCTATTAAAAATTTACCACTTCAGCCCTGGAACACCAAGTTAGTTCTGATACTGAGATCAGCAATACAGCAACACTTGGAGAACCAGGAATTTCAACTTGATATTAAAACCCAGCGCTGATTTCTTGGTTTCGCTTATATACTTTAGTTCACCAAGACATTGCTGAAATCACTGGGAAAGAGGAGAATATGGAGAAGCACTTCTGTGCCACATCAGCTGGCTCGGACAATATTTTAAAACTATCTTTAGAAAAAGATCAAAAGAGCTGAGTCCAGCGACAATTCTCCCTGCCAACTTCCTCTATTCTTACTTTTCTTTTTCTCTTTTAGTAACTCATTTCTAAAACAGCTACCCTTAGAAAAAGAATAATCTCAGGGCCTCTAGACAGAATTTTAGCAGGCTCACTAGATAGATCATTTATTTAGGAGACATGATCAGACATCAATCTACGCTTCTTATATAAGATCACTCTATTTGGTTTCTATTTACACAACTTTTGGGAATGACTTGGATTACAAATGCATCACAAAGGAGTCCCTCAAATTTGAATTTGAATACAAACAACTATTATCTAAATTACAAAAATTAGATTCAAACAAATTCCATTTATAAAGTACATGAGTAAAACTTGGCAATACACAGGGTGCAAGTAAACTGCAGTTGTAAACTTACAATTATAAATAATAATGGGCACAGGGTGGAGAAATTAAAATTCATATAGAACATTTTAGCTGACACTTGCAATCTTTTTTATTATCCAAACTTTTACAAAGCTGGTGTAGAATAATTTTCAGTTCATAAATATGCTCCAAGAGCAAGTGGCATACGGAGGTGGCAGAGTGAACCTACATGATTTAAAAAATGTTATAATGATTTGTGTTAGAAAGCTCAAAGCTATAGTACTCAGAACTATTTTTACAGAAAACAGTGCTAGTTTCAGAAGTGTTGAATGGCTACAACTACATGTCTAGTTACATGACACCTCTTATTTTCCGGTCTTTTAAACTTAAAGTCCTAAGTGTTGATCTCTACATAATAATGATAAGGGTAATATTCTAAGTACTTTAGATGTGTTATTGAATTCTTGCTATATTTCTTCTAATTTCAAAAATGTAGATGAACTGAAGCACAGTTTGCAAACTTCAGTGCTGAATATTCTCCAGCCATACTGCGAACCAATGATTTACAACTAGGTTAAGCACTTTTTAAAATGTTATTAATTCATCGTTAGATGGCACACTGACAAAAAAAGGTTTAGATTTTGACTAAAAATTGGCATTCTTGGATAAAAATTCTGCTGAAAACTCTGTCACATTCTCCATGGAAGACATAGCTAAAGGATTCTCTACATCACTGAACTGAGAGTCCTGGGTGGCCCACGGAGGAGAATTATACTTTATTGAATGATACAGAAATTCTTTAGTGTTTGGAAATATTTTTTAAAACAATATGTTGCTTCCAAATACTTCCAAGTATTTTCAATCTATTTGTTTCTAAATCAATTAATTTGAAAAGTAACAGGTGCTCATAAGTCGACTCTTAGTAGCTCACAAATTGTTTAATCTCTTAATATTCACATATTCAGAACCACTGTAGACTATTTTGCCTACTCTGTTGAATATTATGGGAAATGCTTTTTATGGCTCTGACAAGCATTATGAAATTTATTTGTCAAAAATGGGTAAAAATGTCATACAGCATAATAAATACGCTAAAAAATTACTATGTCATTGGACTCTTGCACTCTTCTGACTTGATCCCACTGAGTAACTTTGTGTCAGTCAGATTATTGCCCAGTGCCTATCAAGTTTTCATTTTCTCTTATGTGTCAGGGAGCTAGATTTTATGTGCCTTCAAGATGTTTTTTACAACTAACCAGAAATTTCCAGAAATTCATAAAATGAATATTTCTTATTGTTTTTAATGTAATAACTTGAATGTAAACCATTAAAAGTTTACCATATATTTTAACTTTGAAATTATAAAATAAAAATGTAGAGTAGCCTTTAGGGACTGACTAATTTGTGAGATAATGTACGATAACTTTGGTAACTGCAAAAACTGTTTCCTAAATCTTTGCCACAAAAAAGAACTAAAAATTCTTCAAAGCAAGAATTGTTGGATTGTAAACATGAAAAAGTGCAGTGACTATGAAACCTGGCTTGGTGTCATGCGCTCCTCTAGGTGCTTCCCGCCATTGATAGCCATCTGCTCTCCATAGCAACCTCGTTGCCGCACAACCAGGTCCCAGTTACAGGTGAGGAACAGGTAGAAGACGGCTCTTGCCCATGGTAGCTGGTGGAGATGGGGCTGAAGGCTAAGCAACTGGGCTTCACTGTCTACATCTTCTTCATGCTAAAAGGAATCCAACATCTTCATGGGAAAAGGATGGTGACCCTTATTGCTTTATGAACATATATAAACAGCCAAAGTAGATGAGAGTAGGGAGGACCTCAGAGTTGGAGCGGCTCTAGAGTAGGCCACTGTTCTGCAGGGTCTCTCTGATGCCCAGCGCAGTCGCTACCTCTCCGAGGAGCAGTCAGGGACCCACAGGCCTCACGAACACAGACTTTAGTGAACTCTATGACATATAAACATCTTATCTTTTAGAGAGAAAATTAATATAAAGTGAAGAATTTATATGTAATGACTTTTTGTTGTTGTTGTTGTTCAGTACCAGGGATTGAACTCAGGTCCTTGCGCTTGCCAGGCTGGCGCTTAGACCGCCGAGTCATCTGCTCAGCCCATATGGAATCCTTTAATATTTATTTCAATGTTAAAGCAATGCCATGACTTTTCTTTGTCTTTCATTTTGACATAAATTAGCCTGAATCAAGTGCTATGCTGGAAAAAGGTGTGATAAAGTCACTCGCTGCATGTGATCTACCTCGTAGAATCTGGCTGATCCTCCCACTGACTTTTGAACTCTACATGCCAAGATTCTGCAAACTGCTGTTGTTAAAATTTTCATGCTCTGGATGACCAGCTGGTACACTGAAGGCACAAAAATTCAAAATATAGTCATTGACATTTTTATTCCGTATTTTAAAATTACGAATTTTATTCATTTGGATTTGTGTGTATATACTCTCTCTACATATAATACTTTTTTTTTTTCTGAATCTCTACATATAATACTTAATACTATAAAATCTATTTTCAGGGTCTCTAAAAATTACAGTATTCTAATTCTACTAAAATTCACTGAGATAATTATTTCTTGAAGCTTTGTAACGCAATCAGTACAATCAGGCTTAATCCATTAGTGCTTTGGGTATTGAAAATATAAGCAAATTACTAGACTATATTTGTATTTTAGGTTGGCACATTTCCATGACAACAAGTGGAAATTTCAATGACCAAAAGTAATTGTGTGACTACAAAATACACAAATGAATGCTCTATAGTCTTAGTACTACAGAGATGCAAAAAAAATAATGTGCTGATACCTTCGTGGGTATGACGATATGCTTAAAACAATTATAGAATTCTAGTTTGCACTGCATCTTCAAGCTTGGTTTGTTAGAGATTCAAAACATAGTAATTAAAAATTCGCATTTTATTGTATACACTTTAAACCTTTCCTACGTAATTTAAAGGTAATTTTTAAATTATTTATTTATTTAGTGTGTGTGTGTGTGTGTGTGTGTGTGTGTGTGTGGCCAGCTCAGCCCACCAGGGGGCGGGGCTGGCTGGCATGTGGTGCTGGGGGATTGAACCGCGGTCCCTGTGCTTTGCCAAGCTTGTTCCAAGTAGGTGCTTTAGACCACTGAGCCATCTCTCCAGCCCCTTAAAGGTAATTTTTAAAAGCAGTTTCTATCATTAACGTAAGAAACGCAGTGGTGGCAGCATGTGGACATGGAAGTCCATGAAACATCCAGAAGATGAAAACACTTGTAAGGTCACTTCCTCTGAGGGGTTATTCAAAGCAACATCCCTGGCACTTGAAGTTTTCAAATACTTTGAGCAACGAATTTTGTCTATAATAATCATCATCTGGAATATGTGTACTATAAAAACATGGACACTTTCTTTCTTTCTTTTTTTGCAGAACCAGGGATTGAACTCAGGCCCTTGCGCTTGCCAGGGAAGCGCTTATTCCACTGTGCCATCTCCCCGGCTCCACGGACATTTTCTTTAACAAAGACTTTTTTTTTTTTAATCATAATTATTTTATTTCCTCATTGATAGTAAAAACTGGGTGTGTGCTGTTCTTAGGAACGGAGCTCCAGTGAAGCCAGGACCTGAGAGGTAACAGGTTGCTGTGTTGAACTAAACAAGAAAAGATTCACTTATCAATGAGGTATGGCAAAGCAGGGCTTGACACCTTGTACCCTAGAGGCTGAGCCAGGAGGGTGGTAAGTTTGAGTCCAACCTGTGAAACTTAGTGACTCGGGGAGATCCTACCTCAAGGTAAGAAAGAATGATAAACATTTTTTAAAGGCTGAGGTGTAGCTCAGTATGAAAAAAGCTAGGTTTTCAACCCCCAATATTACAACTGCACACATAAAAATAGTCAATTATCAACCACATACGTGCATGTGGTAGGCAAATCATCTTCCATTAGTGCGACTAATAAGAACTGCTCTCATAACTTTATAATGCCTGCTCGATCAATAAACTGAAAACAGTAGCGAGTCACTAGAAGTAAATGGATGCAGGCAGTTGGAAATTGCCTGCGCTAATGAAAGCTAAACAAAATAAGAATAATGAGAGTTTTAGAAAACAATAGCACTAAAATGAATGCACCATGAGGATTCTTAGCAAAGTACAAACCTTCATGAGTTAATTATATTTTGATTTCCTTATTCCTACCATCTGCTGATACTAACTAGCAGTAGAACAGATAAAAGGCAAGATTTACCTTTTGTGAGATGTTTACGTAATGGATTGACAAAGACTTAAGCATTTTCTAATGTATTTGAAATTCTCAAATATTAAGTATCGCCCTACTCAGATGTTAATTACAGAACAAAACAAAAAATCTACATGAATATGTGAGCTAAAGCTTAAACTCCCCAAAGACTCCAAAACATCATCTAGTGAATTGCACATGTGTGTTCCAATATCATTTTATGTTACAACGGTACCAGTATGAGTTTCACTACTGACACAAATAAGAGCCATAATTATGAAGAACTTCTACATATGGGTAAAATCTGAGAAAGATATGTAAAATGACCATTAAAGAAATAGGCAAAATATTATGTATATATTACCTGAATACACAAGTTATAGGAATTGGAGAACTCCTTTGGAGAGCTATAAAACAGCCCTGACTTTAGTCAGATCAAAGAACTAGTCCCCTGCGTGACTTCCTATCTTCAGTTCAGTTCCCCTGGCAAAGACTGAAGTGGGTACAACAGACATTGATTCCATGATTTACAGAGTAACAATCAATATCCTTTAGCAACTGAGCTAAAAGAGCAGATCTTGTGCAAAATGTAATTTGTTAGTTGAAAGATTATAAACCATCAGTAAATATATCCTGCGTCTAGAAGTGAATCAAACTTAATGTCTACACTTCCTAAGGAGCTTACATTTTTTCAAACGGGGCCCAATGATTACCAGCAATGCTTGTAATGAAGTATACTTAAAATATGTTCAATATCAGTGTTAAGACCAGATTGATATTAAACATAAAATAGGTCCACACAAATTCCAGTGAAAGTCAGATGCAGAAAAGCCAGTTCCATTGGCAAAAGCCCCATGGTGGAAATGCTTCATAAACTCTTTTTCCTAGGTCTCTGTCACTGGGGTATTGGACACTGATTACCTTTCATTCATTTTCTTCAATTTAATTTAATGGCAATAGAATATTTAACAGAATAATTTAACAGAATGTAAATGTAAAAGAATAATTTAAAGCAGAGAGAAAACAAAGATGAATAAGATGGTTCCTCAGCTCAAGAAGTTTACAATATAATATAGGTGAAGAATAATTGATATTTATGCAGCATGTCCATTTTACAATACTTTTTAGGTAGATAAATAGATACAGATAGATGATAGATAATCTCTGATCCTTGAGAACTGCAGTTATTGAAGTCATAAAACTTGATGTTCTTTCTAGTGTGACAGGATAAAAAGACTGTAAAGCATTATAGTCATCCTCAGCAGTCTTTAAGGTTTTACTTTTATGCTTCAAAAAGCTGAAATTCATTCCAACTTCCATGAATGGGCTGACCCATTCTAGACTAGTTCATGTGAGGTTCATGCTCCGAAGTGCTTTATGTGCCAGGGGGTAGGCGGATGATAGGAGGAACCAGAGCTGCCCTTGCTAACGAATCCTGAGGACCCGACATTTTAAAGGGGGCTTCTGACTTATGCATTATTTTTTTAATTGCTACTAGTAAATTTTCAGACTGGAAAGAGTTTTGATAAGTACTATATGAAATACCTTAAAATCATTTGAAATATATTCTACATTGAAGTTTATTTCCTTACATACCCAGAAAACATTTCTATCTTCAAAACGAACTATTTCATGTTTTAGAAAAAACATTTTCACAAGTTTTAGTACACCATAATAAGATGATAAATTTCTTTTATCAATTTTGATATTCTTTCTTAACTCTCCTTAGGTTCTTTCTCTAATACAAAAGAATAAACACCTACTCGGGCTTATAAGCAATGTAAAAAGCAGCAAATGGAATACTGTGCTGCATGTGGCATGAATTTTCCTTCCCTTTCTTCAGATTTCCTGCAAAGTAGCTGAATATGTGCTCAAATTATGGTTCCGGTCTAGATGGTGCAGAGAAAAAAAATTCTCAAGGCAAGAATTTTAAAACAAGGAAGTTAATGCAACACCACCAAGAAAACTCTCTTAGTTAAATACATGCCATGTTTTATTTCGACTCATAAAAAAGATTTAGCAAAGTACTCAAGCCCAATTAACTTAATTCCAGCAAATTTAGGAATTTCTTGATAATAAAATCCAATTTGTGAATGTGCATATATGTATACCAAATCAATTCTACTTACATACATCTCTACTTCACTGTAAAAGTGAGGATCTTCCTCACCCTTCCTGCCCAGTTTCCAAGCATGTGAAACATCATTCAGATGAGTTTTAAAATTCAAGCTCCATTTTCAATCTTTTTTCTCTCCCTCAATTCAATTCCTGTGTGTTATATCCACTTTATTTCACTTTGGGGATCCTAGTATGAATAAAAATCCACCCACAGATTAGAAGGGAAGGAGTGGCAGGGTTTACTCGCTCTTTCATTTAATAAGTATCTGTTAACCATGTGAAAAGGAAAGTTTAAAGGTTGGGACCGTGGGCAATAAAACTCATTCAGCCTGAGACAGTCTGGCAGAGATGTCCCAGAAAGAGTTAACGAAGATACAAGCCGGTGGCCTAGAGCAGATGAGAGGGGTCTGGAGACAAATCCAGCGGCCTGCGACCTAAGACTAGTTCAGCTCACACGTGTCCCAGCCACACATGGGTACACGCCACTGTCAGACCCACTTTTCACTAGCTCCTGCTCTGTCATTTCCTGGAAATGCACCTTTTTTGGATATACCAAGTGTCCACCAAAGCTAACTGATACATATTCAGAGATATGCTTCTTATACACCTGCACTAAAGAATAAAATGGCTGTGTTTTGAGGAATTAATGAACTGAGCACACAGTGCTTGCATCTTTAGGCAATAATCCTCAAACTCTAGTAAATCTCACTTTTTTTTTGTTGGCGGAACCAGGGGTTGAACTCAGACCCTTGCGCTTGCCAGGGAAGCGCTTATTCTACTGAGCCATCTCCCCGGCCCCTTAAAATCTCCCTTTGAAGGAAGTGTGCAAACAGTCTCAGACCTGTGCATAGGGGAATCTGCCTCGAATCTGGAGATCGCTGTTTCTAACTTGTTCCTTTCCCCCTCACGGGTCTCGGGCTAGCAGTATCAGCAAAGGCAAACCTGAACCATAGCAATCATTTCTTTGTCTTCCAACTCCAGTCTGCCTTCTTACTGCCTAAAAATTTTTAAAAATACTTTTAAGATTTTTATGAACACAAGTTCACAGTGCTTTTTCTCGGGCTCATGAAATGATAATTACCCTTTAAAAATTGTTCCTGTGAAAAATAAAATCGTAGATTCCCAAACATTAATTTTAAAGCAGACTTTTGAGACACAAATTATATGCAAATTGGGGCCCGATGGCATTACTGGGATCATCCATAAGCCAAAGGCAAGACACGTGACCACACAACACACATTCATACTCTTCTTTTCAGACTTAGCTTAAGTGTTTTCTCCTGGTTGAAGATTTCCCCCGAAGTACAGATTGGGTCTTATATCTCCAATATAGGCTACAGCACCGGTATGCAAGAAAAACTCAGAGAGAATGCCGCGTAACACACTAAAGTTCCTGTGTCAACTGATCATGAATGCGGGGTTCTATAACAGAAAGAGCGCTTTTTTTTTTTTTTTTTTTTTTTTTTTTTTTTCTTTTTTTTTTGGTTTCCTGCGTAATATCCTAATTCAGTTACTAGCAGACAGAATATTATGTAACCACTGCTATCTCATCTCATGAAAAGCCAATACCTTGGAAATTATCCTAGAAATTAATTGTACACACAGGGAGTTTTCTCTAAAAGAGAAAAAAACCTCTCTGCAGATATGATGTAAATTTAAGGCTACAAACAAGTTCCTCAGCTGAAAGCCTATTTTCATGTTTCAGAAGAAGTCTGAAATTGTCTGGCTTTTTGTTTGTTTTTGCCTACAGGAGGAATGTATTTAGTAGTGCCCAACAACAATCATATACTTATGTACGTTAGCTTTTAAGTTTTCTTTAAAGCAGAACAAATACTATAACAGGTATTAATATTTTACTTATACAACTTGATATATTTCTGTACAACATTCTATTATAAAGCATCTTAAACCTTACAGGTCTTACCATTTTATTAAATACTTTCTACAAGTCGGAAAAAGTATAAATTTTCTTTATGTAATGGAAATAAGTCACAGTTTTATGAGCAACTCAACACTTTAATAATGACTAGAAACACCAATCAAATGCATGTTCTGTAGGTATGAAAGAAGGGTAACAGTTTCTTTTACATAATGGAAATAAATTACATTTTATAGTGGGCTCAACATTTTAGTAATGACAGGAAGTACCAGTGGAGTCAATCAAGTACCTTCTAATTTTCTTCCACAATTCTTAAGACTGGACAAAGAACAACCCTGCCACTTCTGTGCTTTTGTGGTGCCAGGAATTGAGCCCAGGGTCTTTGTGTTAGGCTATCTTCCCAGTCATTTATTTATTGATTTTAATTTTACTTTGAGACCTGGTCTCACTAAGTCACTCAAGTCACTAAACTGCCCAGGCTGGGACTGAACTCGGGTCACGCCTTGGCTTCCCAGGATGCTGCGATTAAGGCATGAGCCACCGCACCAGCCCTGCCACTTGCAGTGCGCGAGGCGAGTATAAGGGAACGTCTCCTTGCCAGCTTCTCCTTCCTTGCAGCGCTGCCTTCCCCTCCCTTCCCTTCCCTTCCCGTTTCCTTTCATACATACAGGGGTTCTCCGTGCTGACTGCAGGGCTGTGTGGTCCATTTCCTGCTTCTCTTAACGTTGCCCTCCTTCAGCATCATTTAAATAAAATAAAGTATGTTTAAAAAATGAATTTTATTTTTTTTTACATTAGAAAAAAAAAATGCCATGGTCTCGAGGAGCCCTTTGAAAGCCAGCCTGCAGTCAAGCCTGTGTCACCCCACAGCCACGCTGGGTGTCAGGCCCCGGGCACAGTCCGCCTGCTCGGCACAGCCCGGCTGCCATGCGGGGCCGCCAGCCCCACCGTGTGCATGACAGTGACATGATCCACAGAAATCCTGCAAGGCCACATTTTAAGTAGAGCTTCCAATTTGCCGTGGTTGGCATGACCTAATTTTGGCTCCAAAGGTACATTTTATTTTCCCCCTTATGGGTTTCACTGACTGCACATTGGAAAGAAAAAAAAATATGTTTTTAAAGGGATTCTTACGCTTCCTTTTCTTCAGGAAATTCAGGGAAGGTAACAACTGCTGGCCTCTGGCTAATACCCAAACTAAAGTCTTTCCCAGCTTCGCCTACATTTTGACCCCTCCTGCCAAATATTTCAGGCAGTCTATTTATAAAGGTCATTACTTCCCCTATTACTTCATCTTCCAAAATGCCAATTATTTAGAAACTGGAATGATGCTCTCTCTCTAAGTGGATAAAGGAAGACTATAGAAGACATAACTTCTCTTCATAAATTAATGAATCAATTTGTTTTCATGCTAATGCCCGGAGTTAGAGGGGAAGTAATACTAGTGGTCAATATTTATTTCAGCTTAGTGTTCAAGGATGTCTCAAAGATGGAGAAAATCTGAATGCTTTGCTAATGACAGATCTTCACCCTGACTCCACAAGTGAAGCACTTCGGATCCTTTTTTTAAAAAAAGTAGACTGATAGGTAGACCCTTCCCAGACCAATGAAACCAGAGTTGCTGGAGATTGTCTCCTGGGGCTTTTATTTTTCAAAAGCTCTCCAAGACATTCGAAGGTGCAGCCAGATCTGAAGTGCACTGTACAAGACTTAGCGATACGGCACCTCAATACAGGTATGTTGTTGGAATAGCTCCCTGCGTAGAGTATAGTCTCAAAACTTATTGGTTAATTCACTTACAAGTTGATTTACCTAAAAGAGCTTCTCGACTATTGCACAAAATGAGAAAATATATACTCTCACTGATTCACAGCGGATTTGTAAGTTACAGCTATAGACAACTTTGTTTTCTGAGCTAGCATAGTCCTGATAAATATACTTCTTTTCTGAATAACTAGGCTCGAGGACTTTCAGGATCCATTAAGTATTTGGAGGGCTTCCAGTAGTATTTTTTAAAAAAATCTCACCTTATGATATTACTGACTTGTAAATCTCTAATAACACACTAATTGAATTTAATGCTGTGTACTTAATTTACTCAAGGTGACAACTTTCTAATTGCATGTGTGATAGTACTGTTTTATCTATTTGAGATAAAACCTTCTAAATTTTATGTTATCTAAAAAGTCAGCCGATTAGATGCAAGGCCTTAGTCTCTCATAAGAGTTTCATTCTCTGCTCCAGTCACTGGGAAATGATATCATCAAGAGATACGACTGGGGCCAACGCCGCACTCCCAAGGCGCGCGGGGCTTGCTTCACTAGGGTACTCGTTCACTAGCTGTGCAGCCGCTGGAAGCCGCAGCTTGTTTAGCAGACTTGCAGTGCTGTTCCTCCGGACAACTAAGACTATCATCTCATCTCCTACAGATGAAATTCATAAATCTGAACGTGTCTGTTTTATGCCAAAGCTTCCTTTTTTGAGGCAGGGTCTCCCGATATAGTTCAGGCCAGTCTTGATGTCATTATGGGGCCCAGGCTGCCCTTGAACTTGAAGTGATCCTCTTACCTCAGTCTCCCAAGTACTAGGATTACAGTGTGAGCCAACACACCCAACTTAAGGCTTCTCAGTGAAACAATAAAAACCTTTTCCAATAGACCTTGTGGAATTAGTATTTTTATTTCTTCATGTCTTGTCTTTTTTTGGGTCAGATCTGGCAATCTACACATAACATACATACACACACACATATACACAAACATACACACACAGACAGACACATGGACAATAATGTATGCATACTTTGTATGGTTGTTTAAAATAATCTTTCTCAGATTCTCTGTGTCTTCAAATACCATGGTTTTCTATGACTTAGGGATACATTTCCTTGTACTAGTACTGTATACCTTGAATAGAATTCCTTTCAAATACACAGATACATTTCCTAATGCTAACCCATTCCTCACGTGATTTTTATTTATATTTGCTTTTTTAGAGCAAGAATAAAAGAGGAGACTTACCAGTTGAATTAAAAAATACATTTTGTAAGAGATAAAAGTTGAATCCCCATTATATAAAGTACTCTTGGGGCATCTCCCTGTTGGTGCTTTTCTCCCTTATTCCTGACTTGTTCTAGATCCTTTGTCAAAACAGCGGATTGCAGAGGAGGGCCTGGCCCGGGTCATCCTTCCTTTCAGCTGTGTCTAGGAAATAGGGCATGAGTGGGGGTGGAGGAAGAGTGAGGCCTCCCAGTGGCCTCAAGATCCACACAACCAGGGTTTTCGTGGTAGCCTAGAAAATAGAGAGGAGATGTGCTCAGCTCTGCCCGCTTCTGCTATCATCTTCACATGCGCTGCCTCCAATTTCAATGGAGCCTAAAGTTCTAGACAAAGTCTAAGCAGGTTTTCTAATTGGGAAAGCATAGGAACAATATGGCAGGTCATATCAGGAAATCTACTGTTTTACAGAGAGCCACTGGCTTTTAAAATTCCTTTCCCCAGGAACTCCAGGATTTGACTCATCATTTGAAATTTGCCTCAGTTGTCCTTTGCTCTAAGAAAGAGGGAGCTGACCACTCATCCCTTAAGAGCTGGCTATTTGTTTATTTTTGGTACTGGGGATTGAACTCAGGACCTTGAACTTTCCAGACAGGTGCTTAAGCCTCTGAGCTATCTCCTTGGCCCTCTTTTTAATATTTTATTTTATTTTTTATGAGCTGGCTCTTAGTATACTGTCTATTGCACCACATTTGACTACAGTGGCCACATTCATCATCCTGATTTCCTCAGGGGCGAGTTGGTGCAGCTTTTACGTCTGCATCCTTAATGGCCAATGGGCTACCCCCATTAAACACTAAGTGAATGAGTTGGCTGATTAGTTAGGATTTCATAACATATGTCCAAAGTGAAGCACTGGTGCTCAGCAGGTAGACATTTTAAGGACAGAGTCCACAGTAGCCTTCAAGTTCGATTTTATCTTTTAACTCTTAGTTCTCAATCCAGTCTTTACAGTAAAAGCACCCAAGCAACTTTAAGAAGTGCTCAGGTGATAGGCCAGGTTTATCTGAACCTGCAGGCTAGACCGGGACACTGATGTTTTGTTTTTAAAGCTCCCCTATATAGCCAAGATAGAGAATATGGAATCTAAACTAACTGTTTCAAGAAAGCCCAATGTTTTGTACCTGTAACCTTGTTACTTAAAATACACCTAATACCAATTATAGCTCACGGTTTTTGAACGGATTTTGTTTGTGTCAAATTGTTAGTTGATTTTACTCTTTGGATGATTAAATATTTTGAAAAGGCCTTTGAAATGCAATATTAGCCACATCACAATCTTCTTTCAGAAACATTGCTAATAATGTTATGCAGTTATCTTTTATAGAATTAACCAAAAGCTACAACTTCCTCTTCAGGCTTTGGGTAATCCAGGCTTTTATAGTGACTACTTATTTCCTGTATATTTAGAACTCAAAGATATACTAAATATAAATTCCATGTTTTTATAGAAATTTAAGAGTCTACTTTACAGCTCAAATGTTCCAAAGAGGCAATTGAAATAACTCTAGTCAAAATCACACAAGGAAGTAGACATAACTGGCCTCAAGGTCTTCTTCCGAGGAGAAGAGAGTGTGGGTGCTATCAGAGGTTCTGGCAGGGCACAGAGCTCCCCAGAGCATCCGCTGGTAGACACCTCAGACTGACAGTGGAGGCCAGCTAGCGCTGAAACCGACGAGTTCTAAATAACTCAGTGAGTACACACATCTTTAAGTAGTCATGTTTCTAACAAACACATTTTGAAATACAGATTACCTCTGTGTGTGCATGGTAATCCAAACAAACAGTTTATTTTTTCAACAGTGAAATGGAGTGGGAGGAAATGGGGTAAGGAATCAGTGACTCTGGAATACAGTAATTATCAATTTTAAATCCAGAATTTATACATTTGGTAGTTCCGAGCTATCGGAGTCCTGTCTGCCCTGCCAGTCTCCCTGTCTTCACTTCTTCTCCCCAGCATGGCAAAACTTTCGGGGAAAAAACAAGGAAATGATTTTTTTTTAATGTTTTATGTTTAGTGTTTGTATTTTAGGGAAGGGTCTACAGGGTGTTCAGGGTCTCACTACTAGATCGGGCTCATAGTGATCCGCCTGTTTACAGCCTCCCAAGAGCTGGGATTACAGGCGCGCACCACCATGCCCAGTCTTAATTGCCATCTCAGCACGCCCCTAGGGGTGGGGATGGCACGGCAGGCCCAGGGATCGAACCCCCTGCCCCTGTGCCTGCATGCAGCCGCTTTAATCCACTGAGCTATTTGGCCAACCTAAGGAAATGATTTATTAGAGGAAAGAAACTTCATACCATTTGTCATAGTAAAACTCCTCAAAATAATCATTTTCCCCTTTAAAAATGTCTTTTATTAGACCTAGAAATAGGCGCTGAAAAACTTAGAAGCCATGCATAGTGAGGAATAAACCTGATATCATATTTCCTGGTTTTAAAATATAATACGAGCAATCCTAACTTATCTCCATTATGTCATGTCAGCCTCTTGTTTTAAGATTTTTGTCATTCATCTTCTTTTTGAATTAAAAAGAACAAGTTAAAACGTATGCTGGAATTCAAATTCTCCAGAATCTCCAATTGTGCTAATTAAATTATCAATTTCCTTAAATCCATTTAATATCCATTCATTGGCTCTGCCAAACAGCTCATATGCCTAAATTAAAATTATACAAATTACTATGATTCTTACAAGTGATTGTTAGAAACTAAAACAGCTCAAGAAATGAGAAGTAAAGGTCATTCAACACTGATGACATTAAGCTAGATATTCACATCCCAAGGTTAATACTGTAACTGGAAAATTATTTTTTCAATAATAGTAATAGGACATTCTTAAGGGAAGATTTGTCAAGTGAGTAATAAACGTTTTTCCCTCTAGGTTAAAAACATGGAATTATACAATAAGCCAAGAATTAAGTCAGTGTTCTTTAAAATCACACAGACATATTTACAGAAACTTAGTACAATGCAATTCGGGGAAAAGTACTGAATACTTTTCCCAAGATGCCATGCAAATTAAAGTTCAATTTCTCATGTAACAGGTGTCACATGTGTCCGATATTGATTCACAGGGAGAACGGATTATAACCATGTGTTGTAAGGCTCTAGTGATTCCACTAGTCAGTTAAGCAACACCAGGCAAGTTAGTTTTTAAAAAGTTCTCTCTCTTTTTTTTTAAATGGAAAATGTCATGTTGTCTATCTCATAGGTTTTCAGAAATAAAATACTTAATAGGTATAAAGCTTCAAGCTTTAAGTAGCTCCCAGGTACACCATGTGCTCTTAACGAGAGTTACAACTTGTATTACTTACAAATAATTATAATTAATGGTACTTGCAAATTAGTATATTAGTAATAGAAGCCTTTAAAATATATCATGAAAGTTTCCATAATTATTAGAGATACCTTGAGTAGTGACACTGGAGAAGGGAAAATGTTGAATTCCTAAATCATAGTTGAAAGTATCAATTATATTTATAGAAGATCATCCTACTTCTAACCACCCGCCAGCAAGAATTGAGCCAACTGGTCAACATATGTTGGCACAGATGGAAAAAGAATACAACTGTCTTTAAATTCTCTAAAGAACGCTGAGTGGAGAGCCTTCTGGTCACTGCAGGCCAACCTATCATTATGTCTGTGATGAGGGCCTTTGATGGGTTTCTTCGTCTATGAATAATACACATTTGGGGGACAGCTTTGCAAAAATAATCTATCCATGCTCCAAAAAAGATCTATGACTAAGCAAATGAATAGAATCACCTCTTAACTACAAGGCACAGTGCTACTCCCTGTGTTAAGAGCTGAGGCAACTTGAAAAATTCCAAAAAGTACTTCTGAGTTTAAAATGGCTCCAAGTTTATCTCCTAGAAGACCAGAAAAAACTTCTATTTCAAAATGACTCTTCCTTTAACTTTTAAAATAAAGTTCAAAGAGATAATTGATTGCTTATTTATCAAGCATTCTGAAATGAAAGGGCCTACCTTTGTGGCAGAGCTAGTATGTACAAGCATTTCACGAGGTAAAACATGTTTGCAAACATTTACATTCTGTAAATCCTGCTCAGAAGAGTGAGCTTTTATCTTGTATGAAAGTTGAGATTGGATTTATACTCTGAGTGCCAAATGGGGGAGTTGTCATTCAGGGTAGGCATATCTAAATTTGCTCTTAAAATTTTGTCTTGAAATGAGCTTATATCTATTCAATTTGATGCAAAATTAAAGATCGTGGTGGTTCTGAGTGTCCGTAGGGCCCTTCCTTTCTCATTGCAGGCGTAGCTGGTTAGCAAGGAGGGGAGCAGGCCCCCTCTCCTGTTCCACACTTTCATTCTCCAGCCCTGCAGTTGAAAGGTTTTGTTTTTGAGGGGGGAGGGACGGTGCTTACAATATCTCATGGGATTCGGCCCAAATAGTCTCATTAGTTCACTTGAGATCTGTGGTCTTATCCACCAAGGACAAATATTAAGGGTCACCAAACCATAGGTGATTCAAGCAGTACTTACGGATTTGTTAAAAAGCTGACAAATAAAATCACAGACAAATTTCAATGTGGGCAGAAAAGGTGGACCGCCCTACTCACCCTAAGTCCACGTGCTGTGTTCACATTGTCAAAAACAGCACAGAATCAACTCATGCCAAGCGCACACACATTGTAATATCTGCAGTTTAGTGAACACGAATTTGCTTTTTGGGAACTAGCAAAACATCACAACAATGTGATTCAACTCCAAAAAGATAATTTCGCAATTAATCTATAAGCTACAAAAGCAGTGGCAATGAGTTTCAACTGTAAATTATGTTCCTGCTAAAATGTGCAGAACTGCTTTACGAATTTCTTAATTTACATTGCTTGAGTTATTGATTGTGGTCCCACATCAGTTTCATAATCAGACAATTTTCTGATACCTCATATGCTTTAAGTGTACTTCACAAATTTTCTCTGTGAAGAAATTTAAAACTAGTATTCTTAAATGTCTATTTTATTGATGTTTAATTTGTATAAGTTATCACTTCTTAGTACAGATTTTTTGTAAAAATTTGATAATTTTATCAAACCTATCAACTCTGGTCTATTTTGGGCTTTCCCATAAAAAAATCTTCTCTTACATTTAACTACAATATACTTCACCATTAAAGGCATATGTGGACTTCGGATTTTATTTTTAACAGAAACTAAATTTTGGTGAAAATTTTTTGGAAGAAAGGTTTTGGTCTATGAATATTATCAAAAGTTTCTTAGAAATCTCTTCAGGGTTTAGTACAATAAAACTAGGGCAATGCATATATTCTCAGTTACTCTTTAAAAAAACCTGTAAAAGTGACTACAGTGGCATGTTCTGACACATTCTTTTCATAAACCGAACCCTGTTAGTGACAGCAGAACAGATTGTGTGCATCTGCTGGGAACGAGCCAGATGACAGTGGGAAAACGCACATGGATACCTTGGCACAGCCAATAAAAAATGGAGAGGAAAAAAAAGACCTGGAAGAGAAAGTGCTCAACTTTAATTGAAACATTCTTTCCAACATGATGAACACCATCCAACCACCTCTTGTAGCCTGTCAATTTTACATACAAGAACGTGTGTTCAAAGGGCCCTTTGTGAATTTGGGTTCTTTTTGTCCTTTCTTCGCACTAAATATTGACTAGGTTTGGATCATTTCTTCAGAATACGAAAATGTAATAAGCATTAGGGCAGAAAAAGAGCTCACGGCATCCTGCACAGTCTTGTGCAAGAACACTTAACTTCTCAAAAACCCCTTCTGGTTCAAGTCAGATTTTCAGTATATGGGTTAAGTTTTTGAATGATGTGGGTACTATACTGCCAAGTACCAAAGACGCCACAATTCAAATGCTCTGCAAATGTGACTATTGTATATGGCGCCTTCACTCAATAGTGCTATGACATTTTATTTCATGCTGATCAACCAGCGTATTGTTCAGACAGTTGGCTCAATAGCAGTAGAGAGGTCCATACATAAAAACAAACGCGTTTCTATAAATCATATCAGGAAGTTCTCTCGGATGCTCTGATTACAATGAAAATTTATTCTGTACAGTATACAATGCAAATTTTAAACTAGAGACGAAGTTGTTTAATAGATTAGTAGTCTGACTGAAGCAGCTGCAGTGAAAAAATTCTGGTGATTAACTGCCATTTTCCAGTAATCATAACCCTGGGAAGGGCCACTAAGTAGGGGAGGGGGCTGCAGATGGGAGTAATTCTGAGCCCATGTGCCTTAGAGGGCTCCGTCATCTTCACACAGACATTATTATTATTATTATTATTATTATTATTATTATTATTATTTTTAAATTAAAGCTTCAGAGGCATCCTTGATTGCAGTGTGGGGAACTGTCCGTGCTGTTTACCACAAGGGAAGTCCACATTACAACTATTCCTTGCACTGAGCACATTTATCTATGCGTCACACAAGGCTGTAAGAGAAAACAGAAACGCAAGGTGCACACCACAGGAGTATTACTCAAATATGAGGACTCCCACAGGAGAGCCATTTCCAGCAGTTCCAGTCCCCCAGGTTGTATGAACTGGCCAGGCCTCATCAAAATTACCTGTTACCCAAAACATGAATTTATTTGTTTTAGAAATGAAGTGCATGCAAAAGTCGCACAAAAAGAGAAATAAACAGGTTCTAGCACAAGGTCTACTCCCATTTTCACTTGCATTTTACTTGTGTGTGTTATCAAAAGCTGTGATCTTCCTGTAAAATTCTGTGCTTTCTGTACACTATTTCTTCTCTTATGTACAAAAATATCCACATGAAGATACATTTGCTTGATCCTTATCTCAAAGTAGATCAACAATGATAACGAATAATCTCCCAAATATCTTAACTACTCAAATAAAATGCATCTAATGAGTAAAATAAATCTTTTATCAACAGATAATGTAGAATACCTATTGTAGGACTTAGGAAAGAACACAAAGATGAATAAAATAAAATCAGTTCTTCATAAATTAATTTTATTTCACATAAAACTGTGTAATAAGAAGAATAAACAAGGAATTCGAATGCATTCTTTAAAATTAGATAATATTAGTAAGAAAAAAATTCCTTGGAATTCCTAGCAACAGGGTTTTCACAAATGACCTTTACTGTGTTCATCAAGCTTTTCCTCCAAATTGAACTTCTATTTTGTTCAAACTATTATTATTAAGCAACAACCTCTCTGGAATTCAGACCTTTCAATAAATGACTTTTAAAAACTCATGGATGAAATTATTTGGTATCTTTGGTTCCATATTTGGTTCTAAAAATATTATTTAATAACCATCTGATCTGTGAAAGCTCTTGATTTTCTTGGAGAAAGAAATATGTTGTACTTAGCAATCACTAGGATTGCCCCAGCATAGCATCAGAATTAGAGGCTTGCCCTGAAAGTTACCCAATTTTATGGTCTAAAAGTATTATTTTTTTAAAAAAGTTCAGACTCATTATGCCGTCAAGCATTGCTAAGTGATAATCGTTAGTAAGAAGATAAAAGAGTTAAAATGTAGTATCATGTTGTGATAATAATTTAGCAAACACTGAACATTTATTCTATGTCTGCACTGCCTCTGGATGTGTTTTACCCTTATAAAGACTCCAGGAAGTGGGTGCCATCATCACCCCCATTTTACAGATTGTGGGAGCTGAGACTGTTCGGTGACTAACAACCAGCTCGAAGCCACTGACCCTTGACGGGAAGCTGGCTCTGGAACCCGCTTTTCCTGGCCTGCCTTCAGGACTCCTCTCTCTGGTTATAGGCATGTTTTACTCAACAGCCCAGAAGTATAATTAGGAGTGAAATCCAGTATGGCAATGGGGTATTCAAAATCTTTGAATGATTTTTTTCTTTTTCTTTCATCATTATCTTTGCATGCTTTTGTCTTACACCTCCTGCCCCTTGAGCACACACACACACACACACACACACACACACACACACGTACACTAACAGGCACATGCCCTGGAGCTCTGACCCTGCACAGAACAGGGCATCAGGGAAGACTTCCTTTGGACCAACTTGTCCAGTAACTGCCCGTCTCCTCAGAGCTACGGTGCTGTGCATTTCTGCTGTGCTCAGGCAGCCAGCAGCTCCTCACAAAGGCGCTACCAATCCCTAGAACTTGCCCTGTCAGGATTAGCGTGTGGAGCGCTTTGATGCACAGCCCTCAGCTGCGATGAGCCACACCACTCTCTCAAGCATAAGGAGATAAGTTCACACCTGAAACAAATCTATAGCCTCGCATGTGGAGGCTAAGCCACTCAAAAGTACACTCGCTTTCACAATACTGAAGACATGTACTTTTGAAACCAGAAGTAAATTCAGAGAGCAGAGAATCCAAAAACAATAAAAATGAAGGAAAAGGGGGAAAGTCAAGAATTCTTGATTTATTTTAGAGCCATAAACTGAAGGAAGGGGAAAAATCACACAGTGCTTATTCCTAACTCTCGTAAGATCAAACAGTCCTGGGAGAGACACTGCCAAATCATTTTTACTAAATCCCAAAGGAGACAAACAAAGGTACATGCTTTTTCTCAGCCCTTCACAAATTTATTGATGTCACTGTGGACATTTATTTTTGGTTGATGTGCGAAAAATTAAAACATGGAGGAAAAGAAAGACATAGTCAAAATTACTTCCTTAACCTCTCTCCTACACAATCTCTATGTAGGATTCCATGAAACTTGACAAATGAACAAATACATCTTTCTATTTTTATTTTTAAATAGCCAGGCCTGTGCTATATGAGACTTCATTTAGTTAGGAAATACAACCCAGAAAGAACTAGGTCTTTTTAGTACACAGTAACATATTAATATTAGAAGTTACATAGGAAAAGTAAAAATACTCATTTTCTAGACTTTCTTAAGCCAAAATTAAAAGATCACCCAATGATTTAATAAATCTTCTCAAACATAGAGGAAAACCTATCTTATAAAAGAAATCACTATAATCTATTTCTTAACATGATTTAGGATTTCTAAAACTATTGGCCAGAGGAAGCAAATTCCCAAGGAAGTCATATATTAATTAGGCATAGTTTTAGAGTATCTAAATAGAAAAGTGGTTTATTTTCTATTAAAGAATTGCTGGCCAGGACATATTCAATAGTAGAAATTTGACAATGGGTTTAATAATGCTTATCAAAGGTTGATAATCCAAATTATCCTACTCCCCTAAAGAAGTCTAAAGAAATAAAGACATCATGTAACCATAATGTTCAAGTACAGTTCTACTGGATTCATCTGTTTTTGTAAATAAAATATCTCATGTTTAAAGAAATAAATGTCAAAAATTATTCACCACTCTTTGTATTAGCATAATCCAAAAAGTTCAATATTTTTCTCTCTCCTTCTAATGGATTTTGATAGGCTATCGGCACCGGGCCACCTGCCCCTAGCACCAAGGTCAGTTTGTATGAGCTGCTTTTCACATTTTTGCATCTACGTTGTACAAATTTCTTAATGTTGTACTGGGAAACAGGTTTGCATCCAGACAAAAATTAATACTTTGAAAGAGAATTAAGATTATCTTCCTTAGGAATTAAAAAACAAACAAACAAAAAAGTATATTTAACTGTTGGGCCTGATTTGGGGAAATTTATAAGGCTATTAATAATTCATTCAGCAGATTAATGACTAAGCAGCATTTACACCATGCTCACACACTGTTAAATCAATAATTTAGTTTAAAAATAAAATCAGAACAAATATTTATTATGTAGTAACACTTTCTCCTGAAGGCTCCTATTTAATCCACTTCCAAAAGAGAAGTCTAGTTTTAGAAAGGTATGTTGACAAGACTCTCCCTGCGTACCTCACACAGATGAGACCTCTGGTTACTGACCGAGAGCAAGCCTTGCAGTGAGAAATTATTCTTTAATGGGATTTTTTAAAAAGCTCGTTGGTACCAGTTAAAAATATAGCTGGTAATTAAAGACTACTGTGGAAGAATATTTTACTTTGCATTTCAAGGAGAACTGTAAGCTTTCAGACAATAGCTTCGAATGCATGTGATGTTAAGGCAGTTATTTAGAAATCAGTTGATGTTGCAGGGCATTAAACACACTACTGACTTTGTACCTTTCAAATGAAGAGCATGAACTGAATCTGAAAACCAAAGCCTATATTCTCTTCCTTTGTACTCTGTCTTTGGCATTAACAATCATTAAAAGTGTGAATGCTTATCAATAAAAATTCTTGCAGCCCCACAGCTTGTGCCAGAGCACTGCTATTTCTTATTGTCTTAAAAAATATTAGTTTGCATCACAAATGGATCTCTACTATCTAGAATATATTGCCTAGGCTTCATCAGAAAGAAATACTTATATTTTTCTTTGGAATACAAAATTAAAAAAACAAAACAAAACACCACAGATGTCTCTTCGGGCCTGCGCGTACTAGACATAGGAGTGGGGAGGAGGTCTCATCCTCTATCGCGTGCCCACTGTCTCCTGAACCATCAACTGCTATAAGGGCAGTAAGAAGGACACATACTGAAGCCAGTGCACTCAGTGTCTTAGTGATTTAAGTGGGAGAGTTTTCAAGTTAAAGAAGGGAAACAGTATGTTTTTCCTTTCCCAGAGCTACTGCTTAGGAAGGCAGCCCTCTGCTCCCTAGCCTACGCAGGGGAAGAAGGACATTACTTAGGGCTGAAATCACTCCGAGAGAGAGGAGGGGAAGTTTATGATGTGGCCCGGTGCACTGGGTCTGGTCTGCAGCCAGGCAGTTTTCATTTTGTAGCTCTGCTGCCAGTGCCCGACCTGCATACTCAGGAATAAAAGTACACCAGAGCTCTACCTCAGAAACTGTGGATGTTCCAAAGAATTAAAAGAGTTTATTTTTCTTTCTTTATCCTGAGTGTAATTACTGTTTTTAAAAAAGAAAGAGCTGAAACTATAGTAACTGGAGGGTTTTTTTTCTTTTCTACTCTTCAAACTATCTTCCCACAAAGCCATTTAAGTTAAATGATACATTTACAGACTCACCTACATGAAGGCTATAACTTAAAACATCTGCTTACACACAAGTTCTGTTCCAATATGAAAAGTGGGGCAAAATTTAAAAAATGGAGGGCCATTCTATTCTAAAATATGTTCAGGGTGTGTGTGTGTGTGTGTGTGTGTGTGTGTGTGTGTGTGTGTGTGTTCATTCATCAAAGAGATCTTTGACTACAATTAGGTAGTCGGTCCTATAAAGGCTTCCTTGAGTGAGCATGATTTCTAAAAATAAAACGCTCCAGTGAATATTTCTGCTAAATAATCACATCTTCAAAATTACTTTTAAAAAAATCCCAGTCCCTCATGTGCCATGGAACAATAACACCAGCTTTCCATAATAAGACCTGGTTCTACATCCTTTACAGGGTCAACAACTAATTAGAAGGTAAGAAATAAAAGTCACATTTACTCCATTAAGCAGTACAGGGATTTATCTGTCCCAACTTATACTAATGAATCTATTTTCAAAGTTTGTGAATAAATAAGCATATCTATACCTATGTTTAGGGTTTGGGAAAGGAGTGTATTCTTTTGCTATTATTCTAACTTACTAATAAAAATCATTAATGTATACAAAAAAGAGACCAGGATAATTTGGAGCCTGTTTTCCTTTTTTTAAATGCACTCTTTCAAAGGGCCCTACCCATCATTTCAAAAATCCAATATGTTTGAGATCTATAGTGTCTGAAAACAATTTATGTAAGTTCCTTATGTGCATCTTATCCATAAAAAACAAGAAAAAGAGGATAACTAGCCCCTGGTAAGGATGTTCTTTGGAAAAAGTAGGTTTTCACCAGGGACTACTTCAAATATCACTTCCTCCAGGCTCTAAAAACATGCTTGAGCCACTTTACTTGAACCCTCGATGGAAGACTTGCACTGTCCTTTCACACGAGTCGCAAGCACGTGCAGGAGGAACAACATCGCCTCGTTCATTTCAAATCTGCAGCAGTAAGAATTAACAGTCACCCTACTATCTACATTATTAAAGGGTAATGATGCCTGTAGAAACCTGCCTACAATAGGTCTACTGTCTTTATTGCCTATAATGCCACCAATTTCCACCCTCCGAAGATTCTTTCCATGTGTACTTTGAACTTTGTTTACCTTGTTCATGTTTTAAAAATAAAGACAGAGATTGAATGTGGGAATGGAGTGACAACATGGAGCAAATACGTTGTCGTGCTGACATGTAAACGTTACTCATATCACTAAGTGCAGCTGAGCCATGGGTCTATACAATAACTGTCACAGTTTCCATACTTACTAGGAAGATGACTTTTTGCTTTGCAGAGAAATATGAGATAATACTATATTGAGTTGTTTCTTCTATAGATTTATATTTTTATAGTGGTATTCTTTGAAAGAGAACATTTTAGAATTATTTTTCTACCTCAGACAAAAGTATTTATTGTAAGAAACACTGATTGGGAAATGTTGTGAAACATTAGTGCCACCTATGTATTAAAAAGGGGGGCATTGCATAGTATCCCTAGTGCCTTTTATTTCCTTATGCCTTAATACTATAGGTAAAATGATAGCTGCTAATAAATTTTTGTTTTGAGGTAGACTAAAATCACACTACACTTTGTAGTGATTTTATGCATGGATATTAAAATATTTACATTACAAAATTTTAAGAGACACTGCTCAGCATTCAATGTGAATTAAGTCACCCAAGAGAGCTGCATTAGAAACCAAACCCCAATGGTGTCCCTTGTTCACTGACTGTAGTGGATGATTACAAATTATTTTCTTTCTCACGCTACTATTCTCTTACATACTGCATATTTGCTTCAAGTCTCCAAGGGAAGAAATGTGGCTTTTGTGGGAAAGACCCACCCCTTTCTACATGTTTGCTTCCTTGAACGAAAGAAACACACCCCCTTACATTCTTTGAAATGTGTCCAACAGACACAGAATTGCAATCACACTGGACCATTGACTAAATTTGAAAATTGTAAGTGATAGTCAAATGTAGTTAGTATGCAGTGCGGTTTTAATCAGGGGAACCAAAGGACAAATCACAGGTAAGAGTAATGGATGAAAGCATGTACATGCGGACACTCAGGACACGTGTGAATCCTCGTGGGAGGACAAGAATGTTTCTATGCACACATGTGGGGTAGAAAACTCAGGAAGATATCCAAAAATTCTACAAGTTTTTGAGGGCATCTTTCGAAATTAAGACCCATTAGTGGGATGGTCCCTGCCTTGTGTAAGTATATTAAAAGAATATTCAGATACTACAGTATCCATCTCCTTAAGGACAATCAGAAGGCTGTTCCAGACCTCAGACACGCAGCAATACCACAGATCTATGCTCACCTTAAGGACGGAGCTCTCCCACTAAAGTTGGTGTCCCCTAACTTCTAACACATTAAAGCAATTTGCTAGTCATAAGAAACTGTGTTCTGATAAGTCTTTCTTTCATTAGGCAGAACTGTGAGTTCCCTGATCAAGTTCTTCTTCTTGTTAGTTTTGGATAAAATGATGCACGCTCCATATTTGTGGAAATCTGTGCATTTATCTTCACTTTAATTTTTCCTAAAAACTCGTTTTCATTATTTGACATTTGGATGTAAATTTGTAAGTACAGAGAAAGAGTAGGCAACAAAATCTGTATCTCTTTTAAGCTAGTTAAGTAATTAAATGAAATGATTATTCTCTTTGCAATTCATTCATCGGGCATTTCAGGATGAGCCCAGCTCTATATCTCTCAGGCCTACAAAATGGAAGCCCTGCTAGTTTTCTATATTTTTCACTTAGAATAAGAGTGAGTCTAACCAGGGGATATACAAATTAGAATCAAGAGAAATAAACTTATGAAAACTTAGTACAATATTGTTATGGTCAAAGAAAACTTGTGTGTGTCACGAATCCACGCAGATGAAACATCTCATTCACTAAAATTTCCCATCTTACTCTAATAACGCACACAAAATTAAACACATAAATATTAATTTTATGTATCACAGAAGATGTAGGCAATGAAAATGCAATGTTTACATTTATGGGTGACTCATTAGAGTTTTATTGTGTGAGACGCTAGGAGGCATCAGTTGGGTAAAAAAGGACTTCAATTTTGGAAGGAGGAAGAAATTACTGAAGAGTTGGATGTGTAAGAAGTTGGAGTTTTTCAAAATATTATTAGGTAAATCAAAACTTTCATCTCAGAAATAAACCTTCACAGCACCACATTTTGTTGTAAAGAATGATCTTTATAAAGCATTCGTGACATATAGCTGTTTGTATCTGCATACATAATTTGACCAATGAGCACCTATGATGATATACTTCAGATATGTGGATTCCCAACTACATAACTACACATTTTGATGCAGGGTATATTTGGTAACAGAGTAACATAATGGATATTGACTATTATGCATTTTCTGCTCAATTACTCAATACCATGAGTGTGTTTTATTTCTGGAAAATTTTGTTTTGTATTCTTTACAATGCCTTGGAAAATGCCTAATGCATTTAACCCTGGAGTAACAGCTTCCTAAACAGACAGCTCGATGGAGTTTAAGATTTAAGCACTGAAGAAATACCTAAAGAGGACGTGTTGTCTCCCACTGCACTCCTGAAAGCCTATCATTTGAAAACTGAGTTTTCCACTGTTTGAATGGCCCTTCATAGTAATGAAGCGACAGGGTCGTGCTCTACTTATCTAGCAATCATTTGAAACTGGAGTGCCTTGCCATTTCTCAACAATCAGCTTTTATCTTTGCCCTATCAAAATCACACGTGAACTGTGTAATCTGCCTTTTGTGAGGTGCACAGACCCTGCTGTCTCTCCTGGTTTTGTGAATCGCCTCTGTAATCGGCTTTGATTTCCTAAAGGTGGCAGATCTCAGTGATGAGCCTAGCTTCAGCAGGGCAGGAGGGTCCACGCGCCCAAGAGATTAACAGACGGTGCTGACGCCGGGTCCTAATCACCTTCCCTCCTCACCGACTGAGTGGCAGCCAGTGGAGCCTTCCAGTGTGGCCAGGCCACCCTCCAATAGGTCTAAAATAAAAATGCACATTTGCTAAGCTTCAGGTATTAATCTGGGAGAAATTTTCTTATAGAATGTGCTTTTGGAAAAGGAGTAGAACTTCATTAATAATTTGTTTACTGTCCACTCTGTGTGCCTTTATTGTGTATTAAATTCTTTCATCTTGTTTCAAATCATGTCCCTAAAACCACAGTTCTCTGTTTAATAACTATTTCTTTGTTGTTAAGTAGCAAGGTATTGCTGCATAGCCATTTCTGCATTTTTGTCACTTTCTGAGATTCCAATGACTCAAAATAAACTGCATGTAGAGTTGGGAAATAAAACCACAAAATATACTACAATAAAAGAGAAAGTTTTAAAATATAATGCTAATATATGCTAAGAAGTTATTTAATGCAATTCTTTATAAAACAATTATAAATTATTAATTAGAAAGCTGTCGTGTTGCACAATTTATTGACTCAGAGAAATCCGGGACAAGAAAAATATTAATAAAAATATGAAAAATACAAAACATAGCACTTTGTAAGGATTCAATTTTGAATCATTAGCATTTGAAACATTTCTTCCTGTCCAAATGATACACTTCCCCCAAATTTACCAAGAAAAACTGCAAAAAAGATAAAAAGGCAACTTGCAATGTGTCTTTATGATTGAAGTTTCAGCTAGTTGTTTTTGTTGATGTGCTTCTATCCTGAATAGTTAATATTTGTGGTAGCATTCACTGCAATTATGACTATCTCAGAAGAGATGGAAAATTTATTTTTTATTATGATGTGATCATAATCCTAAACCAATAAAGAATAACTACTTCAAAAATGCTACATCTTGATATTATGTCTAATCCATATAGGTAGTAATCAAAATATAAATAGCATAATTAATGAATGAAGTAAAATACCGCACTTAGTGTGCAGGCTAAGAAATATGCCAGACATTCCAAAGCTGTGTGAATTTTATTAATAAAAAGAGTTGATTTTTAAATAAAGTTTGGTAAGACTTAAATAGCCAACTATTGTTTCCTTAACTGGGGAACCAGATGCTTAAGGAACCATTATACTTAAAGTGTGCTTTGATGAAAACTTTTTGAATTGAATTAGTAGTCTAATACATTTGTATTTTCATGCAAGTAGAAAGAAATGCTCTGACCAAAGAGATTGGTTTTCCTCCTGAGATGGTACCTTAGAGATATCTCACCCTGCCTATCAAGTTCCTATTCACTTGCTCTTTTATAGAACTACTTTTATTAACTTAATAGATAATTTTATGCATATGTTGGAAGAGAATAATATGATTTATTAATTGAATTTTCTTTAACTGAAACTGACAGAAAATCAAACACACTACTTGTGCCATATTGTTGCATATCGGACACTGTCAAACCAGCTAAAAGTGACATAATTTTAAAATTCAATTAGATGTTTCAGCTTCAGACTGGAGATTGAGTATTTAAAGCTTAAAAAAAGCATGCAAGATAGGGTTAATGGGATTCACAGGTGGTCGCATTTCCAAGTCCTACCAAATACCCAGGGACCAGAGTTACTACACTTCACATGAACATCCTTACTGAGCAGGCACAATTCGGCTGCAAGGTGCCTGTGGAAAGGACGCTGGTCATTTTTTTGGATTGGCTCATAGAAGTGGTTGGACTTTTTTTTTTTTTTTTACAACACTTGGAAAATATACAGCATCAGAAAGCATGTGAGAAGACAACTACTATGAGGGTTAGTATCAGATTCACAATACTGAAATGCACATTGTGTCAAAGCAATGCTCTCCTGAGGAACAGTGTAAGGACTGGCAGAAAGCCCGGTTCAACTTACTACACTGTCAGCATTTACACAGAAAGTATTTCATACAAAAGCACCCATTCCTAAATGTGAGGGGAAAAAATATCCCTTTCCTAAAGAATAATTGCTGGACCTAGCATAATCAGAAATGATTCAGATACGAAAAATTTCCTTTAAGAATTAATAGCTATGTTCTGGGGAGGAAACAGCATGAACAATAAATACGGATACCTGCACGATGCGTAATAATATAATAAACTATGTGCCCTGTCTATCCATACTTCCTTTATGCTCAACTTTATCACTGAGTTTGGTAACTTTCATCCAAAGTCCAAGCAGAAGGCGGCTGGAGCGACTTAGCCCCACTGGCTCTGGAACGGCTATGCCGCCTTATTTGATTGGAAATAGCTATGCAACCGACTTGCTCTACACAGCAAAGCTCACGCTGAGATCCGAGTGGAAACTGAAGCGTGGAGCCTACCAGGACCACGGCATTACTTTTCGCTCACACCAGTTAAAAAGCTCTCTATCAAACCAGCACTTCTGTGAAGGAAGGAGAGAGAAGCACAAAGCTAGACTCTTGACAGACCGCCACGCTGTAGCTTAATCTAATCCCAAGCATTAGTGGCTCAGAAGCACACCCCAGGGCAAATCAGTCCCAGGGAGGTTGGGAGCGAGACTGCAGGAGACATCCTTCCCCTGAGCCCACAGCTACATCTTAAGGAATCTACTTCAAGGTCACAGAACATTCCGGGAAATGCTAAAATGCACGGAGCTCCACACTCTCCGCTACATCAAACATGCTAATGACGTGAACTAACTTCGTGAAACTTTCAACACGCTGGTGTGACAGAAACGAGTCACGAGTGATCGCAGGAACGGATGGCAGACGGGTACGACTGGCTCAAAAGTTACTTCTGGAAGCACACAAGGCAATCATGGAACCTAAGGAAAAGAATGCGCGACGAGTCTTAACTTCAGCCTTTAAAAAGGGCAGAGGGAGAGAGCTGGTGCCCTGGAAGATGAGGATGCAAATTTCAGAGACAATACCCAGACTATTTCTATTTTCCGAGATATGTCAGAGGTACTTACTCGTAGGAAGACCGGATCAGATTAGTCCTTGGGATATTTTCTTTTCTTAAGAGAGAGAGAAAGAAAGAGAAATAATAATCTTTACTTCGTCCAGCCTTGAAGTGTCTCTTCACCTGATTCAAACATGCAGTCACGGCGACCCACAGAGAATCTTCAAAGTCAATCCAATAGCAGCCCGGAGATGTCTGGGTGTACGCGTGTGCTCAAGCGTCTGTGACTGCGAGCTGCGCGAGCAGGGAGCTGGAGACGATGTGTGCGCGTGTGCGCGCGCGGAGAGCGCGCACGGGGGAGGCGCGCGCGGGGCCGCGCATTCACGCGCGCACCCAAGGCCGCTCCGAGGAGGAGGAGAAGAAGGAGGAGGAGGAGGAAGAGGAGGAAGGAAAGAAAGGAGGAGGAGGAGGAGGAGGATGGGGGGGGGAGGAGAAGGGGGAGAAAAGGAGGAGGAGAAAGTGGCTGTCCGCGGCCGATCGGATTAAAAGTAACCAGAGTCGTCCAGAAAACTGCTTCCAGGAAGGAAGTGACAGGAGCCGAAGGGGCAAAGGAGAGCGGCTCGCAGCCTTTGAAACCTCGCGTGGCGAGGCGCGCGGGGCCGCCGCGGGCCGGCGGGGCGGG
>NW_004524766.1:4359823-4380317 GCF_000260255.1 Octodon degus | reverse complement strand
GGGCGGGGCGGCGGGCTGAGCGCGCCGGGCTCCGGCTGGGCCTCCGCGGCCCCGCGGGGTTTTATTCGGCGCTCGCCTCCGCCCGGCGCTGCTTCTCCGCCCGGCTCGCTCCCCGCGATCCCAGCCCGCCGACTCTCCCTCGGCTGAGCTGGAGAAATCATCAGTTTCACTCTTGCAAGAGGGGGGCGGGACCAGACCTCCGAGCATTTTAATAAAACAAACATACAGCAGCTCCCGCCTCACCCCTCCAGTCTCAACTAGATTGATAAATTACTCCACTACACTACTTTAATTATGTATATGGTATGCAGAATAAATCACTGAACATCAGTACCTCAATCAAGCACTTTTAAATGATAATTGCATCTTGGTGAATCAATCTTGCCATTCCTGACATTTTGCTAATTTTAGTTTTACGGTGGGGTAATGGCACATGCCACACGCAAACCTAATGACAATTCTTTATAGCACGAAATGAAGACAACGCGGCTCCCGGCGGCCCCCGGCTCCTCTCTCTCCCCGCCCAACGCGGCGGACGCTCGCAGAGGAGCCGCCTGGCTCCCCGGGGACGTGCGGGCGGCGCGGAAAGTCCTTCCCAAGTCGGGATCGGTCCCCTGACCAATCGCAGCGCGACCCCGAGGGCGGCCGCTCCCGCGCCTCCCGCCCCTGGGTGCGCGCTCGCCGCTGCCCGCCCCGCGTCCGTGCGCTCCCGCAACTCACGCGGAGAAGCCCCGGCGCGGCTGCCGCGCTCGGTCCCTTCCCGGGCGCCCCGCAGACGCCGTCCGCGGCCTGGAGCCCCTGCCCGAGCCCAGAGCTTTCCCGGGGCTTAGCCCTGCACGAGCGCCCCCGGGATCACCCGTAGGTGAAATCTCGGCTCCATCGCGGGGCCAGGAACTTCCTAATCAGTTTGGAAATGTTTACCGAGGCGGCGGCTTCCACGGAGATCCACCCTCCCTTCCTCCCGCTCTATCTCTCCCACACCTTCCAGGACTTTACCCAGGTCCTTCGCATGTAAACGGAGCCAACTTCCCAAACGCATTAGGCGACCCGAGCTGATAGCGGATGACTTCACTTATCCTGAAGAGTTTCAGCGGCGCAGGAAGCAGAAATAGAGAGCGATAAGGACGGACACTGAGGTTCGGTTTAAGCACACTGAACTCCTTTCCTTGCCAAAAATATAGGTTGATATTCAATATTGAGGAAAAATTGCTAAGGGCTTGGGCACCTCCCTGCACTGGCTTGTCACACGACACCCAAAAAAGCCCAAGATAAAATATATCAACCGGTATACTGATCATTAAAAGAAAAAAAAAACCTAAGCTTGCATATCATTATATTCATAGGTTATGGAAAATGTTTAAGCCAAATTCGGTTTTATTAATATTGGGAAAGGAAGGAGGAAAATTTACAGGGGACATATACAGTAGACAATAATAGTATACTTAAGTATCTAGCTAATTAAAGACATTTCCTCTTTAAAAAAAAATCCTTTCAGCTCGGTGTGTTTAACCCGGTGACTACTTGCATTTCCTGTTTAGTTCTTCACAAGCTTCCAGGACTGTTTTAAGGCATGAGGACAATATGGTTCAAAAAGCTGCCTGCTTCATTGTGGAGGCTATATGTCGTTAGCTGCTCTAAGAGTCGGCTCAACATACCCTGACCCTCCCAGGGCTTCACTGCAAAGGAGGAGGTTGATTTTACAGGCAGCCACAAGTAGATCTAAACAATCTTCAGGCTTCCGGCTCATTACCACTGTGACTATTAGCACAGCTAAGAAGAATCCAGGGCTTTGATTGTAGGCAACTATGACAAACTGTCACAATGTAAACACCAACCGACATAGGATTATTTCTTGCAGATTATGCTTTAATATATTGTGTTGGCCTATTTGGTTTTCATGTGGCAAGTCTGCTACTACCAGGAGTTGATTTTAATAATAGATGCCAGAGAGCAACGATATCGTGTTTTCACTCAAAGTCCAACTTCTTAAAAAAAGAAAAAAAAATCAAAACTTAAAAGGTGCACAGACTTTTGGATACTAGGCCATGTCTGTATGGGATGCTAAAAATGAAATGCATTTCAGTTTTTTTTTTTTTTTTTGGAAGTTCACAAAGGTCTTGACAAAGCAAACCATTTGAAGGACCACCTGAGATTATTGCCATAGTGTTTGAATTGAGCACAGTGAATTGGAACAGCTTGACCAAACAAATATAGCGAATGCATAAATTTCAATCATGGTTTTTTTTTTTTAAAGGATAATAGAGGAAATTTCTATTTACCAGAGTACACTTCAGTTTTATTTTTATATTCCCTGAAAAGAAACTGTTTATTTTGCCTTTCCATATTTTAGAGGATTACTTAATAGCAAACATTATAACGTACCCATATTATCAGTGATAGTTGCCAGTTTTAGAAGTACACACAACCCCACTCTCCAGGTGATTCGAAAATAATTTGGATCTGGAATGTATCACAGTTGGCCTTTTAAAGTACAAGATTTTTCCCTTTATAGGTTTAGTGTCTTAATCACGTATAACCTAAGTTAATATTAGCATTCGTTTCCTTCCTATAAGCCTTTATAATTGAAGCGGAACGGAAGAGGTTAAGTACAAATATATAATCGACAAGTCACCTAGATTTAAAGTTATTCATGGGTAATCCACAAAGTGTGCCTTCAATTCTTCTTTAAATATCTCTAGGCTTTATTTATTTATTTTTACCAAAATCACTGAGATCCTTGCCACCTAGGAATTCTTGGCTAGGATCAGAATGTTTTCTCTTGTAGAGAGGGGCTTGTCCTGCAAGTGTTAGGAGGCCTCTATCTAGTTTAAGATTTATATCTTACTATTGGATGTGTCCTTCTCAGAGTGTAGTTTGCGTATGTGTTAAATGAACTCTAAATCTAGAAAACAGTAAATGATTATACTTTTTCAAGAAATTGAAAGCTAGGGGTCTATCCAGTTAAAGAAAAGATGACTTTCCTTTTTAAAAAATGGTGTCTGGCATTGATGTATTATTACACCAGCCGTGTGTGTGTGTGTGTGTGTGTGTGTGTGTGTGTGTTTAATCACAAAATACTTCTTTCATTAAGTACTTATCTAAGTGCTTTATCTTTAATGTAAATATGCATTAACTTATTTTTCCCCCAAAGAATTATGTTTAGCAATCTATTTAATTAAAGTCCAAAGAAGTTACAGAGAACATGCTCTTTGGGATTTCAGCTCTAGGGAAAGCTAATATTCCAATTTCTGTTCAGTTGCATAGCATCCGTCTCTGCCCCGCTCTCTTGGCTACTTCTCTACATTAAAGCAGCGGTCTACCAAAGGCCTGTGCAGTGGGTCTGCCTGCTTTTAAGCCTGGCCCACGCTGGGTGTAGCTCTTGAAGTGAGCTTTAAAAAATTATTTTAAAGTGAGCTGGGGCGGTTGCCACAGCAACTCACCCTGAGATGAAGAAAGGCTATAGATTAATCTACCCCTAAAGATTATTCAACTGTATAGTATTTATGCTTCAGCCAGAATACTTTCAGCACAAACATAATTGAACATGAAATCTCAGAGAAAAGGAAATCTAAAAACAGAGCAAGATACAAACTCTACAGCATTAAACAGATTTTAATGTTTTTGTAGTTAAATGACTTTTGGTAGAACAAATTCATTGGAAGAGATACCCAAAATGACAGGCCCTGAAAGGTAACATGACCCCTAAGCAGAATGGCTTCGTATTGCTTGTCAAGTAAGTACATAATGGTGATTTAACTGTTTACCACTGTTCTATATGTGTAAGCTCTAAAATATCTGAGGACAAAAGATTTGGCATTTTTACCTTTACAATATCTTCTTGATAGATGATAAAATAAATGCAAGCACTCACCACATACACTTCTTCACTGCTGCCGTCATTTGAGTTCCATTCTTCATGTCTTTGTAGGAGTTACTTCACAGTTTACAACTCTTTGGCACCTTAAAATGTGTTAAGTACAGAAAAAGTAGATGGTTATTTTTTTTTTAAAGCTGACATTAAAGTACATGTAAGTAGATAGATTTATTTCTAAAATTGTAATGCAAAATAACATTGATACTGATTTCAAACCACTGAACCAGTATGGATTGAGTTGAAAGAATTAAAATTATCGATTGCAATAATACTGACAATCCCTGAAAATCAATAGTAACATAGCTAAATTTCAAAAATTCTGTATGTGCAGATTTCGTCCAAGCAGAATACAGAGCATGTGGCCTGTTTGTGATCGAGAACTTGTGATATGCAAAGAATTTGTTATTTCAAGGAAATGTTCAATCATATCTTTTATCTCATATCTAAGGGCCTTATACTCGATTTCATTTCTGTACCTTTAATTTTAAATCTGATAAAAATTACAAGGGGAAGGCAAACCTTTCACTTTTCAAATCCTCTAAATTGGTCAAATTGGGAAATGTTTGCCATGTAATTTGATTTAAAGACTCGTTCTATGTGTGTATTGCTTAAAGCACATTTGAAAGCACTCTGGGATTAATGATACGGATTCAGTACCATTCATGAATTCTATTCCTTATAACATCTTATCCTTCCTAGCAGTGTTTAACTGCACTGGGCACAAACAGATGGTCCTGTGTTCCAATCTCTTTTAAACTAGCTTGCCATTGCTTGGAGGGCGCTAGGGAATCTTTCCTTGACTTCGGACCCCGGACTAGTTCAAGACTAGAAGCAACCTGGGACTCAGCAGAGACTTTTCTGGTCAACCTGCATTGCCTCATTTGTCTTAGCAAGAGGACTTCCTAGTAGAGTCCTTTATAAAGTTCGTTATATGGGTTACCCATAAGTCTTGTTTGCTCTAAGTTGCTTCAGAGGTAAAGAGAAATTAATACTTCTGGCCAGTTTTATTTAAGGAGTTTCTAGTTGAATCTTTTGAAAAGCACTGGCCCAGCCCACGGGGGATTCATCCAGACTTGATTGCCTAGCCAGGACCCGGTCACCTGGCTCATTCTCTTCTCCCAGCTACATGGTTTTGCAGCCAGTTATTGAGTGGGACTCATGATACAAATTTCCCAGGGCCTTTCACCTTGCAGAAATGCAGTCTTGTTGAAATAATGTCTTAGAGATATGTGAAGGCTTTTAAAAGTGACACTATACATCATGACGTATTTCTTCCTTTTCCTCTATCAGGGTGTCCAAATAAGGCTTGATCAGTGATCTGCTTGAGAGTGTGTGGCTGATTCAAAAGTGTCCACACAAGGAGCTAAATTTCACGGGACTTTACTTACAAAAACTGCTAAATGTTTGTTAGAACCAAACATTCTATTCTATTCAATTTCTTGAAATAGCACAGAAATAACAAAGTCAAGGATAGATTTTCATACTTCCCCTCTTAAACCTTTATCTGAAAGATCCCTTACTATGCCCGTGCCCATTCATCTTTAAAGACGTTTACCCAAGGTCAGGGTGGAAGTGGAGGGTCAAATTCTCTTCTGGCCTCTGGGCCCCCACTTCTTTGTGTGGGAAGCAAAGGGCTGCGATTCGGTTCGCGCAGCCCCTCACAGCGCCAGACGAGGGACGCCTCTGGTTTCAGCAGCTACTCTGCTGAGTTAGATTACAGGCAGCAACAATCCCTCAGGTAGATCTGTGTGCAAAGAGGATCCTCGCTGCCTGGCGTTCCGGGGAGGCGCGCCCTCCGCAAACGCCACCCAATTATCGCGGGTCCTCCCCTTCGCCCCTGCTCCCACTGCCTAGTGGCTCCTCACTCTGCCCACTTCTCCCCCGCTTCCTCCCGGGTGGACGAGCCGCTCGCGGGACGCAGTCCCTGGCGCGCCGTGGAGCCCGAGGCTGCCCTGCTGGGTGAGCGCCGCGTGCATGCGCCTGGGCGCCTGGGCGTAGAGGCTGTGCCCTCGGTCCGACGCGGGACCTGTCGCTTGGGTGCGCTGCTCAGGAAGTGGGTGCCGGCGGGTGTCTGGTTCCAGGGAGGGGGCCTCACTGCGTGGAGAAAAGCTCGGTAGTTAAGGCGGACTGTTGGGCGTGGAAGAGGGCTCAGCAGCAGCGGGTGAGCTGTGGAAGCAAGCGGTGAGCTGGCGGTTGCCCTGCTAGTCTGGTTTGCAGATCCTAGAACTACTTCCAGAGGGTTGATCCAAAGAGCTGGGAGGGGCCCCCGGCGACCTCCATCCCCACGAACGGCCACGTGAAAGGAAGCCACTCGTGCCCAGTGCACGAAGCCAGGGATGCCCAACCCCCTCTTGGCACTCTGAGAGGTGAGCTGGGGCCCAAGGTCCAGTCCCTGCTCCTCCCTAAGCCAGGCTTTAGGGCATTCAACTTGATGGAGCAGCAAAAGGATCAGGCCCAGCACTGGCCTTTAAAGTCTAAGCTATCAGAAGCAACAAAATTATTTAAACAACAACAAAAAATAACAGCCAGCCACTACTGGTAGTAGTTAAGGAGCTCTGTGGATGTGTGTCATTGTTGGCTGGGGGAAAGCCACAAAGTAGGAAATGAGAGGTACTAGGAAGAACATACAACAAACCAACCCAAAGCCCTCTCTCCACTTGTGCCCCTTTATTTATGGGCATGTAGAGACAGTGCCAGGACCTTTCACAAAAATGCCATCGTGAGATGCAGATGCCTGAGGTGTTGGACTTGTCTAAGTTGTAGCAAGGGAGCCCACTATGTTGTAAAGATCAGTGGTCCCACTCCCAAGGTACTGTAGAGTACACAGCTGAATACATCGAAAGTTGAAACACGTTCCTGTTTCTCTGTTCTTGAAACCATAAACTACTACCAGTATGGTAGCAGCTAGCCATCGGTGGCTATTCCAACTTAAAATTAACCTAAAAACTCAGTCTTCAGTTACATCAACCACATTTCAAGTGCTCAGTTACCACATGTGGCTGGTGGCTACTTTATCAGATAGAAAGATGTTGACTACCCTGTCATCAGATAAAGTTCTGTTGGGGGGTACTCCTCTACAGTCTAAAGTGGGAGACATGGAGGAGGGAAGGAAGAAAGGAGAAGGGAAAGCAGGGAAGGCTAGGGAAGGGAAGGGAAGGGAAGGGAAGGGAAGGGAAGGCAAGAGAAGAGATGAGAAGGGAGGAGAAAGATATTGTAATCATTTTACCGTTGATACCAGGTGAATTTTAGGACAATCTGAAGTTCCATCGCTTGACACTGGTACAAAAGTTTTAAAGTATAATTTCTATATCTTTTTGCTAAAAAATATTCAGGGGACCACCTCACAGAAAATGTCCTCAAAGCCACCCCATGAATTTAGTGAGCTGAGTAGATTCTGGACAAGGTCCAGTAGACTTCGTACTAGAGCAGGGCACCTTGCTTGGAGTGAGTGAGGCAGGGTAATTCCATAGAAAGGTGGCCTAAGAGAGGATTTTAGGCAGGAGTACTCTTAGCAGTGACCATGCCAAGCGTTCTTCCAGGAAGAAATCCCATTTAATAAGGAATAAGGTGCGTAGGAAATAATGCCGTCTCCTAAGCTGACAAAGAGTGATTGTGGTGGCGTCATAGATTCATATATGGCCTTTTCTAAGACTGTGGGGGAATATTTGCTTATTTCTATTTATTCTTTTAAAATAAGATTTAAATAACTTAAGTCTTAAAGTCAAGAAAAGTGTCACTTAAGGTTAAATTGTTAGCAAGTCAAAATATCCCTCACATCTGACAAATGATGTCATCACATGCAGTCCTTATTGTATCTCTAAAGTAAAATGTGATCAGAAATCTTAATAATATCATAAAAATTAAAAATTATACTATGAGACATATAAAACAACAATAACATAGAATTTTAGAAACAACAATAAAAGCACAATATTTTAGATGAAGGATAAACTTTCTTTCAAGAGTTCTGATAGTTCCTGCTCTTTGAGCTTTTATTTTGCCATGTTTGTTTTCTATATTTCTTACTCTTAATTGGGAGTGAAATGTTGATATTAATTGTGGGCTTTTACGGTAATTTTTTTTGGTAATTTTTATTTTTTTGTTTGTTTTAGGTTACTTTGTTAGCATGATTGGTGTGCAGTTAGCTTAACACATTTAATACCATGAATGAAACTATAATGACCATCGAGATCGTAAACCTGTCCACTACATCCAAAAGTTTTCTTCTGGCAACTTATTTTTATTTATTAAATTGTGTGTGCCTTAGGAGGCCTTAATAGAAGAGCTGTCATCCCTGTCAACTTTTGGTATGCCTTATTACTGGGGGCTAGAGGCACAGTACACACGGTAATTTTTAAATTAAACATTTGTAAAGGACTTTTAAATATTCAGATGTATTTTCATGAATCGTAAATAATTGAGAAATAATAACTTTTTGTTGTCAAGTTTGGACTGCTCCTAATTGATCCAGATTCGAGTAATCGTCCCTTCTTCTTACTGACTTACCATTTGCATGTGGCTCCTGCTTGAAAGGTTCAGGTCAGTATTGCCTGAAATCTGATCCCTTCGAGGAAGGGTTTTAGCTAGCTAAGTGCTCACCAGTGAGACAGACAACCTTAAGCCCTCCATCCCTGACAACCAAAAAGGCTGGTACAGCTTGGGGGCATCTGGCTGGTCACAAGCCAGGAGACTCTATAACAGGTTAACAGTGTTTCCTTATCTGTAAAATGAAGCACCTAATAGCACCCCCCAATCCCATTATGCGATTAAATGCACCATTCACTATAAAGTAGAGGGATAGAAAAATAATGAGTTGCAGTAAAAAATATACCCATTCTTTATCCAACGCAAAGGCATTCAATTTCTCTACCATTACGTCATATATTCACCGGCCCTGTGGCTGCCACAGAAAGAAGTACGTCATCAGAGTCAGGGGGTTGGTTCAGGGTGAGGCCTGTGCACAAGTTTCACCTTTTAAGAGGTAGCAATCTCTTTTGTTCTACAACCCCATGACTTCATGGGTCAGGTTGTTTTCTTTCTTTTCACAGGCTGGGTGTCTGGGATACTTTCAGGTTTCCCGTGCCACTTGTTTTTATGTTTTGTGGGATGCTTCCTTAGGCTTGTTAGCTGCTTGGCTGCTGAAGAGGTACTCTAAACTCCAAGGCCATCCTCTTTCACCCTGATTGACCTTTGGAATGTTGTTGTTGCCACGAAGACATTAATATCTTCAGTCTCCTGCTAGCTTGAATTCTTTAAGGCAGAGCTTGCTGGGATTGTCTCCTGACGTCATTCCAAATGTCTGGTGGCCATGGATGTGACTACGCTGGGCACTGGCCTGCCAGCAAGAAGGAGCCCTTGGAATGCCTGGTGGCATTTGTTCAAGAGGGGCTGACTGGTGCCCCATTGGATACATGATGGCATTTCCTCTATGGCTAAGGGACTAGGCCACTTCTTGAAGAAGTCATTGTCATCTTGAACTGTTTGGCTTTAATAAAACCTCTCTTGAGATGTTTGAAAGTAACGTTGTTTTCATGATGGCTGTGAGTGTGTATTAAAGAATATAGACTCATAACATTAATAAAATGTATTATGCTATTCATACTAACACAACTTAAGAAGATCAAGTTAAGAAAAATGTGTTCTAGAAAGTAGGGTCAAAGGCTGCTACACTGAAAAATGTAAGTTTAGGAGAACTTTCCCAAATGATTATTTCTCCTTAAATGAGAGTTTGTGACATCATTTTAGAAATATCTTTTTCATAACAAAAATTTCAACCAAGTAAGATATTTTATTTTATGAATGCACAGTCACATATCCTTCCAATATAAAATAGTTTCGTAGACATTTAAAAATGGGAGGCCTAGGGTAGAGGTGCACACCTATAATCTCAGCATTTGAGAGGCTGAGGCAGGAGGATAAAAGTAAATTCCAGGCCAGCCTTGGCTTCATAGTGAGTTCAAGGTCAGCCTACACTGCAAACCAAGATCTTATCTCAGAAAAACAAAGCAAAACAAAACAAAATATTGACCAGACATGGTGGCACATGCCTGTAATCTCAGCACTTGAGAGGCTGAGTCAGGAGGATTGTCATGTGTTTGAGGCCAGCCTGGACTACACAGTGAGACCCTGTCTCAAAAAACAAAATACCGAACCCAACCAACCAAAGAAAAAAGTTATATCCATGCTACCATTTGCTAGGGAAGGACAAATAATTTTTGTGGCTTGAGAAGAAGTTTTTATTTTTAAAATTATTTTGGAATATAGTGAGAATTAAATTTAAACTGAAAACTTAAGTATGAGTCAATAATTAAGACCAGTCCATTTTACCGACACCCTTTCTGAGTAAAACACCCAAAACAAAGAACCCTGATTTCCGACAGGTTGTTAGTGTATTTATATAATAAGATTTATGGGGGTTGGTGAGATGGCTCAGTGGTCTAAAGCACCTACTTGCAACAAGCTTGGCAAAGCACAGGGACCGCGGTTCAATCCCCCAGCACCACATGCCAGCCAGCCCCGCCCCCTGGTGGGCTGAGCTGGCCACACCCCCCCCCACATAAATAAATAAATAAATAAATAAATAAAAATGTCAAAAAAAAGATTTATGTCTACAATACAATGATATTTAGAATAAGAGTACAAATAATACTGTCTCATTAGAGTCTGTGTGGAAATAAACAACTTCAAGGTTCCTAATATTTATTATTATTGTTATTTTTTATGCATTTTGTACAGGGTCTCACTACACAGGTTGGATTCATAGTGATCCTCCTGTTTTCAGCCTCCTAAGTGCTCAGATTACAGGCCTGCACCATCACCACCAGGTCTCAGTCACTGGCTCAACACACCCAGAGGGCGGGACTGGTGCAGCACAGCAGGGATTGAACCCTGGTCCCTTCGTCTGCCTAAGCAGGTGCTTTAGTCCGCTGAGGTATCTGGCTGGTCCAAAGCTCCTAATATTTAACGGTTACCTACTATTTGTCACACTTTGCATCAACTGCTTTATACCAGTGGTGATGCGCCGAGAGATGCAGGTTACTGTTTGCCTTCTAAGACCCAAAGAATTCATGTATGAGTTATTTTTTTCCAAAGTAAACTGGATTTAATTCGGCGTTGACTCTGTGTGCTGAGTGAGTGGGCTTTAAGTGGCGGCTTGGTCCCCGAGTTTTAAAAGGTTTGCCACCCCTGCTTTAGCAGCTCTTTATCCAGACAACTGTTTGTTTTTGAAAGCAAATGCTCAGAGAACTGATGTTAGCTGCTCAGGGCCCTATAGCGAGTCCATGCTAGACAAAGGACCCCACACCAGACCTGCTTATTTGTAGTATTCTGCCCTGAGCTATGATGCTACAGTTCTTGTGATCTCCAGATCTCACTTCCAGGAATGATGAGAGGAGATGACAAAATTAGTATGTCTTCTCTGTGAATATTTCAGAAACCCATGTGTAATTGCACATTGTCTCCTTCGTGGTGGACCCTGTAGGAAGCCACTCGCTATGTCAGAGCTGCTGGCTTTCCTACAGGGCACTTACAGCCCCTTAGGAATCTGCTCCTCAACCTTCATGGTCTCAGGTTGGCAAAATTGTTATCATTAGGGAGGGATTTGTTGCCAGATCCAAATCCAAATGCAGTGCATAGAATAGAAACTAAGATTTGATTATGAAGGACCAAATTATATTCATATTTGGCTCATAAATTGACATTAACTACTGACACTACAAAAAAAAATTCAAGGGTATTTTTTGATACAAACACATAGCCTGTCTAGCACTCATAAAAATCTGACAATTTTTCTTTAAAGTTACAGTTACTAACACTTATTTATTGTGTATTGAATATATAGGGAATGTTAAATATCATACAACAGCCAAAGAAGAGTAACTCAGACACTTTAGATTAGAATCCAGGCTCCAATAATTCACCATTTGTCCTTAATTTCCTAAATGTCTTTTTTATAAAATGAGGCAGGTAGCAGGACCTGCGCATAATGATCGTTTTGCTGTGAGAAGGATGTTAAATTGTACTTAGTCACTTAGCGTCTTGTCTATTTTAAAGGCTTAAAATATGATCATGATTCCTTACATCCCTTTCAAGGACTACCTTGTGTTCTTGAAAACACATCTTCCTGTCATAGTTATGTAATGATATTTTACACGATGCTTTGTTTTCTGTCGGGTTTTGGGCCTCACAGCATTTTTTATTTCATGATGGATTATTTGATATTAAGAAAAAATATAAAACCTATTAATAACAGTACGCTGGTGTTGATGAAATCGGTGTATATTACACCAAGGTGTCTTACAATTTGGGGCTGCCAATTTACAGTATCTATGTCAGTGTTCCATATAATATTCTTTGGAGAGAAATTTTTTATTCACATCAGATTTTATCAGACCTGCGAAAGTAATTACATATCCATTTGCTTACAATAAGGTTCTGAGATTTATTCTTCAGCTACCTCAGAGATCTCCTAAATTGCTTATTGATCACATAACTTCACACTTAAATTTGAGGAACCTAAGCACAAATATGTGGCGTTAGCCGCTTCCTATTAAGCCTCGGCTTCTGGCTCCTTTGGAATCGATGATCTCATCCGTGTGGTGCAGACAAAACTGCGAAGGCGCTGAGGTCTGCCTTCGTGTCCCGCCCTTGCCTCTGTTCACCTTCACGTGTCCTTCTTTCTCTTTGGCAGGCTCTACTCACCCAGCAGCAATTTTAAAAAAAAATCAATAATGGCTCCTTTGAGAGTGCCTCTATTTCCTTTCGGCCTTCCACTGCTGGGGCTCGCAAGGTCCTTGCGCTCCTCGTGGCCCCCATCAGGCCCAGAATTGCCTTAGATTATGTCATATCAGCTGCCTGGGCCGTGACACAGTAACCGTCTGTTACTCCTCTACGTGAACCTTTCTTTATCCGCCCTCTGGAAAAGTTTGTAACCCAAGTCCACAGATCTCCAGTTGAGCTGGAGAGGTGCCCCGCAACTAGCCACTCACTGTCCACGCAGAGGAAGGCACAGGAAGCCTGGCTATTGACATGCAGAGGATTGCTTTTGAAAATACTGGGCGTGATGAGCTCTATCTGCAAGGGACGTCTGTGCACTGCGCTCTTCCTACTGCGCATTACAGGACCTGCTGCTCTGGTCCCACTTCGGTTCCCTCCTTGCACAAGGGGCACGTGGATGCTGAATACCTCTCGCGCCATACCCCCTACCTCACCACGCAGACTGGCTGTGCGTGAGCCCTCTCGTGCCCCTCCAAAGCCACCAGACAGGTATCAGTGATTATTTCCCCAGAAAAGTCCAGAAGGAGTATAAGGAGCCCTGGGAAGAATGTGTGTTTCTTGGGGTGATGGGAGAAAGCTGGGGAGAGGTTTAAGGTGGTAAAGCCAAATTTATTCTGTCCTTCATTTCCTCTGTGAAATCACAAATAAAATAGTTTCCTATGTGCAAAGATGAAGCACTGAAGTTAAATAGCTTCCCACTTTATACTTGTAAATAGCCTTTAACCTGTAAATATAGACCACCCACATCAAACGGAATGCTTTTTGTGCTAAAAGTCATCTGATTCTTGAACAGACTCTGAAATCACGAAGTAGGACTGTAGGCCAAAGATCTGGAGCCCTACTGAAGGAGGCTTGCGCAACTTTCTTGTTCCTTCTGACCACCTAGCATGGCTGACTAGCTGACCGGTAGATTTGCTTTTTTACCCCCTCCTTTCTCAGTCTCCCTCCCTTCTCTGTCACATTTTCAGCTTCCTCTTCTCGTTTTCAGCTGTAAAGGCCTTATCATTTTTAGACTCATGAAGTCATATGCATACACATGACTGCTGTGAACAGTGAGTAAGTTGGGTTTCCGCTTACACTCTGTCAATTTCCATTTTCCTGTTTTAAGACCAAATCATGTTTTCCTGTGAATGGGATTCTCCTGAAAATAAAATTTCACTACCAAAGAGCTTATTTATAAACAATTGATGATGCATCTTATAGATAACATGGTCACAGAATGATTTCTGTGATCACTTTTGTCATTAATCATTGTCATTACCTCTTGATTACAAAGATGATGAACACACATGCACACGCCACTGCTTGTGTTCTTAGCCTGGAATCATGTCCCCCCACCTGCACGCTCTCCCCTTGCCCTACATCCTTCTGTGGTTCTGTGCTCTAACCTGTGTCCGTAGACTAGCCGTGTCCAGGTGGTGGGAGCCAGCGCTGCAAGCTCTGAGGTCTTCAGTTCTCCATATCACTGCTGATTAACTGAGGGCCCCAGGACTTGGTGAATGTGAATGCATCAGACTTCTAATAAGCATGGTCTGTGCTTTTTTTCTAAAATGTTTTTCCTCAAGAGTAATTTGAAGCCATCCTGTTATGTTTGAGGTTGCACTACTTAGTGACTTAAAGTTGTATGGCACCAGAGAACCCATTTTAGTTTTTACTTTTACTTTACTAGAACTGGGGATACTAATCATGGTGCCAATCCAAATAAAATAATCAGAATGAATAAATACTTAAGCATGCCAATATTTAATTATATTGGACAATAAATAAAGACAGGTTAATGACGTTTATCACCGTATCCACACACTGCTTTTGATCTCATAGGAGCTGGAATGTAAATGCTGCTTTTCTTCTCATCGCTTGTGAGAACTGACACTGAACGAGAGGAGGCCCTCACGAAGGGACATGAACAGAGAACAACTTATTAAGAAGCCTTAGATCGGGGTGGGGAGATGGCTCAGTGGGGGGCCAGGGAGATGGCTCAGTGTAATAAGCGCTTCTCTGGCAATTGCAAGGGCCTGAGTTCAATCCCCAGTTCTGCAAATAAAAAAAAAGAAAAGAAAGAAAGAAAGAAAGAAAGAAAGAAAGAAAGAAAGAAAGAAAGAAACCTCAGATCAACAAGAGAATCTGCAGAAATGTGGATTTCTCCTGCTCGCTGCACTATGATTTCAGGAATCTGCATCTTAAAGGGCTTTTCAGGTACTTCTTGCATGCTTTTTTTCTGTGTGCCCACATCTCATGATGAGGATAAGCAAGGAGCAGTGAAAGTCTGCTTGAAGTCTTAACCTTTCTTTTTTTAAAATTTATGTATGCATATGATATAGCATCTCACTATGAAGCTCAGACTCAGAGTGAGCCTCCTGTCTTCAGCCTCCCCAGCACTGGGATCACAAGTGTGCACCACCACACCTGGTCTCAGTAGCCAGCTCATTGTACCTGGGGGTGGGTCCAGTGTGGCATGTGGTACCAGGGATTGAACCCCGGTCCCTGAACTTGCCTAAGCAGGTGCTTAGTCTGCTGAGCTATCTTGCCAGCCCTAAAGTCTTAACCTTTCAATCTAGCATTTGTCCTTGTTCTCCCAAGTAGTCATAATAAATTTTGTGGAACTTCTAGGTTCATGAACAGCTTTCCAAATAGTAGGAATAAGAGTTCAAAATGATATAAATCTGTCCTTTGCCTGCTTTGGTTAAAATTACACACAAGAAAAGAAAGATAAGAGGGTTGGTGAGATAGCTCAGTGGACTAAGTGCCTGCTTAGGCAAGTTCAGACACTGGGGTTCAATCCCTAGCACCACAGACCATGCTGAGCCCGCCCCCAGGCACACTGAGCCAGCCACCAAGACTGGGTATGGTGGTGAGCACCTGTAATCCCAGTGCTGAGAAGGCTGAACACAGTGTAGTCTGAGCTGTGTAGTGGGACCCAGTACCAAAGAAAAAGAAAAAGAAAAAATATGCCACATATACACTTATACGTATATTAAGGTAAAAGCCCCCTTGTTTCAAACACAGGGATCCCACATTCCTGCTGCTTCTTGAGGCAGTCCGGGAAGTCTTTGGTGAGTGTCTTTTTCTTTCTTTCTGGTATGAGGAGTCAAACTCAGGACTTTGTGTGTGCCAGGTAGGTACCGTGCAGCTGAACTAAAACCCTGGTCCTGGCGAGAATCTTTAGCTGTGAAGTCCTCACTACTTCAGTGTCCTGAATCAATTCAAAATGTATACATTTCACAATAATTTGACTTTCGGGAAGAGTCTGAAGTCACGTGGTGCCAGATCCAATGAATCTGAGCAGAGGAGGGCACAGCACAGTGGTTTTACAAGCCTGCCTTTCCATGGATGGCACTCAGCAGCAGCGTTGCCAGTACTTTTTATTATTCTTTACAAAGACACTCACAGAAGAGGACTTTTAGAATTGCTTCTTTTTTTTTTTTTTGTATTTAGGGAAGGGTCTACGGAGTGTTCAGGGTCTCACTACTAGATCGGACTCGTAGTGATCAGCCTGTTTACAGCCTCCCAAGAGCTGGGATTACAGGTGCATGCCACCACACCCAGTCTCAATTGCTGACTCAGTGTGCCCTGCTTTGGCGGGGCCAGCACGTCAGGCCCGGGGATCAAACTTCTGGCCCCTGTGCCTATTTGCAGGCACTTTAACTTGCGGAGCTATTTGTTTGGCCCTTTTTTTGGGGGGGGGGTGGGAATTGCTTCTGTAAATGCAAAGAATACAGAGCTAAGTGTGCTCCCAGGGAGGAGGGTTAATGATGATGAAGTTATTGCCATAGTTACCCATCACACCTTTTATTGAGCTCATAGGAAGCTACTCAGTCAGAGAACTACTCAATACAGGGAACCTAATTCTCTTAGAGTTTTGTTCAATTGTTCATCTCGGCTGAGTGATGGGCTTTATCTTTTCTTGGGTGAAATCTATTGTTTGGATCTTGGTACCTCAGCAAAACCTGGGAAATAGGTTTCCAATTCAGGCACAAGTGCCACTGGTAAGCAATGACTCTTAGGCACATGGCTACCTTACTGACAGTCAGTGGCTTTGAGGCTCACATCCCTGCAGGCAAAATCAGCTTTGGTCATGATCACTTGACAACTGTGGCTTGTCAGTAAACAGACTTTCAATCAATACCCATGAAGAAGGATCTGACACTAGTAGGGTCCTCTGTCTGAGGAGCAACTATAAGGTCAGAATAATGTTCTCTACAGCTGCTAGTCCTTATTGTAACATTTTTTTTCTGACAGAAACCTGTCCTCATGCTGGTTTACAGCAGTTGTGATTGGTAAATATGTTTTTAACTTTAAAAAGTTGATCTCCATTTCTGGGCAACTAAAAATATTAAATACTCATCTCATACTTTCACTCACTCAGCCTTATAGTGCATATTGACAGGTTCAAAGCCATGTGTGACAGGACAGTTTTAAGGGGGGCACTTTCACTTTATGTTAGCAAGATACCCTCAAGGGGGTATCAATATGGCCTCAAAAGTATCCTGCAAGATGACCTTGTTTTGTCCACCGACTTCACAGCACAAGGACTGCTGCTGACTCTCCCTATTTGGAAAGCCTGTGTGGTAGGCTGCTTTGAACAAAATAAAGAGAAAGGGACAGGTTGCAGCTGACAGAAACCCACCAATAACAGTCTGGATGTCTCCTGCAACCTCCTCACAGGAAGTATTTTCCATTGGGTAATTCACATTTTCATTCTGAGAGTTTGTAGATTACTAAGCAAAAAGTCCCATCCACTCAGTTGTTGCACAGGGTTTAGGTGACTTATTTTCCCTCCCCAGACTACTTAGCAGTGAAACAGAGAGCAGCACTCACAGCTGCCTCCTTCTGCTGTGACACTCTGGACAGGATTCTTCAGGGCTAAAGAGAAAACATTTCTAATCCTTCAAAAGTGGACAGGATGGGCCACTTCCATTCACTGACACCTCTCTGAAATATAGGCAATGACTGGACTTGAAAGTCCCGTGAGGTTGCATATTTTCTTCGACACCCCTGTCTTTCAAAACAGTTAGAAGTGAATGCTATTTACTGATTATTTTGCTTGCTATTGATTTGCATATTGTTATTGCATATTGTTAAGTGGTTTGCTGATTAATGCCTAATGTCGATTTGGACTAGATGTAATAGAATAAGCAAATACATTTGTAAATTTAGATATATAATTTAGTTGTTAAATGGTGTTGTTAGCCTTAGAACTGTTATTTGCTATCCAGCTTCAACAGAAATCCTCAGCACAATTCCTTCCCACAGTCTATGTAAAGATTTTAAGTGTTTCACTCTTTTTATTTCTTATTAATTTGCATAACTAGGTGATAAAGTTCCACTACTTACAGACAAATACTATTCCAAAGCTCAGAGATAAAATAAAATCTTTTAAATTCAAAATGTGATAGATTCTTACCTAAACCATTTCTCTTCTGGACCTCTGAATGACAATGAGCTGTATGCTTAATTATTATTATTATTTTCATTTTTTAAAATGTTTTTGGTATAGGGTCTCACTATGAAGCCGGGACTCATAGTGACCCTCCTGTTTTCAGCCTCCCCAGTGCTGGGATTATAGGCGTGGGCCACCATGCCTGGACTGTATGGTTAAATATTAATATTTTCATAACCTTAAGTGAATCAGTTTATTATATGGCATTATTGGTAAATTACATACACAGAAAACATTTTTTAGCATAATTAATAATTATTTGAATTAATATCAGGTGTATGCTAACACAGACCTATTGAAAATAGGACTTTTGAGCTTGTGGCGACATAGTGCTGGAAAGACTTCTGAAGTCCAGTAGGATACACAGGCAGACACACAGACAGATATGTGCATAGGCAAACACTGGCTGGTGAGGCATTGAGTCAGCCGGTTGCATCATTTAACATATCCTGCTCTCAACTGCTACATTTTGGTATATTTAGTTCTTGTATTTACTCCTTGATCTTTCAGAAAAAATTTCAACATGAATTTTTGATTTATGTAATCATTTTATAAACATATTACCACTATTGATGATTTGATTGTCCTATGTATTTATAAATATTTTCGGTTTGGAAATCCATGTAAGTAACAAAAGGAATATAAAGTTAGTTTAAACATGTTTATGTGCTTTTTCTTAGAACTGCATTTAGTGTGCTTTGATAAAATATGTATTTCTCTAATAAGATTTATCGGTGAGTAGAAAGGCTCCTTGAAAGGAATCCAACACGCTGTTTTCTATGTAACTTTTTTTAACCTAAAGTTTGTTTTTTCACAGGTTTCAAACAGGAAAACAAAATGAAACAAAACAAAACCCAGTAAATGTGAAGTTGGGTCACAGACTCAAGTCTTCGTGTCCATACCGTGTCAGTGGTCATGGCTTAATTTCATTTTTGTTCTTCAGTTTCATTTGCTTTAAAACCAGAAGTTAAAAATTTTAAAGCTTTCTTCTCATGCCTTGAAAATTTCATTAACTCCGAGAAAATATGATTAACAGGCTTATAGCTTTCATGGGTCCTGCCATGTCACATGCCTCTGGAGATCCCTTTAAGGGGAGCTTGTTCTTCATAGATGTGATATGAGCTGCCATGGACAGAAATGTGACACATGAGAAGGAGAACGGGTTAAGGACAGGAAGAGGAGTGCGCGGTAGCAGTGACGCCCCTTTGGCTTCTTTTTGTCTACAGTCTAGTTATTCCTCCTTGAAAACCTGCTGGCACCAGGTGGCATGAGCAGGGATGAGTAATACGCAATTTTTATCTCTACTGAGTTACGTCTGGCTCAGAGACCCTTGACAGCTGTCAGTCAGGTGTCTGGTCAATGAAGAGATGCATACAAAGCTGCCAAGATATTTTTGTTTCCTTAAATACTTTTAAGTAAACCATTTGAGTAGGAAACTCTGTTGTACTGAAGTTAAATAAATTGATGGTCATAATATAATTTATTGAAATTAATTGCTGGAAGAATCAAAATTTTCCCTAGTAATATATGATGTCAATAAAATGCTTTTCAAATGCCATTATGAAATAGATGATTAATTTAGGGCACATAAATGAACTACATTTATTTTATTTTATTTTAATAATTTTATTGAGAAAAAATAGTAATGAGACAGTTTCAAAACCGATTAGTAGGAGAGTTTCAATAATTAATACATTGCATGAACTACATTTAAGACATGAAAACGAATGGAAAATTATGCTTTAAATGTATGCTTTTTGAGAAAAAAAATTCTAAGTCACAATTTTTATCTAAAACTGAATAAAAGCAACTGTTCTGCTGCACTGAGAGAACTGTCATGGCTATTTCCGTGACACAGTGTAGAAAACTATTCAGAAAAAGCTAGCCAGTAGCTTGCTGATCCAAGATTTATGGATTCTCATAATTCAAAGAAAAAAATCATGGAATTTTAGATAAAATCAACAATTCATGGCACAACTAAAGTTTTAGTTGTTTGGGATTTCTGGGCTATATTTCACATTGTTTCTAATAGATTCTGCTATACTTCAAATTGATAATTGTAAACAATAATTTGGAAGATGCGTTATATTGCTTATAGTCAGTGTTAATAGCAATTCGATAGTTATAGCCAATACTAACACATGGAAAAGCTTAACAGTATGATTTTTGAAGTTGACCTAAGAGTGTATGTTATGCTCAATTTTGCCATAATTACTTATCATCTCTAAAAGCAAGTACTCTGATTCTTTATGAATATAGTATTTTACATACTAGAGTTATTATCCAGTACACAGAATACATATCAATTCTTTAAGAGACTAGTAGATAAAAATTCAGTGAATGTTTGCCAAGGGCCAAAATCAATATAATGAAACATGACAAAATATATAAAAAACCAGTTTAAA
>NW_004524766.1:4307873-4359667 GCF_000260255.1 Octodon degus | reverse complement strand
TCATTTCTGGTCAGTTTTTAAACTTCATGATTTTAAAGATAATTTAAGCCAGTTTAAGAGAAGAGGATATTTATAACTTGTGTTAGCATATTCAACTCATCATAGATTTAAAAAAATGTTTTAGATAGAACTGACAAAAGACAGATTTTTTTTCCATTGTACAAATATGCATTAATTGTGTACACTGAAAATTATTTCTATGATCATTGGAATAAAACACTTGCCTCATAGTCCTCGTAATTTACATTGGTTGGAGCCTTTCTCTTAAGCACCACTTCTACCCCCCCCCAGCCCAGAAAATTGCTTTTATGCATCATAATTTACAGCATTCTTGATCAATGCATGGTGTTGTATCTTTTACATCCACTAGTTCGTGTTGCTTGTGAGTAGGGAATTCTGCTGTTAAAATGGTTTCATATGTTTACTATGTATAGTCGCTAGCTTTGAGCTGCTCACTTGCTTAAATAAATGTTTTCAATTTGCTATAATACAACAATTTGTAGAGAAGTGCTGTGAAGCATAGTTAAAAGAATGAGTCCTTGAAATAGAATCACTTTTAAAAATGTGTCCTAACATGTGGTCTCATTTTTCCATCTTTTGCAATAATTAAAATCTTGTTCTGAAAAATTATTTTTGCCCAAACTTTTGAATTCATAAAACAAAAATACCAAATATATAAATATACTAATTTTGGAAATCAATGACGTAAAAACATGCTTTAGTACTCTCATGGTTGTTTACTTTAAAGATTTGCTGTAGAACAAAACTCTTTGTAAAGTAATGAGAAAATGTTACTTTTAATTATTAAATATTCTGTATAATACATGCTTCTAAAACGTATTGAAACAAAGTTAAGCCTGCACTGCCTCTAATCATATGCCTAGAGCATGCACACATTTTCTTCTTTAAAACAGCACATGGAATTTTTAAAATGATCATGTACCTTTTCACATTTATATTTTCAAGTTTTATTGGAAAACCACATTTTATTCAGAAAGGATGGTGACAAAATTAAATTAAAAAGAGACTAAAATGCTATTTACTTGGTCTGGTGTCATATGTGTAATTAACTCATCTTCCTGACATAGAAGAGGGTAATCAAAGAGACCTGTATTTAAAAAAATAGAAATTATTGCTTTTACAAACTAAGATAAAAATTCTAAAACTTGTCAACCAGTAACAGCTCTGCCTGCGTCCCCGGCAAGCCCTCGGTTGGGTTAGCTAGCTGTGCTTCCGGCGGTCTCATCAGCTCCTCGAGCATAGGCACATCGGGAGGGCCTCTTCCAAGATAATAACATCAACTTTTAGAGATTAAAAAATATATATTTTGGCAATTGAAACTCACCAGCGCCTTTCTTGCTTCTCCAGGAAGTTGGACCCGTCAGCACCTGCTGAGGGTTTTGTTGTCCAAACTCTGACAGGTAAAAAAATTCCTGTAGAATAAAGCCAGACCAGCTGGCTTTGAAGAGAAACCCCCACTTTGGGCTGCGTTCGCCTCCTCTCCTTTTCTATGAAGACCGAGGCTTTGCCCCCTGATCGTCAGGCCGTGAGATGTGTGATCCCTCCGCACAAGTGTCTGGCAGGCCAAGGCGCACCTGTTCGTGTCACTCTGGAGTAAATTTAGCTATAAAGGTATCACTGACAGGCAGACCTTTGTCAGTGCTGGCAAAGGAACACAGAATCAGTTCTCTCCCTTCCCCCTTCGCAAGCCCCTACACCACTAGTTCCAATGGAAAATATCCAATCGGAAGTCTATCCAAAAATCATTCCTAAAAAAATGAAATTGCTTTCATATGGTATAAAAAAGTCAGCTTCCTCGTTTTACACAGGCTTTAAAATTACATTTCCAAGAATAATGTTGGAACAAGACAAGTTTTTGTTCAATTAATTGTGGCTGGAACTTTTTAATGGAAACGCAGCACACACTTACTTCATTTCAGGTTATTAAATCGTGTGAAGCGTTCAAGTTAGTTGCCCTGCTTTGCTGTAGCCCATTTGTTCTTTGCGATCCAAAGAAATATTAGAAGGTTAAAACTTATCACATAGGAGGGATTAATCATGCTACCAAAATTAGAAAGCAAGTTGTTGTGAGAGACGGAGTTTCAAACTGTGTGCTCGCAGCTCTTGGGCTACTGGGAATCCAGGGTGCCCCTGACACACGTAAGATGGCAGCTCAGGCCTGTGGAATCCCCAGGGCTCCCAAGCTGGCTAGGGCCAGGGTTGTCTTACTCACTGGTTGAGGTAAGGACTTTGGTCATGTGTAGGAGTTTTTAAGATTAATTGCCTTACTGGTGATGGTTTGAGAAAACCTCCTTTTGAAGGAAACTGAAAAGGCCGGTGGTGTTCATCTGACCATCTGAAGTAAACCCAGTAGTGAAGACAGGCAAAGCAGGCTGAGGAGCAGCGTGCTTCTCCAAAGCGCTCTGAACTTCTGGCTTAGTAATTAGGATTTCATAAGTGGAGTTAAAGGGCTTGTGCGCAATACCTGTTCTACCATATTATTGCTGTTTACAAAGGTTGGGTGTGAAGAGAAAAAGAAATCTGGGTCAAAATAAAAAATGGTTTGTAAAATAAACAAAGTTCCTATTTATTTACTATGTATAAACAGCCACTCATGGAGCCTCGTTTCTCCACAGGGCACCACTTTCAGATAAAAACACAGACCTCAATGGCATCATCTAGTATCCAAGGAAACCGGGTAAGTACCTCTCTCACTGTGTACTTCTCTTATTCAGAGTTTAAAAGCCAGCTGAGTACGGAATAAGTGAGTGTTTTTATTTAATAATTATACAGGAGGTACTTTTTAGGAGCTCGCTAAAAAGAAACAGGTTCTTGATTGTTATGTGCGTCATAACAAAACTCTCATATTTTCATCATATTTCATAAAATTATGTGTTTAGGCCGGCCCAACCTTCCCAACAGTTCTCATCCTCAATAACAAAACAACCACTCAAAATCCTAATGAGCTGAGAGCTTCAAACTTTTCCAAGGCCCGTTAGTGTCAGGCAAACTGCGCTAGATCTAGGCCTAGTGTCGAGTAGTTCCCTAAGGGTAGCAAAATACTTTTGAATCTTAAGAATGAAGCAAAATTACTTGAAAAATAATACTTTATTGGTAAACTTTAATGCCAATGTATTTGACTGTTGGCTTATTTGAGGCATAAGCCAGAGACCAGAGGTGAAGTTTCAGTTTTTAACTTAAGCAAAGAATCTAGAAAGTGTAAGGTGCAAATATTTGGGAAAGGGCTGGGAGTCTGGCAATGTCATTTCCTTTCTTTGTTCTTTCTTTCCTTTATTTTGTGCTTTGCTCCTAAACTTATGCACATTTGTGCAGATAACTTCAATGCCTTAATTCATTTTCAAGAGCTGCAAAAATATAATGTGGCAACTTGGGTTCAGTTTCTAAAGCCTACTTTATTACTTGGAGAGAAACCTTTCCAAAAACATTTGAAATTTCTACTAAATGTTTTGTTATCAGTACTTCATTTTTTGGCTCATATTTGGATTAATCTCCCTTTAAAATAAAATTACTTTCAGTATGAAATGATTATTCATTATTGTTTATATATTTTTCATGGAAACACACTAGTAATTTTACAATATTTTAACTTCTAGAGAAGCTCTACAATTTATTTAGTCTTGCAAACACAGATGTACTTCTTTTCAGGAGTTGTATTTAAATGCAACTGGCACAGGCCTGGGGAACTTGGTGTTTTTCATGTTACTTTCTTGTACTTTTCTTGCTTTTGTCTTTCCACTTTTCCTCAGGAATGTGACCCTTTGCTGATCATAAATAATAGAGGTGACTTCATTCAGTTTCTCAGACTCCTTGTGTTCAAAATCTAACTGTATGTATATTTCAAGTTCTCACCAAATTGGAAAAAAATCACTTCCACATTAGTAGCTTTTTACATGTTAGCAAATGCACCTTCCTGCATTGAGAAATAAATTATGTTAGATTAAGGAATTTTTCTGGAACTTTGAAAAGCAGGAAGGCCTCCAAATCTGATGGAAAGCATCAAATCTTTGGGAAGTTAGTTCTTTATACCAGCTAGGAGCTTCCTAAGGATGGGGTTTGGGAGCTACTCTCTAAAGGAGGGGTCTCTCAGAGGTGGAGCTCCTTGGGGCCGGCTGGAAGTGAAGGAGGGTGGAGACAGATCGCTGTTACAACAAATATCTAAGGTAAACAAGCAAAAAGAGAACCCACTAGCTGAAGTGGCTTCTCTTGTTCTCATTTGTTACCTTGAGGACAGGGACTATTTTGAAATTCATTCTTTAGTCAGAACAAAGAGAAAATTTATACTATGATGCCTGGGGGGACAACTTTAAATAATGACATGAAAATAGAGATTTTTGAAAACATTATATAAAATTGGCAGACTGAATTCAATTTCATATATTAGAGAGAAAATGAAGATAGTTATACATGGCTGTTTTACATTACAAAGATTATTTATATATATAACTTAAGATTCCCCACTTATTCATAGTCTTCAAAGGTGACCAACATTGCTTGGTAGAACTTGTGTGATGACAAGAACATTCTATAGCTATAGTCCCTAACAGGGAAACTGCTAGCTGCGATGGCTATTGAGCATTGGAAATGTGGTTAAAATAGCATAAAAATAAAATATTGATTTTATTTAATTAATTAATTACATTTCCAAAAATCCATATGTGCATAACTGCAACACTGGGTAGCATAGTTCTTTCTAGTCTAGGCCATTTAAAATGTGGAGGTTAAATCGTGTATGGATTTATTATCACTGTCAATGATCATGGCCCATAGGTAATATCATCAATATCTAAAGAAAAAGCAGACCCTGTTATTTCTTTTGTTGAATTTTAAGAAACATCATGTGATTCACTACATTTCAAAAAGCAGTGCTGTGCTTTCATGAATATTAAGAACCCTATCGGGAATTTCTAAACCTTTGCTATATGTGTAGTACAATGTCAGGTTGTACATTTACCCACTTGTATTGTTACTGCAGTGGAGTTTATTCCTGACATTTTCCCAGAGATAAATGCTCTTAATATTGCTGACAGAAGGACATTATAACATTGCTTTATAGGCCTGGGGTAGCAACTTTAAAAAGGCCATTATAAACACAACTCCTTCAAAAGCTATTGTAATGAAAATGCTAACCATGGCGATAAATATTTGAAAAGTTTAGCTGCAATTCCTGCAATCTATCTTTGCGAGTAATTTCAAAAATGTAAGCGGCCTACAGAGAAATTCACTTGCCTCGCTTCTTCACAGCTGAGCCTGCTCCCAAAGCCCAACCCCAGTTTAAATTTGCTCCTGTGGCTTTTCCAGGCACTTGGTGAAAGCAAACGTTAAGATGCATGATGATTATTTTTGTAATAGTCCTAATAAGGTAATATTATAGGCAAAATTGTTACTTGCCAAACCGTGTTGCAAATTTTAGATTTGCATACATTTAAGGAAATCAGTCAACTCATTTCTTGAATGCCGGTTCTTTGCAAGACATCGATCTAGAGACCATGAGAAACACATCTTAAAATTGGAAACATAATATTCTTCTTTTTAGGAACTACATTTGTTGGACTTGTTCATGTTTTTTTGGATGGATAAAATTCCGATAAGTAGAGAGAAGAGACTTCTTTTGACAGAAACTTGGACAAGCTTCTCAGAGTATCTATCCTAATGCAAAACAACTAGATTGTGGATAACATATACTTTATAATGAGCTACTTGACTTCAAAAAAATGTTGAACATCTCCAAAGATTCTTCTTCCTCATCCCAAAACCCAAAACTAAAAATCTGTGAGTTGAAACTGGAGTTGAGAGCAATTAGCAAAGAGAAAAGTCAGATTTCATCATGTAGACTACATTTGCCAGCATGTTTTTGAGAGGCTAGCAGCCCAATAGTCTATTCATCTTCCCATAAACCCGGCTTGGTTTTACAAACAGGGAGAGCAAGTAAACATATTTGTAAACCCAGGTGATCTGTCGCCTTTTATGTCTTCTGGTAACTTCAGTAAGGTAGCCAACTGCTTTATATTGATTGACCCACTTTTAGCAAAAGGCCTGTCTTTTACTCAGAAAGCAATGTTCTAGGCTGAGAAAAACGTGGTTTGCCCTTAAAAAGTCCTGCAAAAACAGTTCTCAATATCTTTGTAAAACATCTCTTCTGATACTGCATGCCTGTGAAAGTGTTTTCATTTCGATGCACTCACTAGGATCTCAGAGGCCTTCACCACCACCTCTTCAGTTTATTATGTGTTGTTATGTAGTGTTACATTGATCTTTGTACTTTGAAAATCCTCAGCACTAAAAAGTAGAGATCACAGGGGAATGAGCTTCCATAAGTCTATACCTGCCTTCAGCCAGCATTAGCCCATGAAGACGTTTCGATCCCAGCTCTATCCCTAGCTATTTTGAAGCCAATCCCCAAGCATGGCACCCTTTCATTTGTTAATGTTATGTTGTCTGTCTAGTTGTCTCCCTAAAGTCTCAAGCGGTCATTGGGGCAGGCTTTTAGGTGTGTGATGAATTCAGGATCCAGTGAGATGTGTGAATGCTACACCTGCCCATACAATATAAGGAAGGGAGAGAGGCTTGCTAGCTGCCACAGCTGCTGCCCCTCCCTTTGCTCTTTGCTATTTTCTGCTGTCATGAACAACTGCCATGTGCCACTCTGCCTTGGAGCCAGCTGAGTATGGACTGAAACCTCCACTAACTGTGAGCTAAGTAAACCTTCCCTTCTTTAATTTTGGGTGTTGGGTATTTTGTCCCAGCAATGAGAGAAAAGTAACTGAGACAGTTAATATTTCTGTAGGACTTCTTTTCAGTTAAGACTTTTGTTTATGCTACAGGGGATTGAACCCAGGCCTTCAAAGTGAGCAATATCTCCAACCACTTTTAAAAGTTAAGATAGGGTTTCACTAATTTGCCCAAGCTAGGCTCTAACTTCAGATTTCATTCTCTCAGAGTGCTGGGATCATTGTAAAGCAAGTGTTTAATCTGCTGAGCTATCTCACTAGTCCAGAAGGTTCATATGTTATTATTGGTTGATGTGGCTGTCCTTCTTAACCTATAGGTTTACATTTATTGCTTTTTATTTGTTGTATGGATTGTGGAACTTTTCATAGCTTATATTTGTAGATGCAGTCATGTGGAGATGTTTTATAAGCTCCTTGTCCTGTGTCTTATCTTCTAATTGGTAATTAAGACCTCAAAAACTTGATGGAATTTATTGAGGGAATGATAGGCAGGACTAAGGCACAGTCTCCCAGAGGGAGAGGCTTATGAAGCAAATGTTGATGATCGTTGCCTAAAGTCAGCTATTTCTTAGTCTTTGCAAAATACCAATGTTATTCTTTTTATCTTAATTTGGTTTTCTTTCTTTTATTAAATGTATTTAGTACAGGGTCTCACTATATAGATGGGACTTGTAGTGATTCTCCTGTTTTCATCCTCCCAAGCACTGGGGTTACAGGCGTGAGTCACCACACCCAGTCTCAGATCACTGTCTCAGCATGTCCCTGGGGCAGGGTGGGGCAGGCACAGCACATCGGGGATCAAACACTGGTCCCTGCATCTGCCTTAGGAGGTGCTTTAGTCTGCTGAGCTATCTAGCTAGCCTTGTTTTCTTTCTTAACACAAGCTTGCAGCACATGATGATGACATTCATCATGGAGAGCTGGTCCAAGAGCATGACACGTGTTTTTTTTAATATTAATTTTGTTGAGAAAGAAGTAGAATTGAGACAGTTTCAAAACAGGTTAGTAGGACAGTTACAATAATTAATACATTGCATATTGTTGTCTTCGTAGTAGTTATGCATAGTACAAGATGCAGACGTGATTTTTTTTTTTTTTTTTTTTCGGAGCCAAGGATTGAACTCAGGCCCCTGGTCCAAGCTGCAGACATGACATCTTATCTAAACACTTAGTTCAAAACTTTCTTCTCATTGAACTAAAAGAAAGTAGCTGTATATCCATGCAAACTATTTTGTATATACATATATATATTTTTTTTTCACTACAAAATGGTCCTTAATTTATATCTCCCTTTTTTGTTTATGTCAGAGATGGGTATTCTATTGCCATTCATATATTGTAGGTGCATGAATTCAGCAAAGTAATCCAATGTAGTCCAGTAGTCTATAATAGTAGTGGGTTGTCCGCATGACTGGCAATGTCAGAAGTTGTTGACTTGAGCCTTTTACAGTTCAGCATATTAATATGGCTTTACTTTTTATACCTCATTTTTATACTTTTCTGCTGGAATATTAAGATCAAGATAAAGCAAGACCTATATATCAGGAAATGTAAATTTTGTACTTGACAAAGTCAGTCTAATCTCCTCAGGATTTACCCTGAAACCCTGTATAGCAGTCTGTGGATCTTTCATCAGTGTCAGCCATGTGAATGAGTCACACCCACTGCTTGACCAATTTGCTCTATGTGAAAGCCTGAGAAAATATTTTCTCTCCATGTGACTCTCCCTAGGCACACTCTACATCGTTGATCACTTTCCTCTGTGGCCCCACAATCTCCTTGATCAGAAAATTTGGGACACCACTGAGTTACAGGATGTTACAGTACAGATTCTCTTATGTCCTGAGTCCTCACTGACCTTGAAGGGTTAGGGCCACAATATTGGGTATCCTTGTAGCCCTTCTTTTTCTCTAATTTTTTGGTCTGCAAACTTAAGTTGTTAACCCTGCAGAAGAGAAGCTTAATGATATTATTACCCTAAAAAATAGACTTTTTTTTTTTTTTAAATTTGGCAGAACTGGGGATTGAACTCAGACCCTTGCGCTTGCAGGGAAGCGCTTATTCTACTGAGCCATCTCCCCGGCCCCTCGACTTTTGAGCTTAACGTTAGTATCTGTTTGAATATTAAATGCCTTAGACATAACATGGAACAGGTATTTTCCATCAGTCATTGATAAAGCATCACACATCTTGATCCTCTTTTCCATTTACTTCCTCTCAGTTCTGCTTTATTCATTGTCAAGGATTCTTTTATCAAGACAAATTAGTTAGAGTTTCATTATCTGTAAGGATAAATGCTTAATCTGCTCTGCTTATTTATCAGTTCTTACTATGACATACAGTTCTTTAGCATCTTCAAAAGATGGCCAGCAATCTTCAAAGCATCACCGTGGACTCTGACACTTCCCACTTCCTTGCAGGCGTACTTCTGCTTGCCGATGCCCCACCTTTGGTCACCCAGTCCGTTTCAGTGGATGCTTTTATTTCTAGAAAAAAAAATCCCCAAATTTTGAGAGTTTTCATGATAACTCCTATGACAAAGTTCGACAGGTTTTCCTTAAATATTTGCTTTTGAAACCTAGAATCAGGTAACTTTCCAAGACATCTATTATTTTCTTGGAAATCACATTCTCAAATTTAAGCTAGTTTACTGAGACGCCCATAGTCCTTAATGTGGATCTTTTCAAAGGAAGGAACTGAAACACATAAACTTTCCTTAGTTTTTAAGTAAACTATTAAAAATTCATATAATTCTTAATACATACTCAAGCCAACAGGTTTTAATTTAATAATGCAAATGCTGTCTCTCTATGTCTTTTCTTCTAAATTGATAATCCCAGTTCTTAATGATACTATTACATGGATTTGCATCATGCTACTTTTACAGCAGGTTCAGAATAATAGCAAGATGGCCTCTGTCCACAGAGATGCACACACCATGCACACGGCTGGTACAGGCCTTGCTCCCTTGGAGACTGTCCACAGGACTGGGGCCTTAAAGCATTTGGAGCTGTTCCTTTCCATGTGACTACTAAGCTGTGGTGCAGTTAGGTTCACCTGACTCTTTGCTCCCAACTTTTAGGGATTATTATGTCAGATAGGTAAGAGCAGAGCAGGGCAGTCTAGGAGGATTTGTGGCCCCCTACTGAGATTCTACCTAGCAACACATGAGTCATGAAATCTTCACTCTGACTAATGAGAGGAGGCCTGCTCCAAGCCCTGGAGGGTGTAGCATGCTGTTTGCTCTATAGTTTTTTCTAATGTTTCTTCCTGCCTCTGGCCTCTGTGCAGATCAGTGCTCTGCTAAACTCTTCAGGGCACTCTGCAGATCATGGAGGCTTCTTCCCTTCCCAGCCTGCCACCTCTGGCATCTTTATTTTTCCATACCTTTTGCTCTGTTTCCTCAGCGCAGGATCACCACTTCCTTGTGATGGTTACCCAGCCTGCTGCTGTCCACATCTCTGAAAGCAATGTGCTGGGGCAGTATTGGGACTCCTCCCTGGCTCCTCACCCCTTGGTGGTCACTGTCCTCCATTCTCTGCTTTCCTATGTCTTTAAATCTATTGTTGAATGTGAGCTTTATGGTGAACTTGTCTTGTCACTATTTATTGTTTTTATCAGTGCATATAGTTGGTACGTGGACACAACACAGCTTGCTTCTTTTCTTATTGCCTTCCTTCCTCTCTCTTTTCCTCTAGTTTTCCTTTCCCCTTTTTCTTTCTTGCTGGTATTATTAGCCGTAGTTCATATCTATGACACATAATGCCCACATTCACTGAGGATATATGGGCTTGTACATGGCCCATCTTCACTCTACCTAGTTCCCTACCCCTCTGACCCTTCAGCCAGGGCCCTGCACCCCTTCTGTAATGCTTGTGTTTCTAAAAGAGTTCAGATACAGTGCCTCAGTCCACTTAGCATCTGAATGTGGAGCTCAATGCTGAGAACAAATTTTCAAGTATTCTGATTGAAGTGTGTATGTGTGTGTGTGTGTGTATGTGTGTAGGGAATCCTTTGGAAACACTGCTGTCATTCTCCCCTTCTCTTACCCCCCCTTTCCTCCCCTCTTTTCTCTTCCCTCTTCTTGCTTTTTTTTTTTTTTTGGCTTGTGCCAGGGATGGGACTCAGTGTCCGAGCATACTAAGCAAGCGCTCTACTACGGAGTTGTACCCCCAGCTTTCACTGTTGTAGTTTTATTTTATTTATTTATTATTTTTTGCTTTTTTCCCATAATTTTATTGAGAAACAAATAGCAATGAGACAGTTTCAAACCAAATTGGTAGGACAGTTTCAATAATTAACACATTGCATACTCTCTTCCTAGTGGTTATTTACTGTACAAGATGCAGACATGATATCCTATTTGCAAACACTATTAGAACAAATTCCTCTATTCATTAAAAGAATGTAACTATATATCTATCCTAACCATTTTTAATACACAGATACAAAAGGGATATTCATCTGAATCTCCTTTTTTGTTTAGTTCTGTCATTTGCACTGTTGTAGTTTTAAACTGACAGTTACAGGCTCCAGAAAACTTGGTGGCATTTGCCTGTCCATTTGCCTGTGTTTTTTTCCATCAGATGAACCTGTTTGATTTTTCTCCCACTTAAAGTCAAGTTTGTTGTTCATCCATATCCATTTGTTTCTCATGCATATTTATTTTTAATGACTTACCGTGTGTCCTGTAAAAGAATACTGAGGTTACAATAATCAATATGACACCCGTGTCTCTTTTAAAAAGTCAAACAAAAATCATTTTCATGCAGAAACTTGAAGGTGGATATTTGCAACTTTATTTGAAATGGCCAAAATTACTAGGAAGTAACCAAATTCCATTAAGGGCTGAATGATTAAGAAGCCTTACGATTATGAAGTGATACGAAACACTATAAAATACTTCTCAGCCATAAAGAATAATGGACTGTTGCTATAGGCGACAGCTTGAACGAAGTTGAAGGAAGGGTGCCAGGTGGACAATACCCACTTGGGCTGCCCGGAAGACAAGTGCTGAGAGGGGAGAACAGCCAGGGCTGGCGCCGGGGTTTTTGTGCTGATGGTGAAGCGATGACACTGACTCTGGCTAGCTGTTCCTCAAAGCTACACAGGCAGTAAAACAGCACAGAGCTACACACACACACACACACACACACACACACACACACACACACCCCTACCCTGAGTAGGCTCTGTGGGTTTCACCAACGACAGTTTCTTGATTTGATTATTGTAGTTTTTCAAGATGTTAACACAGGAAGGAGAGACTGGGTCAGAGGGGCACGTTACTTTTTAATTATTTCAAGGTTAAAGTTGTGTGCAGAATCTGGAGAACTAAACAGCTAGGTGCAATACACCATCGTAATATTTAAGGAGAGGCAGGATGTGGCATATAAGTGGAAGAAGCCTACTGTAGTTTCTTTTCTTGTTGTTTTCTGTAACAAAATGTCTTAGGCTGTGTACTTGATAAAGATGTTCATTTGGGACTCCATTCTGGTGTGCAGAGGGACTACAGGAGCGGGCTCTTGTTGGTTACCAAACGTGATGGAGAAGCAGAGCGGGAAGCACATGCCAGGGGCGGAGAAGGCGGTGTGTGCGGAGAGGAGGGAAGGACGGTGCTCACTCTTTCTACAGCAGCTCGCCCTGTGGAGCTTCTCCAGTCCTTGCAGGCCTGGCCCTCCTGAGAGACTGCATGGGCAGGTGTGGCCCTGGGACCTAATCACCTCCCACCAGACCCCACATATTTCATGTTTCCACCTTTTCAACCCAGCCACCCTGGAGACAAGCTTGCAACAAGCTGACTTCTGGGAAACAACACATTCACAAAAAATAACCACCATAACAATATGCAGACCACAGCCAATGCCTCGTTTCTCATGCGCTAGGGGAAGGTGATGTCTAATGTCTCCAGGCCAATTGGGCTTCTGTCTAAGGGACTCATACTGGCAGGAATGGACAAGCAGAGCAGCTAAGATTAACTTCTCTTTCCGTACACAGAACAACATGCTCTACTTCTCAGTGTCCCCATAAAATATCTTAACCACAGCAGGCAAACATGGCATGAATGATAGCAGCGTGACTGTCATTTCCACATCACCCCACATGGAAATCCAAAGCCCATTCCAAATTTAAATACCAGCGAGTTTCATGTCACACGCAACTTTGGGTCACCTCTGGCCCCTCGCTGCATCAGTGTGGGTCAGCCAAAGCTCTGCTCTGATCTACTTGGAAGTAGTCTTTGTTTGTGAGGATGGAGGCAGTGTTGCAGTAGGTTTTGTACATATACTGTCACTTGCTACTGTAGCTTATTTTAATTTGGTGACAGATTGTCACATATTTTGAGTTTCCCTTCATTTTTTTTCCCAAGGAACTAAGTAGAAAATGTATTATTTCTGAATGCTGGAGGAAAATCTATATTTTGGTTTTGTTAGTATTAGTGGGAAGCACTAGAGAAGCCATTCACTCTGAATTTATGCTCTTTTCCAATCTTGACAACTCAGTTGTCTTAGCATTGGCATTAGGCTGCTTCTACACTTCACTATCTGTGACTCCGTGGGCTTGAGGGGAGAAGTGCTCCTGGGCTTCTGTTTTTGTTTGGTAGCACCCCCCTCTTGTCAGCATCAGGGGACCCTCCTCTGAGTTACCATTGGACAGAGAAGGATGCCCGTGTCTGCCCCTTGTTATCGCTATGCTCGCTGGGAAGAGCACACTCTGAGTTGTTAGCCTGGACTGGGTCTCCCTGAAATAGGGACAGAAGACACGTGCGGACAGCTTGTGCTTGGGTCCTTTATTCGAATAAGCACATGCTCCCACTGTAATGACCTAAATCCGTTTGTGAAATTTGCTACTTGGTTTTGTCTTTGGATTTATGCCTCCTTTAAGGAATGGATGTACTGGTGGGGTCTTGACCTATTATTATTTTTTTTGCATTTTGTTATTACGTTTTGTATTTATGAGTCATATTAATCATGTATTAATGATTAGATTTTGAGAGTGTTCTTCATTATCTGTGGCAATTTTGCATTACTTTTCAGTTTAAAACTTCACTGACTATATTGGAATACTTTGCTGAATTCACGCACCTACAATATTTAAATGACAATGGAATACCCTTCTCTGACAAAACTAAACAAAAAAGGGAGATACAAATGAATGACCATTTTGTATCTGTGTATTCAAAATAGAATAGATATACAGCTGCATTCTCTTAATTCAATAAATAGAGAGATTTATTCTAATAGTGTCTGTGGACAGGATATCATGTCTGCATCTTGTACAATGAATAACTACTAAGACAACAATATGCAATGTATTAATTATTGAAACTGTGCTAGTAATTGGTTTTGAAACTGCCTCATTACTATATGTTTCTCAATATAATTATTTTAAAGAATGATGTCAAAAACAAACAAAACAAGAAATGCACATGTGAAAAAATGCTTTAAAAATAAATACAACTTCACTGGTTGTGTGCTACTTTCTTTAAAATACTTTGAACAAAATATTCCGGAGCATATCAGTACTATAGCTAAATTTTAGTATAGTGGCGTCTCTCATCTTCTGGTATTTTGTGGGAAGTGTGTGGTTCTGAGTTTTATGTGGCCATGGTCATCTCTATGTCCTGTTTTATCTCTGTCTCTGTATCTGAGAAAATTATTAATTTCATATTCAGATGTCGTTAGATATAGTTATTACAGAGAGTTGTGGAATCATATAACATTCCACATACTCTGCACTTCTCCTGAAATCTTAAGATTGTGCCAGATTTAGTCGAGTACACGCAGTCATACTACTGAATAATACAATGAGTTTTTGAAAAATAATAGGAACAAAGAGGAAGCAAGTAGCCTTTGTTTCATAGATTTAGATCTATGGAAAATCCATAGATCTAAATTTCATAGATTTAGATCTATGGAAAATCCAACTAATCAAGTTTTAAAAACAGATCTTCAAGTTTATTCTTGAAATGTTAATTGTGGTTAAGAGCTGGGCAGGTACTAATATAATCCCTCCAGGTTATAAAGTGAGGAGAGGCATGGCCCCACCATCTGCCTGGGTGTGGCTGAGCAGGATCTACTGATGCTCCCATGCGTGCCATGCCAGGCATCACTTCTTGGACTGCACTTAGTGGAAACTCAGGGTCTCTGGCTATGGCACCTGCGCTCCCAGACTGTTGCCCATTTTCACCTGGAGTTGATTTAGCTCCCTGCAACTGGGAGGTCCTAACTCTGTGTGCTAAATCCCAGTGATCAGCGGAACTCCACAGGTACAGAAAATTGTCCTTTCAATACACAGAACCAGGCATCTGTGAGCTCTCCTTGGACTCTAATCATGTGTCCATGCCCTCTTTCCATTCACTAGTGATTGAAAAAATAGGATACACTCTGACCACAATCATATCCATCTACTTTCAAGGATTTCTGATAGTTGCTCCTGCCTCTGACTTCAGACCTTACTACACAATGACTTGCATGACTCCACAGCTCTTGCTGCCCTTTTGTCTGGAGCAGAGGTATGTTTCTGACTCCTTTGTTATGCTTTCAGTTGCTGACACACTATGGGTTAATAAGTGGATCCAGAGCTGACAGTTGGCCTTTCTAGATTAGTCCAAAATTATATTCACCAGTAAGTCACATATTTGAAAAAAAAGTTTTCATTCTAGGAACAAATAGAAACAAACATGTGAACCAAGCTGCCATGTTGATTCTTTTGAGTATTTTCCTATTTATTTATTTATTTATTTATTTATTTATTTTTTGAGACAGGGTCACACTATGCAGTTCAGGATGGCCCTGTGTTCACTCTTGTAACCCTATGGCTGGTTTCAAACTCACAGTGATCCTCCTGTCTCAACCTGCCAAGTGCTGGGATTACAGACACTCACCACCACTCCTGGTTCTGGGGCCCACACGGCAAGCCTGGGGTTCTGTGGCCAGCATGGCATGTAGTACCAGGGGTCAAACTTCAGACACTGTGCTTGCCAGGCAGGTGCTTATGCCCCTGAATTATAGCCTTGGTCCTGCCATGTTGATTCTTCTGTGCTGTGTTGATTAACCAGTGGGCACCTTGAGGGGTGACTCCCAGTCTGGTTGTGGGTGCGGAAGACCCTCCTGAGCTTGTTGCCTGAATGGCATAAAAGGAGAACAGGAGGGGAAGAGTGAGTGGTGCTGATTTTCCCGAAGAAGTTGTTTTTGGAGATTTTTCTTCAAAGAAACTTCAGTCCTCATCTTCATCTTGGACGTCCTCTCCTGGCTGCCAGGGCAGGTCGCTCAGTCTTCCAGCACAGGTGCTTCTCACTGTCAGCACTGACGTTCTAGCTTCCACCACCGTCCCTTGGGACTTTCTGGTTCAGATCCTTGATAGGGACTCACAGGGGACATTGCCAAACCTTTGAGTGGCGCTTTGCATCTCCAGCCCACGGACAGACAATGCGCTCTTCCACAATTGACTCTAGTAAGTGCTGATCAGCAGATCAGCAGATGTGGACTTATGAAATAATGGAAGAATTAATATGCTACTACCTAAGTTAAATGGCAAGAATGCATGGAAGGCAATTATTAGGAGAAAAAAGTGTGACTACTGTTATGAGCCCTGAAATCTATGATAAAAAATATTGCTTATGAGTTTTTGAATCATTAAATGCCTATGAAAGTTAAGACATTGTGTTGGGCTCAGAGGATAAAAAGAAAGATACTTTTGATTCTTGAGTTGCTTGTGCTTTTTGGAAAGCCAGATTCATGCCAAAGACCCCTATGAAACATTTCTAAGCTAAGAAAAATCTACTAAGCGAAAAAAGGTTCAGCAAATTCTAATTGGTATGTGTTTTCTTTCTACGATGCTGGCTAGCATGTATTTTTAGAAGAAATGTGTAGATAGCAGCTTGCTTTTTAAGGAAGTTATATTATTTGGCATATTACATTTTATTTATTTCCTTGATTGATTAATTGCAGTTAAATTACCTTAGCATGCAAGAAGAGATTTTACAGATTTTGACATATGACTAAACAACATAAAGCATAACTAATGTGGCTTTCGTGGTGTGCTATGTGTTAAAGCGTAAAATTCAAACACATACTTGATCAGGAATTTTTGCAATTCCTATGAATTCAGAAGATCCAACTATTAGAAGTCCCTCCACCCCCTGCACTGGGGAGGGGCGAGGATTTTATAATTGAGATTATTATGGAAGAGTGTCCTGACATAACTGATTGCCTTCAGTGATGTGCCCCGAAAGTTCAAACTCAAGGTGTGTGCTTATTTCACTCAACTTATTCTGAATGTTTAAATAAGAAATACTATTTCTGGGTATTCTGAATAACTCGTTGTACATTTATTCCTAATAGTGAGCATTTGGACTAATGATGGATCACTAATGAGCATGTAAATGTACCACCTGATTACATTAATATATGATCTTCCATGACGAGGTCTGAAATGAACATTTCTAATATGTGTCGCTTTTCCCCAAGTGACACTGTGGCATATACTGAGCGGGACTGAGACAAGGCTGTTTTTCTTAAGCACCCCTGATTTAGTCAATTATCAAAAATCACATTATAATAAATGCTGTTCTAAGAATTTTGATTAACCTTTAAATAAATGTTACTTTGGAAAAATATGCCAAATGTGTTAATGATAAATTGTGAAGTGGTAGTAATTGCAAATATAGCTTTATAGATAATATGGTTAATTGATAACACCCTCTCCAACATATATAGCGCATCAGCTGCTGCGAACCTGTGGGCTCATGATGGTGCCTATGGCATTTTTGATGCATTGAAGATGACATGCGCAAAACAGCACCTTGGAATGTGCGCCAGGGTCATCCTCTCATGGACATCTGATGCCCACGGCCAGTAAATTTTTAATGACACACAGTCACTACACACCTTTCAGCCTTCTGAGAGGTAAGTGTACATTGATCTGACCTAATTAGCCTTGCAGGATACTTCAGACATCCCTGCAGGAGCACTATTATTTAATAAAGTGGGAGCTGAGTGTTTTTCTCAAGCTCAGCACTTGCCCCTTGGATGGCTGCACTGTTTTCTTCTACTTTGTTTTTCTACTCAGGTCTCACGTCTCATGCTCGTCCTCGTCTTTGTCTGACAATGTAGTATTAATGCAGCTGCATAGAAAAGTAAGCAAAATTCAGGGACGGGTCTGATTATGAAGGCGCATTGCTATTGTAGGAAGCCCGTAGGGCACACTTCCATTCTTCCCCTAATGTATAGGGTGCTGACTGCGTGCAATTGCTTGGGAGGGCATTAAGGATGTACAGGCAATTCTGTTGAGGTGTGCAGGGGGATGTTTTTATGTTTGGCAATAAAGGTGGCTTTGGAATACCTGGTTTGCAGAAACAGATAGCCAAGAGTTAGTCATTGCTGGAGCCTGGAACATTTATGCAGGAGCTTCTGCTTTCATTAAGAGTTTGGTTTCTGTCTGTGCTTTCTGTCTAGAACAAAAAGTCTGGAGTTGGCTCACCATTGGGCTGAAGCTAGCATGGCTATAATTTCCTGATAGGATTCAAAGGGAGAAGTGTTTTGAAAACCAATGATGATTGTAACTAGGAAGTACCTTAGCTCCAGGTGTGAGAGAGAAGAAATGCTGTTCAATTCTGGCCCACTAATAAGGTCCACAGCTAGCTCATCTTAGAGGTGTGGGTATCCCTCGTGGCTGTGGCTCACTGAGGGCTGACACATTTGCTCTTAAGAAAACCAAACAAAGGCAGGTCTCTGCGATATTGTTCCTCTGCCGTGGGGGACTGTGTTTGGGGATGCTCTGGCCTCGAGGGAATACAGCATCTCTCTCTCTCTGTCACTTTAGAGCCACAGAGCTGATTCTCAGCTCCTCAGGCCTGCATTGCCTGCTGCTTGGTACCTGAAGTGCATAATGAGAGAACTCAGGCTCTGAATTTGCACAGAGCTCTAGAAATTATCCAGATCACGAGTCAGATCTCTAGGCCTTTAGCTCTACCTGAAGAGCAGGAGGGGTGGAAAAGCGCCAGGATTCTGGGTCACTGGAGAGAGTGACAACTCACGCTGTGGGCACAGGGGGACATTGCGAAGAGTAGGAGACACTGAAGGAGGGCATGTGGACTGAGCAAGGTCAAGTTTACTTTATCTGCAATGTAGAAAAACCTCTATAAAGTGTCAGACATTTCACATATAGTTTTAAAATCGTTTTCAAAATTTCTGATTGAAAAAAAAAGTGCTCTAAATTTTATTTAGGAGTAACATCATTTCACTGTTACTAGGTATTTTCTTTGACTGTTGGAGTTTTTGTATCTGTAAAACACTTCTTGAGCAACCACGTTGGCCGTTGCAGAGATGAGATTCACTTTCCATCCATGGTGTTTCCTTCGGCACTATGATCTTCCTCCAGAGAGCAGAAAGCACAAATCTAGATCACTGCATAATCTGAAGCTTGTTGGTTCTCTTTACTGAAACTTGGGGTCAATTTAATCCAGAAGTTTCAGCTTGCTTCTCTCATTTGCTAGGTCTCTCATGGCTCAGCTTCCTCAGTGGTCAGCGCGATGGTGCCGCTCAAAGAAAGGGATGTTTGCAGAGGCTGTCGAAGAGAACTAGAGAAATTGTCCCAGGTGTTTAAGAAATCTCCTTCTCGGATTTCTCAGTGCAAAAGACAGATTGTACGGGTGATTGTGACACTTCGTATTTAATCATTTATTACTTATTTGTGCCCGGCAGACTGTGCCAGGGTCCATGTTTGTCTAATTTTTTACTGAATTCATGATGCTTAGCTCAGCATCTAGAACATAATCAGTGGAAGATAAATGCTCATTAATATTTAAATAAATTATTTTAATAAATGTCACCATTAGGGTCTGGATCTTCAAGTTAAGAATAACATAAATTTTAGGGTCCTGATTTTTTTTTACTAGTACAGTCATAAACCAGGCGTAGTAAATCCAAGTTTGAATAATTTTCAGGTTTTTAAAACAATGTATTTAGTACAGGGTCTACATGTTCTCACTACACAGATGGGACTCGCAGCGATCCTCCTGTTTCCAGCCACCCAAGAGCTGGGACTACAAGTTCCCACCACCATGCCCCGTCTCAGTCGCTGGCTCAGTGTGCCCTGGAGATGGGGCTGGCACAGCACGTGGGGGATCTGACCCTGGTCACTTTGTCTGCCTAAGTTGGTGCTTTAATCCACTGAACTACCTGGCTGGCCCAATAACTCTGAGTTTTTGACTATGATATGACTATTATCATTTTTTTAAAAAAAACTTTCTGCAAAGTTTTTTAAAAAATGAAAATAGTTGTATCATAGTCAAAAACTATGCTTCCTCTTGGCATACATATGTGTCCCAACCCTTTTCTTGGCAAACTTGAGGACATGTTTGTCCTTGGAGACCTTGAGCAGCTCCATGGCGCGCTGCTGGTAGGGGGCGAAGCTACACACCTCCTGGATCATGTCCTGCATGAACTTGATGTGTTTGGTGAGGCGTCTCCGGTGGTGGCTGTGCCTTGGCTTGCTCATATTCTTAGTCAGCTTGCAGCCCTTGTGGAGGACCACGGCCATGGGATAGCTAGGGCCATGGCTGCTGTTCTTCGATGGTTGCTGGGGCTGAAGGCGATATGACCATTATCATAATCAGAGCTTTCTTAAGCACAAGTGGGTATTTTCATAGATTGCACAATCGCAGAACAGGATGAGACCTTAAAAGTATGAAGACTGAAATTACTGGATGCATAAGTTTTTCTATTTTAGAGGAATGAATCTGGATTTACTGTACCCTTCACAAGACAAACCCAGTACACATACCGCTGGAGATCAGGTGACTTCTGATGGTTGTTTTACTTTCTGAAATTTAAACTTTTTAACAGAAAATCAAACTATGCAAGTCAGCTCTGTCCATGTGATATATGAATCACAGACCTTGTGTGTGGGGACTGTGGTCATCAGGAAAAAAGTGCGGTGAATTTGCCATGGTGCCTTTTCTACTTTAAATTTTAGACTGAATGGCACATTGGAATGAACTGATGCAAACATGTTTTTTATAAAGTCCCATAGAATCCCTGCTTGAGAATGACTGCTCACTATCATAATTTACAAATAGCAAACACAGAAATTATTGAAAGACCTGTCCGAGTATTTCTGTGGTAGAGCCTGGTTGCAGGAAGGGTAAGGTCCATGGTCAATTCCGAACACCAAAAAGAAAAAAAAAAAAATCTCTGTCTCTGTCTTTTGAAAGTGTGAAATATTTAACCTGAAAAAGGAATGGAAGAAAATGTCATGTGTTGGCATGATGAAGTTCAATGCAAAATTCTATATGTGACTTTGGGGTCCTTTCAGGGGTGCAAAATAATTGGTGAACGCACCTAGAAAACTCACTAGGACACATCGAGATGTTTTCTCATCTTGTGTCACAAGTCTGTCTTGTGAAGTCTTTTGAATGCTTTTCAAATTTGTTCAGCCTTGTAAACCTGAAATTTCTTAAGTGTATTTCTCACAGTGTCAACTGGACAAAACCATGTTATTAAGACTTCTTGGTGTTCTCTACCTTTCCTCCAGGTATAAAAAAGTTTTAAAAATGGAAATCATCTTTTTATACATTAAATAGTGTTTCAGATATCTATAATATGTTTAAGACATTTACCATTGGGAGATAGTTTTTAGTAGTTCGTGGCACACCGCATAGATTATAACCTAAAAGTTTCTGCTTTCTGGAAGAGATTATGGGGCAAAGTGGACATGACAGTAGTAACAAAAACTAAAAGTGTTCTCTCTTCTTTTTTTCATTCAGTATCATTACCAAGGAAGGCATTATCTTTTCTATAAAGAAATGTTATATTCCTGTAATAAGTTCTTTATTATCGTTAAGAATTAATTTTTAAAAAAAGATAAATTGTAATTATGTTGCTATGTGTAGGAATGGAAGAACTTTTATAATATACTGTCTCCACGTAATCGTCTCAGGTGAGAGACAGGAGATATATTTAGTTAATCTAAGGGAACGAAGTAGGTGAGCAACTTGAGCCAATGCACAGTGTGCTTGGGTGGGAGACTGTCACCCTTATAACCCCAGGATGGAAAAGGAGGCTGCCCTCCAGGAGAAGGTCCACCGAACTTCTGCTCCTTGGACTAAAGTCATCGGCTGGAAAAAAGTCCTTAGAAAGTATCTATCTGCTCTATGTTTGTCCTTGCACAGAAAAGAGTCCTCGGGCTTCCAGACATTAAGGACTTCCTGAGAGCCAGGGGTGATGACTCGGTGAGAAGAGGAGGCTTTAGGATTTGTCTCCGGGGTCCCAGAGCTCTGAATGTGTTTGACACAAGTTATCGTTCTTTCTGACTCTTCAGCCTTAAAGAAACTTAACCTCATGTGAGAAGCAAAAAATTTTATGGATTCATTGAAAAAAAAAAAGTGTTACCTTAGTTTTGTGCTTCTTTTTAGGTGAGATTTCTTGACTTCAGAAAACTAAGGAGTTAAATCCTCCAAGTACTAACTAAAAAATATTTACAATTTAAACAACAAACAAACAAAATCTCTCAGGAAACTTTTCCTGTCTAAGTTCACCAGAGGCCCAGGGTCCCGTCATTCAGAAAGCAGGTTGAGGCTGCTTGTCAGGCTGTGGCAGTGTTTTTCTCTCTGAGAGCTCAGGAGATTGGCATGACTCCGCAGCAGTGTCGCAGCCCGCAGTTATTTAATGCCTCTTCTTGTGAGGCCAGGATTCCACGCCCAAGTGCATTTAGTAGGTCAGTACAGTAATTTTAAATGTCTTTCTTTCAATCTTTTGCCATCTTCAATTATACCTTTCCACCCTACTATTTGTGTAATTTTCTTCTGTCTGAAGTCTCTTTGCTGTTGTTCTGTATTGCACAGCATGAAATTACCCATCAAGCCATATCTTTTCAGCCCAGAAATGTGCAGTAACACGGAGTCGGGGCATTACTGCATGTTGTGCACTTTATTTCCTCACAGCTCATTCAAGTGTGTCACTTTAGTTTCCAGGCTTCCTTTTGTCATCATGGAGATTAACCATTTTATCCTTCCTAAACTTTAGAAACAATTAGAATTTCATTAGAGCCAGAGCTGAGAGTGAATGCTTGCTCAGGACTATATGGACTATACTTTTCATATTATCAGTGGCAAAATTAAAGCCATGAATCCTGACTCCTTTGTGAAGGAGAGACTGTGGAGGTTATTATATAGCTGAGTAACTCTGGCTCCAGATGAGAGAATTATTTGAGGCCGCGGCCACCAACACATTATGGGAAGAAACCGTTTAGTCTGACATTGAGTACCTGATTCTCACAGTCCCTGGGGAATTCTCTGGGACCATATGTTCTGTACACAAAATCTTTCCCCCCTCTTAGCCTTGGCTAAATACCAATAGTGTACAGTGTGCAATGAGATGCGATAGACATTGCAAGCGTGTGTTAGAAAATCAATTGGTATTGATGCTCTAATCAGCAGGGCTGCAGCTGGTATGTAGACACACCACTGGAAATGGTGATTAAGATCGCATTCAAAAGCATTTTATAAAACCCCCATGATGTTTGGATTGCTGTTCAGCTAGATTGCTGTTTTGCTGGATAGTACATAAGTTTGGTAGCAAGTGGTAGTCCTAGACTCTGTTAGGTTAATTTATAAGGTTTTTTTTTTAAACAATGTTATACATATAGCCAATTAATAATTTCTTTTAAAATTATATCCTGATAAGAAATAGGACAGTGCTCACTGGTAAGGGAATAAAAAAATTCAGAGCTCTTTTGCAACATCGTATTATAGCTTGCTAGAGACTGAATAGAAAGTAAATATTACAAAAAGGCCCAGATGACTGTGTGCCTTAAACATTGCAGACATATATTAACAAAAAAAGGCAGAGGGAGAGAAAGAGTAGAGAAGGAAAGGGCGTGGTTACAGGTGAGCCGTGGGCAGAAAACATGTTGGGGCAATAGCAAGGGCAGGGGGAAGAGGAGAGAGAACGGGTGTGAGCACAGGCGCAGGAGAAGGGCCACGAATTTGATGTGACTGGGAGGAAAGGTCAGTGAGAATCATGTGGCAAAGAAGGTTCTCAGAGCTGAAAGAAATGAGACTAATGCATGAGTTAAGCTTTCCTACTTATAAGCAAGCTATTCACTAAAAATCCTTTAGAAAACATGAAAGATTGAAAAGAGACTTGAACCAGAAAGTGACGTGTGTTCACAAAGCTGTTTTCTAGCCCCACTCTGTGCCTCCCCGTGAGCCCCCTTAGGATACACCAGCAGTGTACTGAGGGAACGTCACCATCTGCACATGTGGTCTTCAGTTGGAAGTATTTTTCTCTAATTGAGGAATAACTTGGCTACTTAAAATAAATCTAGGTGTAGAGATCTTGCTTTTTAATCTCTATTTATCTTCGACACACAGCTAATTCCTAGTTTAGCCATATCAAAGCTGAGCTAGAAGATGAGAGGAAAATAAAACCATAGACTGGGAGGGTCTTTTAGAAATAGTGGCTGCAGGAAAGGTGGGTGCCCGATTCTTGCTTGGGATTTCATGAAGGCACACTGCTACTAGGTGAAGGGGGAAAATCACACTGTACATAGGTCTCAGCAGTCATTTTTTAAACCATCAAATTAATCAACGCTTCTTCCATATGATTTTAACTTGCAGGCACCTAATTTTTTAGATGGAAAATGAAAGAGTTCTGGGGAACAAAAATGGAAATAGTAACAAGAATTTTAAACTGCAGGGAGATTCTTAATTTTTAAACTACTTCTGAATGTGTTTTCTCATGTGCTCTTCACAACATACCTGTAGGTCAAATAGGACAGGATTTATTTTAATCCTCTCAGTAATAGACAGAGAAAATGAGATTCAATAGATGAGAGAGTACTTCAAGTCACATAAGCAAGTGACAACAACTAGCCATACAGGGCTATGGGGCATTTGAAACATACCTAGTCCTCCTGCAGACACGCTGTAGGTATAAAAACCACACAAGATTTCAAAGATTTACAACAAAGAAATGTTAAATGTCTTATTACTAATTTTTAATATGGATTACATTCTTTTAGGGCTCTATTAGGTTAAACAAAATACATTATTGAAATTAATTTCCTCTGTTTCATTGACTTTTTAATTTATCTCTGAGAAAATTTAAAATTATTTCTCTGGCTTACATTTATAGCTTGCATTATATTTGTGTTGCAACTCTGAGCCGCAGTAATTTTTTCAGGAAAAGAAAAGAGGAAAAAATAAGCAAGAAAAATTGAGTATTATAAGATTTGAAACAAAACAAATGACACCCAGGGATACGAGTGGGTCTCAACTTTATCTCTTGTTTTCAAGTTAGTCTATTAAAAAATCAAATATTTGTGAAAATATTTCTGGGTGTTATGTTGAGTATACTTTTGAGGAGCTGGGGGAAAGGATCCTAGCGGAGGAGAAGGTGATCTTCGCTGGAGTCTCTAATAGGATCCACAGGGAAGGAAACAAGAAAAAGAAAGTCTCTCTGTAGACTTTGCCAAACCTGTTCCGAACGGGGCCTGCCTCGTGTGGATGTGAGGACCTGAGATCCTCTTGGCCGGGCTAGAATTCAGGCTTCGCAGCCAAGCGCACGTCAGCGCCTAGAGGAAGTGTTCCTGCGCTGCCCTGCAAGCTTGCCTCGGTGACTGCACCCACGTGGGGAGGGTCGTGGCAGTGGACACGCGCTGAAGGACACCGAGAGGTGGCTGTGTGACAAATGCGTCTGAGCAGGAAAAGAGACACATTGTGAAAGGGATGAAGCAGGCGATCTTGCAGATGGCTTTTGATAGGAGCCCTGCTAAGTAATGAATGCGGTTCTGCATGAGTTTAGGGGCAACGCTGCAACCATTTTTATGAGCTTTCTGGCAGTGTGCCCCCACTTCCGGCCACAGGACTGGTCCTACTCTTGTCACTTAGAGCACTCTCCACTCTTTCTCTGTTAATCACTGATGCAGATTCAAGTCTCGGGGAAGATTAATATCTTTACAATAACAGGTTTCAAAATCTAGCAGCAAAGGAAAACAGAGCGATTACTGCAGATTTTTCAAGGTTGGAGCCGGAAGGGGGGTTGATACACTTGTGCGATATTTGCAATGAAACGCCACTTCCAAAAATCTTAGTTCTATTTGAAATCTGTCATTTAAAAATTAATAACTGTTTTCCTGTAATACAGTCTGTGGAGAGAAACCCAACCCACTTCTGAACAGTTCTTCTTCCCAGATCCATGGAAATTCACTACTGTTGCTCACAAACAAAATGCCACAAGATTTGTCATACAAATCACATTATAAGAGGTTCCAAAAACTTGACAACGTTGACAGTTGTTTTCAGCAAATGGCTGCTTTACTCTGTACTGTCAATGTTGATGTCCTCGTGCACATGTAAAAGAGCAACGTGATTAAGGCAAGCTTGTCCACGCTATGTCTGAGCCAAGTTTTCCGTCTCCGCGTGGCACTGAAAGATTGCTCAGCTGTTGCAGATAAGGCAGGAATAGCTAGCAGATTTCTGCCATTTAAAAAAAAAAAAGGCAACATTCTCCGGGCGTGCATTTCTGTAGGAATTTACCAACATCTGCTGCTGACCTAAAGTTTTCTATAGAAGCGGAATATTTAATTTATAGAAGCTTTTCACAACGGCCATGGTCGGGACTCATTTCCTTGGTAAATAATGAGATGTGTTCGCCCGGCAGACAGGTTGAAGTTGGATAACATTTACGTTCTCTAAATTGTCATTGGAGTTTCAGGCCTCGTACTGTTTTGGCCCATCCTAAAATTATTTTCTGCATGTTCTCGAAATTATATTTCGGCAGAGAAACTTTCAAAAAAGAAGAATAAAGAGCTAAGAGATTTTGGTGATTCCACAGAAGGCCTACATTTCGCACTTCTCTTTTTTTATAGGCTCTCTGAAAATGCTTGTTTTGGAAGCTCATGTATTCTGGAAGAATTTTGTAGTTGAATTTTAGTGTGATTTAAAATTGTCATATGTGCTATCCATAAAAGAACATACAGGGCATGGGTGTTTCTCGTTGGGAAGATAACTTCATCATGTCTAATTCCTTTGAGTTTGGGACATCCTCTTGTCCGCCACTTGCCACTGCTTGTGTTTGAAATTTCCTACCTGTCCCTAGTAATGTTTCTTTTGACATAGGAATGCTCTTCAGGTACAAATACAAAACTTAAGTTAGTGGCGACGACCCAAACCTACCTCGTGGTAATGCATCTGCTGTTCGACTCATCTATTCTTGATCTTGGTCACCTTCTAGTACAGCTGCCTGCATTAACTGTCTGACTTGTCTTTGAAAATCTTAAGCCACATTCTTTGGAACAGTTGCTTCATGTTGGTTGAAATTCTCGGGGGCACTTTTTTCCAGTTGCAGAAGCCAGCAACCCCCACAGCAGACCCATAGTTTCCAAGAACTTAGACCTGGTTCAAGATTCCTGAATCTCAAAAATTTCATATGGAAAAAAAAGATTCACACAGAATTGGGATACCATGTACAGCATCTGAAATATTGTTGCTGCAAATTATAACTAAAGTGTGTACATTTGTATTGTAAAGTTAAGTTAGAATATGTATTTTTAAATCATTCCCATTCTTATAGCTAGCTGAGGGACACAACTGGAAAAACCCACTAATAATACACAATCATTCCAATGGCCATGAGTAAGGAATAGAGATGTTAGCTGAGATATTCTTGTAGGAAAAATTAAGGATGAAAAGAGTTGGGAGCCAGCAACATACCTGCTTTCATGAAACAACTCTTCATTGTCTAATCTATATTCTCATTTTCCTGTGAACTCCTTTAGGTTGTACTAAAAATATAGCAATTGAAAGTTCAAATTTTAAGTCCCAAATTACTGCCTTTCAGATCCATTGAGACTTCTGAAAAATGGGTCAAGGTAACAATGCATAATTTGATAAGTTAACAAAAAGTTGCTAATGGAAGTAAAATGAAAATCAATATAATTGTGATAACCTTTAACACCTGTCTTGTTTCTGTTGTCAGTTATACATTTTAGAAAGGAAAAAAAAACTCTTGTGTAATATTTGCAACAGCTAGCATTTTTATTTTCATACAGTCAAGGGAGTGGAGAAATTTCCCATACAGTATTCAGATCCTCTGATTAAGCAACTGATTAAAAAAACATGAGCAGTTTATAAAAAAAAATGCATCAGAGTAAATACACAAAAGCAGAATGTGTATCAATAGAGAAGAGCGGAGAGGCAGGAAAAACATGAGCATCCTCCCTCTGCTGCGCATTTGCATTCCCCACAATTTCACCAATTTTTCTTTTGCAAACTTCCATCATGATTGTACTGACAGTGACTTCTTGCGCTGATAACTTATAGCTTGGAAATAAGATAATAACATATCATTTATGAGATTCACGAAGTTCCGATCTAAACCTTGTGTTTGGGATTGATTTTACTTTTGATTCCGGAAGTTTATCATCTCTCTGAAACTCAGATCTCTCTGTCAATATTTTCCCAGTGCTTTTTTAAAAAATGCATTTATAAATAGGATATTGCTAGACAAAAGCAAACAGAATGAAGTAAATTAAACCAATACTTTGGCATATAATTTAAAATTCACTTATCAGAATGTATACTTATAATAATCATGTTCTTCAGTACAATTGACCATACCTTCTAACATGATAGATAACATGATAGATATCGGAAACAAGGATAAATTCTTGCTATTGGGCTTCTGAGAAATATCAGAAATGCATCACGGAAGTACTGCAAACAGTTTCCTTTCCCACCACCCTGTGCTACATGGGTGACTGAATTTATTAAAAAGTATGAAGCCTTCTCATTTGCTTTTCAACTTTCTCATGCTACTGATAATTTCAGGAGACAAAAATGGTGTTACCAATGGTACTATAAATTCTTATATAAATGTTTTATGTTTTTCAGGCATGCACAAGATGACATGCATTTTGCAGAATCTTTTTAGAGCCAAGGGATATTTTACTGGTTGGCTCACTTCCATGTTGTTTGAGTATAGTGTAAAATGTTAACCAGGTTTGAGGAATGAAGTCAGGTATAAAATACATGACCTCCTGTGGATAGGACATCTTTTTCTCCTGCGACCACTCTGCTATGACCATATTTCTAGAACGGTGATTCACAAAGACTTGCAAAATGAGTGAGGGTGGACAATACCTAAGTATATTCTGAAATTTTAAAATGGTACATTTGTGTTCTTTTGACAAGGTTATCAGAGTTTATTAAAAGCCACAATTGTCTGCTGCAACCTACAGGATAAAGTCTAGATCCCTCGGCAAGGCACATCAGAAGCTTCCCATGTTGTCCACATACTTTTCAGAACTTCTCCACTACTCCTTCACGGCTGCACCAAGGTAGGAATTGCCAAATATGTGCCACGTCATCATTGTAGCTGGGAGGCTTGCTGCCAGGCAATTATTCCAGTTTTATCCACCAAAAGCATAAGGACTCAGTCTTTCAAGACAGGATCTAAATGACATCTCTTTGAGAAATATGCTCTGACTATTGAGGGAAGTTAATGTCCTTTATTTCTATTTTTGGCATTTGTCCTATTATGCTGCTTAGTATGGAAGATGGTAAATTTCCAAGCAAGACTGTGAGCCTTTAAGGGTAAGGATTATATTATATTCATTTTTGTATTTCTTGGACTTTGCATAGTGCTTTAGTTATTTAATAAATATAAATATTTACTGAAGAAAATGTTGCTTTTTGCAGCATCTGTGCTCCAGGTTCAAGACATCAGTGACAGTCTGCCTAGCATCAGAGTCTCTCATTCTAGGCTTGTTGAAAAATCTACCCATGAAGGAAGCACTCTCCATGCGTGGCATTACCGTGCAAGAGTCCTCACAGGGTTCATTTACCTTAAGTAATGTGTTTGTTTTCATGTATAGCTCAGTTTGCGGCCACCACCACCGCTTTTAGCATCACACTTCACATGAAAGAGCTACCTGAGGCGCTCTGTTCTTCTTCATGGATTAGCAGAATGCGTTCCCACCATTTTTATTGTAAAGGATTCACAGGGCTTCAGAATTAAAGTTCGCAAAGAACATTAGCAACAATGTCTGAAATAGTAATGCCTCGTGTAACCACTGGTCACTATTTCTAGCACCCAGATCATAGCTAGATCAGGAAATACTCAAAAGAACCCGGAAATGTGGAGGACAAAAAATTCACAATATCAAGTAAGGTGAAATCCAAGCACACCTGTACATAGATGGAACCTGTTTGTTTTTATTTTACATGCAGTTCTTATAAACTTTGTTTGTTTTAATGGTTTTATAAGATTATCAGGGCAAATTATTCAAATCTGCAATCACAGGATTTCTAGATTGAAATAGGGAACAAAGTAATATGAAACAGGAAACAACAGATGATGATTTTGGAAAATAAAGACTTTTTATTTCTTTATTTTTTAGCTTTTTTTCTTCTTTTTTTGTACAGGGTCTCACTACATAGCTTGAACTTGTAGTGATCCTCCTGTTTTCAGCCACCCTGGCACTGGACACCGGGACCCGGTCACTGGCTCAGCGAGCCTGCGGGTGGGGCCAGCATAGCATGCGGGAACGGGGATCAAATCTCTGTCCCTGCACTTGTCTAAGCAAGCTCTTAGTCCGCTGAGCTATCTTACCGGTCCTAACAAAGACTTTTTGAAAAGGTAAAAGGCTTAGGCTGTTTGTGGGGCATGTCAATGTAATGATAGCTTTACGTAACTCAGCGTTGCTTTCACATCAAGTATCAGCCACTCCTGGCTGCAGCCTCCACTCTCTCCATAGCTCCCCACCTCCCCTCTTCTCTAGCTCTAACACAAGATCACTACCCAAGTTTGTCTGTCACCTGCACACCATTCCATGTCTCCAGTCCTTAGTGATGGTCACACATGAAAATTTAAGTTGTGAACTTAGTGTGTGAATACGTCACTACCATACCACACGTGAACACATACACGCACAGAATCAGCCCTGTGTCTGGCCTCCCGGACCCTGGTATCTTCCCATGAGTGTCCAGCCTTCCCTTGATATCCCACTGTTCCTGCTGCTCAGTTATTCCCAGTACCCACATACCAGCTTGGCCAGAATGCTGAGGCTGCCTGTTCTCGAGGTATTTCTTACCTGAACATTCTAACAAATGACAAATTCTGAACCACCTGACTAGCGAAACTTGGGGTGACAACTTTTAACAACGCTGTATTTTGCAGCTGGCTCACCAGAAATCTACAGTGAAATCTTCAGAGGGACAGTGGCTATAAAAGCTCCAGGGGTACAGCAAAGACTTCCACAGCAAGCACAGATTTTCACAGCAGCATTGGCCATTTGGCTTTGAACCACAATGGACACAAGCTCCCCTCTCCAAAGAACGATTCTTCCCTTATAAAATGCTATGTTGTGACTTTCATTTTGTGTCTCACTGATTGTCCTAGCTGTGCACAGACAGAATTCTCCATGCGGCTTTGCCACCTAATGGAAAAGCAGGCCTGGGGCTTTCGTTGGTGGAGCATTGTTTTGCTGACTATGAGTCTTGAACTACTAGTGTTAGCACCTTCTACTTAGTGATAACTTACTATTTTGTGCTATGCTTATGTTTTAGATCAAGCTCTCATGGTACAAGTTAGGCACTTTTATTTGCATTCCTGTTGGCTTAGATAAAATTACAACACATGGCTTAATTAGGAAGATGTGTATGTTCCCAGGGGAAGGCGCACTTTCCATGATTGCTTCTTTGATTCCCAGCAAATTGCATTGTGGAAATGGTGCTTTTGTAGAGAAAGTCATGCAATTCTCTGAGTAATATTTATTATTATTTAGTAGTGATTTATGAGGTGAACAGATACTACCCGAGCCACTCGAACACAAACACTACGACTCACTGTGGTTGCATGTATGCTCTCAAAAATCCTGTCACTTCTACTGTTGGGACTATCACAAGCATGCTTACAAGACAGGCATGACTGAGGAAAGATTAGAAGTGTTTTGGGGAGCCAGACAAGCACATTATTGGTGAATTGTATGAAATTTTAATATCCATTCTTTGGAGTTTTCAGTCATCAGTGGAAATACTTGTTGTACATTAAGATGTGAAACTGTTGTAATGAATACTCTGATTGCAATCAGTAGTCACATGGGTAAAAGGTAAGCCCGTGGAATATGCAAGGGGTCACCCAGAAGGGACAATAAAAGGTGGCTAGAGGAGGTCTGAAATTCAGAGCTAGAAGTGTTAATGTTTGCCTAATATCCATTTTATTGGAGTTAGGTAAATACTAAACTGTAGTTATACAATTAATTTGCTGAGCCAGGCTGCAGCTATCTCTGATATTCTTTTTCTTTTTAAAAGCGTTGATTTTGTTAGCACATACTTACAGTGCATGAAGTTTACATGTATTGTAGAGAGTCGGCACCTGTACACAACACAGCTTGGTCCTCTTTACTTTCCATCTCTTCCCCTCCCCACCCCCTCCATCCATCTCTAGATCACTGTTCCGGTTTGTGTCTAGTTGTACCCCCAGAGCCTCATGCAGTCTAGAGTTTGAGATTAACTCAAGATCCACTGGGATTATGGGTCTTAGCACTGCTGGGATTACAGGTGTGAGTACTTCTCCCAGCCTGGGGCGGAAAGCCTGAATGCAATTGAGACGGACTTGCTCTCTGCAGCCATAGCTGCCATTGTTGTTGCTGCTCCTCCTCCATTTTGCTCTCTTACTCTTTGCCGCTGCCATGAAAGCTTGTTCCTTGTCCTGTGCCGCTCTGCCTTGGATCCAGCTGAGTGTGGACTGAACCCTCCAGTAACTGTGAGCTAAATAAACCTTTCCTTCCTTCATTTTGAGTGTCGGGTATTTGTCTCAGCAGTGAGAGAAGAGTAACTGAGACAATCACTCTTCCCCTTTCCTTTATTATTAGTATCATTATTATCACTTTAGTTCATGTTCGCACCATGTAAAGTTACATTCAGAAGGGGAGGCAGAAGATCTGTCTCCAGTTTCGAAAAGAAAATTTGTATACTCAGTTTTATAAAATTGTCGGAATTGCCAATTACGTGGGATGACTTCACATCAGTTATAAAGTCTCCTATCTCAGTAGGACTCAGGCCTGGACACTTCACTACTGAATTCTTCTGTTCATTTTAAGAGGAAGTAATACATGGGCTTCTTAAAGTATTCCACAAAAGTTAAGAGGAAGGAATTCTTCCAAACTTGTTCTGTGACTTCAGTGTAGCCAACACCAAAGAGGATACAGCAATAAAGGGAGCTATGGGCTACTATTCTAGAAGAAAATAAATGCAAAACTCCTCAGCACATACCACCAGTGTGACTGCAACAGAACATTAAATGATTATTCTCTGTGAGCAAGTAGCATTCACTCCTGGGTGGAAATCAATACATGTGATACATCACAACAGAGTAAAAGTGAAAAAAATGTATCATCTTCATAGCAATAGAAAAGGAATTTGATAAAATTCAATGTACATTCATGATAAAAATGGAACACATTAGGTCTAAAAGGATGTATTTCAATATAAGAAAGGCCATGTATAATAAAGCAATAGTGTTTTGGATTTTTACAGACAAAGGGAAGCACTGAGATTTTCAAGGAGGATTTATAGCACACTCAGTAAAGCTTCCTATTGTATTTCTGGAAACTTGTGTCAGAAATGCACTGCCTAGGACTAGGCGGATGGGAGCGACTTAATTTGAGCGGCCCCTGTGAGTACTGGTAGAGAATTTTTTCTACACAAGAGTAAATGAGTTTATACCGAACATATGAGAAGAAATTCCTGGAGAAAATTTAAAAAACCCTAGCAATAATACATACACTCACTTTAATATTTGCAGAAGTATACAAATTATAGTGAATGGGGAAAGCTGAAAGCTTTTCCTCCGAGTTCTGTAATAAGACAGAGCTGCCCACTTCCAGTGCTTGTATTCAACATAGTTATGAGACCCTCGGCAGAACAGTCAATCAAGAGAAAGAACACAAAGGCATCCAGACTGGAAAGGAGGCAAATTGTCACAAGAGCTCGTGTTCAGAAGACTCCACAGGGCCCATCAAAAATGACTAAAGCTAATGCAGGAATTCAGCAAGATGGCAGGACACAAAGCCAGCATGCGAAAATCAGAAGCATTGCCGCACACTGACAGGCAATTCTCTTGAACAGAAATCAAGAAAGCAATCTCGATTACAATAGCTTAAGAATAAAATAACTAAATTTAATCTCTTTAAATATACCCTAGTGATAATTTTCTTGCAAAAATATAGACTATTTATGAAAGAAATTGAAGAGGACACCCAAAAATAAAATAAAATATTGTGTTTATGTATTGGAAAAAAATCAATATTTTTTAAATGTCCATCATGCACGAAGCAACCTACAGATACAGTGTAAGAGGGAGAAAGATAAGCCCATGGAATACTCATGGGGCCAAAATGATGCACTTCATAAAATAAAGGAAAGCAAACTTAGTATTTGCATAGAACAAAACCCTAATAGCCAAAGTTATTTTGACAAAAAGAACCAAGCAGCACATATTATATCTGACTTCAATATCATGTACAAATCTTAAGTCACCAAAATAGCACAATATTGGCATAAAAACAGGCATGTACAATAGTGGAAAGGGAGACAGAACCAGAAGTGAAACCATACATCACAGCCAACTGATTTTGCACGAATGAGGAAACGTCGTCTTTTAATAAATGGTGCTCCTAGAATTGAATATTCATATGCAGAAGGACACAAGTAGAGAATGTGGGGGATGCACACAATGAAATGCTCCTCAGCCATTGAAACAAAATCACAACCCTGTCCTTTGTGATAAAGGAGATGAAACTAGAGATCACCAAATGAGCGAAGCCAGGGGCAGGGCCAAGTGCAGCGTGACCTCACCTACAGGTGAAAGCCAAAAAGATCGACCACGTTGACGTTGAGAGTACAGTTAGGTTTACCAGAGGGTGGGGAGTTGGGGAGTGAGGGACGAGAAAGCCTTATCAGTGGGTAGCGACTATGTTAGACAACAGCAAGCAGTTCTGATTGCCCAGTAGGGTGACCCCAGAAAACAATGATGTATTATATACTTCAGAAAGCTACAAGAAAGGATCTGGAGGGTTTCTGTTGACAGTAATGATAAACGTTAGAGGAGATGGACAAGTTTATCATGACTTAAACAGTACACAATGTATACATATATGGAAACATGACATGAGTCCTCCATAAATAAATACAATTCTCACTTTTCTGTGTAGCACTTAAAAGTAAATTTAGTTAAAAATACGATTTCTCCAATTTTTCCATTTTATTCTATAAAAGTAGATGACTTTATCACCTGTGACCTCCCAAGTTCCTTTCAGCCCTAAATTCCTGTGGTTCTTATGTTGTATTTTTATCTTTGGAGGTTTCTCAAGATGTTTGGCCTGTACTTCTCACTAGGATAGGGGCGCCGAGGTGACGCTTATCTGTCTGGTCAGCAGCCAGGTCACAGTCTATGGAAGGAACTGATCCCACTAAGATAACTTTTCAGTAATTTTTTTTGGCATAAGTCTAAGACTTAATTATATTTGGCTCAACATATGGCCTTGGACATGCATTTTCTTGCTTTTCTATTGTATTTTTGGATTTTTACAGATAATGGGAAGGACTGAGATTTTCAAGGAGGATTTATAACACACTCAGTAAAGTTTCCTATTGTATTTCTGGAAACCTGTGTCAGAAATACACTGCCTAGGACTAGGCAGAAGGGAGCGACTTCGTTTGAAAGGCCCTTATGAATGCTGGTAGAGAATTTTTTTCTATTTAAGAGTAAGTGAGTTAATACTGATCATATGAGAAGGAATTCTTGGAGAAAAATTTTAAATTCCCTAGCAATAATATACTCATTATATAATATGCTTATTCATTTTACTGATATAAAGTAAAAAGATATAAACAGTAGACAATTTGGTATGTCTTTTGATTTAAATAAAAATAGTTTAGTAAATCATTGATCTGATTTTAGCTATCCCATACATAGAAAATATAGAACTTGCATCTCTGTTTTTGATACTGGGGATAGAAGCATCTCTTAAAAACATGATTTTAAAAATATATAATAATTGCAGAATTGAAAAAATAAATTATTAGTAAGGGAATATATTAGGCATGAAATTACCGAGGAGATTGGTAGATTTTTTAAATGTATTTTATATAGGGTCTCGTTACACAGCTCAGACTCATAGTGATCCTCCTGTTTTCAGCCTCCCCAGCGCTGGAATTGCAGGTATGCACCACCATGCCCAGTCTGAAATTGCTAGATTTTTTTAAAAAAATCTTATTTATTTATTTGGTACAGTGTCTTGCTATGTAGCTCAGACTCGGGATTACAGGCGTGCACCACCATGCCCAGTTTGGGTGGCTGACATCACGCCCAGGATTTCAGGACCAGCATGGCATATGGTACCAGGGATCAAGCCGGGGTCCTTGCGCTTGCCAGGCAGGCACTTAGACCATTGAGCTATCTCCCCACTGCCTGAGTTTGCTAGATTTTAATTCAGACAGCCTTTACAATATTGCCAACAAAGGAAGGTTTAGATTTCTCTGCATAGCTTTAAAGTTAGTGAAGTCAGTGTAATTTCTTATGTATTAAAGGTAAACTGTCAAAGATATAGGAAAATGGGCATATTTTACTTTTTATAATAAATATGCTTTGAATAATGGCACAGGGTCTACTTTGCTGTTTTGCAGCATTAATACATGCGAATGAAAAGACAGTCACAGTAAAAGGCTATTGTAGTTAATGTTGAAACTCTTGGAGCAAACTCTATCCTGTGGCTGTGCAGCTTAACTCAGTAGTGGAAGCCAACTCTTTACGAACCTGAAACCCATGTGCTTAGCCTGCCCTGGGCGTGGAGCACAGTGAAGATTGGGGGTGCCATCCACAACCCACGGAGCAGCTTTCCTAGAAGGAGTTAGTTTAAGCTTTTTTTAAAAAAAAACTTTATGGAGAAACAAATATCAATGAGACAGTTTCAAAACTGATTAATAGAACAGTTTCAATAACTAATACATTGTACATTGTTATCTTCTTAGTGGTTATCTGTAGTACAAGATGCAGCCAGAATAGCTTGTCCCAACACTATTCATACAAATCTTTCTTCTCATTGAATTAAGCTAAAGTAGCTGTATATCTATCCTAACTATTCTGCATATACAGATACAAAATGGTCCTTCCTTTGTATCGCCTTGTTTTGTTTAGTCCTGTCAGCGATGGGTATTCCACTGGCGCCTAAATACTACAGGTGCGTGAATTCAGCAAAACAATCCAACACAGTCCTGCAGTCCACAATAGTAGTGGGTGAGATTTTGAGGAAGGCAGCTCCTGCCTGTGGTGGCTTAGAGACTCACTGCCCAGGGCAGAAGTACCCTGAACCTATTGAGATATCGTTATTTGACTTCTTGGAGAAGGAATAGATGGATTGGTTTTATGTATCTGCAAAAGGATCATTGGTGGGAATTCTTCAAGAAACTATCCAACATATGAACTGGATGGGAATCATTCATATTCTTAAGATAAGTTACCCAGTGTAAATTACTGTTGAAACGTTCCTTTGAGCCTTTTTTCCCTCTTTCCACCTTTCCTTTTTCTTTGAGGGCAAAGGAAACACTTAAAATAATGGCTGGGGTTAGTGGTATTTATAGGTTGAATTTGTCTGACAGTCTCTTTTCATCTTAAAATAAACAGGTGACCGTATGTAAAAATCACTATTGTGCACTCTGAGTATTTTAGATTTGATACTTAAGTTTTAATGGCCCTAACATCACCTACGAGGGTCAGTGCTGCCTCCCTCGATTTCCAATTTGAATCTCTGGAAATTACAGAAAGCTAGGCTGTGGTAGGTGCTCTTGCTGCCAGGTGAGACCACCACCTGCAGGGTGAGGTTCACGGAGAACCCCACTGAGTCCCCGAAGTTTCATGCTAAGTGTGTGCAGTCCCACAGGCCTCTCTGGCAGCTCTGAGACAGCATCCCTGGACTCAGAGCCCCGGACTGCTTCTGATCTGCTGTTGGAAAGCAGGCCAGTGCATCGAGGGCAGCTTCTAGCTTGCACAGAGTCTGCTCAGCAGGACGAGCTGCCACCAGCTCTCTCTTCGCGCTGCTTTGGCTCCACTCTCTAGAAAAGCACATTGGTACATTTGCAGCTGGTGCAAGCCCTGCTTTATTGCCCCCTGCAGAATGCATGCCAAATAAAAACCATCCTGACTTGAAATAGGCAGTTGTATATGCTTAGCAGGCTATTCTGAGTTTCAAATACGCATAACCAACCTTGCTATAAAAATTCTCCTCTAAGCTGTTCCTCTTTGTGACTTCTCAACTCTGGGAACGATACTTATTTCTCTCTCTGTCCCATTCAGGACAGCTTCTCCTTTATTGCATTTAGAATGGGGTAACTGAAAGGCAATAAGGCAAGGCAATATCATTGAGCAGCTCGCACCGGATTTTATTGTAGGCTGACATTGTGGGTGAACCTCTGCGATCCTTGAGAGTAGCGAGCGGCCGAGCCCACTTCTGATGGACGGAAGCAGAATATCCTGCCCCAGTGATAAGTGGGGTGACTTCTAGAAATCACGACTTGAAAACATTTTCTGAACAAGCGCTATTTCTGTTGTCCCAATTCACAAAATGATATTAAAGCAGCCTGCTATGAGCCACAACTACTAAATTTTTTCCCCTGAGTGTCGGGTTTCATTTTTAAAGATAATGCCTACAGACTGTAGATAAAAAACAAACATATAAACAAATACAAAGCTTGTCTTCCATTTTCCTCCAATTCGTCTCCTATGCTATTACATCAAAAGTATGAGAACTTAGAAGTTGTGACAGTATTCAATTTAATCTGTTTATTTTCCAATTATAAACTTGGCAAATGACTAGTTTATAATTATAAAATTTATGTTTTTATTCATAGAAGGTATGCAAACCTTTGCACCCATTATTCCCTACTCTCACAATGCATGTGTTTGTGTATTATTTGAATCTGAATTATTTTAGAGAACTCCTGCCAATATAGGTTCTAACTCCTATGACAGTTTTGAGTAGAATGACAAGGGGCCCACCGAATTGGTGTGTTTCTGTCAGATTACTGAGGCTCACATTAGAAAGAAATATTTTTAATGTAACTGAGAACCTAAGAGTAGAAGTGACAGATTTTTGCAGGATTCCTGGAGAAGAATCCGTCTTTTAGTTAATATAAACACAACTATTTTTCCTCTCCTTTAACCACTACCAGTTCTGTGTCCTGTGTGTTTCCCTGAGTAGCCTCTACTGTGGTTATGCCTGGCACATAGTAGGTCATAGTCGTCAGTAGTTGTGTGTGTGAATGAATGAATGAATGAATGAATGAATGAATGAATGAAGGGCATTCAGGATACAAGGATGCTTTAGTTGCCTTTTGTCTACTGGCTCTTAGCAACATTCAGTGTACTGTCGGGATGCATGGTTGACAGCTTCCTTTACTGTGTCTGTGCACAAGCTGAGAATGAACAGCACGGAAGGGAAGGGAGCACTCATGCACGGGGCGAATTATACTACCATCAGCTTGACAAAGTGTACCACACAGAGCCAGTGATAGCGGGAGACAGGCAGCCCCAGCCCTGTCATTAAATCCAGAAGCTTGTCTTCCCTGTTTTTGTCCAAACAGACTCTATATTTTGGAAATTTCCACCATACTTCCTTTTGTACTCTTGTTGCTCTCCAGATACCAGGGCTAGAGCTGTACAGAGGTAGAAGAGGGCAGGGAAATAAGTAAAACGGGGGCGCTGTACTTCCTCATTGGGGGTGAGGAGAGCAGCACATCGTTGATTCTCTCAACTATTACGTTACTGAAAATGTCTCTGCTCTTATTGTTCATTCTGGTTTTTGTGTGATTCTTTGAGAGGGTTTCTTTTTTATGGAAAGTTGTCTCCGAGGTGAAGGCACCTAGTGTAAGAGGGTGCTCAGTTCACAGGTACAACCATGGGGACCCCAGAAGCTGGCATTTTGTTGTAGGAATTTAGATCCGTAGCTCAATGGTCCCTCTTTATCTGATTAAATCAAGGTAATAACCATGCATGTCTATACCTCAAAATGAGCACTGATCACATGATAACTAGGGAGAACAGGGAAAGTTACTTGTGGATGATCAAAACTATTTTACACTCAAGTATTTATTACTTCCATTAGTGCAACACGTCTGTATTGTGTGTGTGTGTGTGTGTGTGTGTGTGACAGAGAGAGAGACAGAGAGAGACAGAGAGAGAGTAGTATCAGGTATCATCTCTGTTTTGAGCTATTATAAGAATAAGATTTAGCTCTTTCTACAGTACTGAAGATATCTTTACTTATTTACATTTTTTATTTTTTAGTTTTTTAAGGAGAGTACAAATTAGAATCAAAACAAAAAGTTACAAGCGATACAGAATTTTACTTAACAAAGTATTGTGAATTTCACACCATTTGTTGTAATACATAGTGCTGTCTTTCAACCAGTTATTCATATTAGCAGATATATGCATGTAAAATTGGAAGAAGAAAGAAAAAAATAAATTTATAAGAAAGTAAGATGAGAAAAAGTACAAATAATTGAAAAAAGTAGACAAAACAAATGAAGCATTATTTGCTCTATGGAAATGAAGGCATCTTTAGTAGCTTTGTAACTTTAAAATTTAGTTGTATGTTAAGGCCATACACTCAAATAAATCAGTTGTACAAGTTTAAATACGGCACGATATCTCTTAGATAAGAAATTCAAGGTACAAATGATTTAGGGAGACAAGAGGACCCGGGAAGACGGATCTTTTTCAAATGGTAAGAGGACCAAGAATTGGAGAGAGTGGGGGCAGGGGAAGGGGACAAAAGTGAATTGCGATGTGTTCTGGGCAAGTACCAACTTCCTAAAGGGAACATATTTTTTTTTTTAATGTTCAAACATGTGTCAATAAAAATTAAAGAAAACAAAATTCAGTTACGCGGCCTCATGCTGTTTCCATCGACGCTGAGCAGCGCGATGGCAGCAGTCCTGCGAGACCGCACTGCGCGTCCTCGGGATGTCGTGGCTCCCTTCAGGATGTGTGAACACAGTCCGATGTTCAAGGAGTAGCAAAATGACTTCATGATGCCTTGCTGAGAGGACCCATGGAGGCGGATCCTCACGGAGCGATGCATGACTGCGCTTTAATATTTCATTTAATATCTTAACAAACATTTGAACACTGTTTAAAAACTAAGAAAATATTTTACGCATGTTAAAATGTTTCAGTCAAATTTAAAAAAAAATATATTGCTAGGAACACACTAGCATAAGAAAGTAGGTGACAGTAAAGCTGAAGCCATAGCAAAGAAAGATGCACGTCACTGCCAAGGCCACTGAGGTAACAGAGGGACAGCCGGGTGGTGACTCCTAGTGTCGCTGGCAGACAGCCCCTTCCTGAGTGACACCGGTGTCTGTGGGGCTTGTCAGGAAGATGACTGCTTTCTCTTCTTTTTCCAGGCTTCACCCTAACTTCCCCCCAAATTGGAATAGCCTCCTATTTCTTTTTACCTGAAAAAAACCCAAACATACTCAATGTTACAATGATGATAAAATGCAAGAGAACATTAGAGACAAGTTATTTGGAAACTGTAGTGTTCAAATCTGAGGTAGGACTCAGGAGGCTTAGGATTTAAATTAGCCTCCAAATTTAAATGCTCTTCAAGGGTACCTTCTTTTGGGGGTCAATTTGAGTTTCCATTGAAAACATATTCCTAGACATTTTGAAGTAGCCAGAGGCGGTCAGGAGTTGTACACTGCATGGCATGGCTTACCTCTGCACTGATGCTGGACAATTTAAATTCCTTGGCAGAAAATGTAGTTGCAGGACTTCTAGAGAATGTGTATAGCTTGTCTTTATCCAGAGTTGTATTGAGTATCACTTAGCATAAATTATTATCAAGCTAAGATTTTCTTTTAATAGCCTCATATCTCTTTCTCTGTCTCAGAGAAATGCTCCTAGACACAGGCACACGGTAGAAAAGCCTTAAATGAGAACGTGGAGATGAAGCAGTCTATTTGAGGGGTCAGCAGAACACAGATCAGGAGGCTTAGGATTTAAATTAGCTAGTTTAAAAACTAAGAAAATATTTTACGCATGTTAAAATGTTTCAGTCAAATTTAAAGAAAATATATTGCTAGGAACACACTAGCATAAGAAAGTAGGTGACAATAAAGCTGAAGCCATAGCAAAGAAAGATGCACGTCACTGCCAAGGCCACTGAGGTAACAGAGGGACAGCCGGGTGGTGACTACTAGTAGTAGTTATTGACAATGGTGACACAAGACAAAAAATTTAAACTTTTCTTCTAAAACGTCTCGATGTAGGTAAGGGAAATTAGAAAGCATCCAAGAATCTATTAAATAAAGGTGGCTAAAATTAAAACACTCCACTAGTTTATAGATGGAATTAATATTTATTAGGAAAATGTATGTCTAGGGCATATCCATTAGTGAGGTGGCATTTAGAATTGAAGGTTATCTGTATTTGTTCCTTTTAAAGGTGACCTTCTTCCTTCCTCTTATGGCCTTTCTAGAACTAACTCTCAGAGGTTTTAATAAAAATCAAAGACGGGGAGGAGACAGCTCGGCGGTATAAGCACCTGTCTGGCAAGCACAAGGACCTTGGTTCGATCCTAAGTGCTGCATGCAGTGAAGGGCCTGCTCTGTGCTGGCCATCAAAACCAGGTGTGGTGGCCCACTTCTGTAATCCCAGAACTGGGAGGCTGAGACGGGAGGATCACTCCTAGCCCAAGCTGTGTAGGGAGACCCTGTACCAAATAAATAAAAGATTTAGAAAAAAAATCAGAGTCTTTGGAAGATGGTAACATATTAAACCACTCATCGAAAGCATTGAAATAGAATTGACATAGAAGATACCTGGGCAAAATGTATAATAAACTCACTTCTTCTGTTTTCCTTTGATGCTAATCTGCTCACTGCTACAATGACAACATTGTGTGTAAAGCTAATGCTTTCATTAAAAAAAATCACATCTCTAGGCAGAGAACTTGGGAATCCTATCAATGTGACTCCCAAGTCAGGATTTGTGATGTTTTATTGAGAAAATTCGCATGCAAATCAGCATGAAGTCAATGCTTCACTTTTTCCCTGCCACATAAGAAGTGCCCTCTGCAGTGAAAGTCCTTGCTCATTTGTTTAGTGTTGCAAGTGGGGAGGACATTAGCACTGATCTGAGGAGGCCTCAGCTGCCTGTCAGTATAGTTTGGCCTTGCAGGCATCCGTACTTTGCTCCCTTCTCGAATACAGGGATCCTGCGCATCTAAGAAGCAACAAATTACTCCTGTCAGTAAATAGCCCTACTGGCTGGCAGAGCCCTTGGAGCGTTGAGAGGGCGCAAGGAGAGCCATGCCCACATAGCTTCCTCCATTACCTTTGCTCAGGCTCGGCGCAGACTGCTACAGAGGCCTCCAAGTTATACAGACTAGATTTAAACCATTTCCCTTTGTGCTCTCTCATTTGGAATTGGAGTAACATAGCTCCAGCTAGGACAACAAAAGTCACCTGTATCGGAGCAAAAGCTGGGTGAACTCTTAGCAATACTTCAGGGAGATTTTACCTGGCAATTTGGTCATCTCTAAGGACTCCTTAAAATGCCAAGTCGCTTGACCAATGAACTGTTTGGTAATAAGCCATTTAGATGTCCAGTCCCAACCAGCTGATGCTGTCATTCCATGTTAGCCAGCTTGGGCTTGCAGACTCAGTGCCAAGAAGTACGCAGTTTTTAAGGTTAACAAAGTGCATTGGGAGGACACTGCATGCTAAATTACCTTCCCAGTCTAACTCTGTCCTTAGGTTTTTATTGCCTGAATTGGCACCAAAGAAACTCCTTGAAAATAACACATTCCTTGTCCATTCAGTGGTTAATGATGCTTAAAAAAATCACAGTTTGTGACTGTGACCTAAATTATGCCAGAAGCTATAAAAGCATGGTTTCTTTAAATTCAAATATGACCCACATGCTTCAGAACTACTACACTGACCCTATAGTACTGTTGCTGAGTGTGCATGTCCTCACATAAATACACACGCGCGCACGCGCGCACACACACACACACACACACACACACTGCACTTGGCATTAAATGACTCAATAAAAGAAATGGTATTTTTCAGACTTCTATGTTAAAGAAAAGACTCATGAAAGAGATGTGAGGGAGTTTTAAGCCAAACATTTGTTTGGCTTTGCTGCAGCAGGCTGCAGGAATGTAAACTTTTTTTTTCTTCAATGACTTCAGCTCCTAATTTGAAAGCTAGGATTTTTAGGAGTGAGCAAGAGACTATATTTGGCCAAAAAATTCTGCTGGCTGTCCTTAGCCAATCTGCACATTCAAAACAATACTTCTTTATCAAAAAAAACCAAAAAAAAAAACAACCAAAAAAAAAAAAAAAACAACAATAGTCTGTTTTATTCACAGCACATGTAGAAGTTGGAACATCGACCAGATTCCACTTTCTTCTCTTTTAGTGCGTCTGTAGCCAGCTAATGAGCTGCAACAGAGGCTGGCCTTCATTTTCAGCAAATTAAGTTCATCCCTCACAGGAATTGCGGTCTGGCTATGGCACCGCTCCTAGGTATGGGTGGGATTTGTTTCTCCTACCAGTTGTAGGTTAGCCACATGGGTACGTGCCGTCGCACCACACAACAGAATTCTCTCTATAATAACTGGTCTAAGTAGCCTTTTACCCCACAAAAGTAGATCCCATTTAATTTACTTTGTGTTTATAGCACTCCGTCTCCAACCGCATCATTGGCGCAGAGTGATATTTATACAACTTTTTATTTTAAACTATTTATTTAGAGTGGAGACCTCAGTAGCGCTCCCTGTCAGATTCATTGAGCGGGCCTAAGCCCAGGATGCTAAGAGCAAGAGTGGGCAGTGCGATATGTGTTCCTGCGATTCTCTTCCTGAGTGTGCGCGCTCACACTCACAACGTGCATACACGTAAAGAGAGGATCAATGTGTGCTGGTCAAATTTGTCAAAGTGCTTCTAGGAAATTGAATCCTGGTGGAGCATTTAAAGAAGTAAGTGCTTTTGCTGACTGTGACTCCACGTTTCTTGGACAAAACACTTGGTCAAGTGTGTCACGTGACGTCGAGTTCTGGGTTCAGAGGTGGCAGTGTCGTGAGGGATCTTGTTTCCCGCCCAGTGGCTGTTCCATTACTCAACTATTCTAGCAGGAAATCTCCACCCAAACTTAAGCTTGCTGCAGAATGAAGGGAAACCTCTGCTTTGGGGCTTTGCTATGGTCATATTTTTTAAATGAAACTTTCTGGTTTCTTTTTTTAACATTTAAAGTGAGAAGTGGGATGCACACTTACAAAGACCATGTGACAACAAAGAATATAATGCCAGTTTATCATTCCACTTGAGTGATGTCATTGAGCCTTACCCAATCTCCTCATTTCTGAAAATGTTGTGTTCATTTTTTCCGCAAGTAAATCTTGCTCCAGTCCTTGGTCCACTCTCTTCTTTCCGAAGACACCTTCCCATTGTCACGATCTGGCTTATGTGTTATTTCTTCATGGAAAAGTCCCAGAAAGAGGGCAGATGTTTTGTAGTGTAATGAGATAGTCAAGAAAAGTGAGTTTACATTCTGGTGGGTACTGAAAAGGGGTGCAAACAACACCTGGAGCGGTGAAGGAGCAGAAGAGAACTATAACAGGGCAGGCCCTGGGTGAGCCGCATTTGGCCGGGTGACAGGGAGAGGTCAGTGCAGAGGGGGAGTTCCCAGAGAGAGGATGGAGTGACAACCCACAGGGACCCCAAGATTCCTTGCTGAGTTTTCCCCAAGTGTCCCCTGTATTTTAAGCCCCTAGAAGTCAGAGACAAGTGGATGAGATGGGTGAGCAAAGCTCTATTTCTGCTGCTATGAGAACTTCGATTTCAAATTAAAAGTGAATAGTTACAGGAAAAAGTAAAGTTATGTGTAGGAATGCATACATTTAGCTTGCAGGCTCCAGCATTGTACTTGGCAGAGGGAACAATTCTTCTTCCTCAAGGTCAGATTCCTGTATCTGAGGGTGTGGCACACAGTAGGCTCTCAGGAAGCAGTTGTTAACTGAGAAAACCAATCTTGTGGAACTGGAGCTCTGTGCTGCCTGCTCTGGAGATTTGATCTAGTTGCTCTCATGGGTTGGAGTAAAGAAGTCCAGCTGTGTTTCTGCCCAGTGCTCACCAGCTTGACCTGTTTACTCCTGTGGTTTCTCGCATTCCCCAAAACAATGGGGCTGTACTTGATACTATGCTTCAGTGAGTCATCCCAGAGCACCTCTCCTGCCCCGATATGCAAGGGCTCTGAGCTTGTGCCCTGAGTGCCAGCTGCTCAATGCCTGCTGTTGCTAAACCGCCACATGTGTCCAGCTCCGAGGAGTGAAGGGTACCAAGTCAGTTCTGAGGAGCTGACTGTCTTCCAGAACTGCACTGTGGGTCATTCTGCCTTGTGCTTTGCTTTTTAGTGGAGAAAGGGGCCTGGGATGGGTTACAGCCTATCAAATAGAAACAGCATGCCCACTCTGTGGGCGGGAACTTCCCCTTTCCCTCTTGAACAGAGAAGATCAGATGGAAGATGTTCCACTTGTTTCCCTCTCCTCATCTCATCTGCATGGCTTTCTGTTCCTGGGGCCTGTTGGCCAGATGAGCTCTCCGCTGACTGCTCAGCCCTGTAGAGCGAAGACGCCTGCTCTCTTTCCCCTTCAACCCTTCCTGAGGCTCTGCCGTCCCTCCCGCACAGTGGAGACCTCAGTATCCACTTCTTCCAGGTCATATTTGTGTGGTCTAAATAGTTGTCATGCACATTTAAACTTCAATAGAATTAAATGTCAATAGATACGCTGCAATGACTTTACACTTCAGAAAGAATCAGGAAAGAGCAAATGCTTCCTCCCGCCTCCACTATTCTCATGCATACCCATTTGGGTTGCAGGCAGCAGAAAATTCAAGTCAAACTGACCCAATGGGCATGGAAGGGCCTCTCACCTGAGATGTGGTGCAGTGTAGGCAGCTCTGTGCTGGCACGAAAGCTTCACTTCTGTTCTCTCCACTCTGCCTTCCAGAGCCTCCCACAGAGACAAGACGGTGGCCAACACAGAACCCGAGGGCTCCCTGCTTTCTTGTTCTTGGCTTAAGGACACACAGTTGTCACTAAGGATTTTCTTCCCTCCAGGAGACTTCAGCAAGTATTTGCTTAAACTTTATCTGTCCAGTTTTGAAACACGCATCGCATATGTGACATGGGTCGTTCTTCTCTTTTTTCATAATTTATCTTTTTTACAATCTATTTGGTTAAAGTAGAAAACTGGGAATGGCAGTGATATACCATATCAGCGATTCTAAATGAGAGCATAATGAAGAATATACCCTCAGTGACACAGGCTCCAGCTGCTTGTAATTAATCACTCTCAATTAATCAATCAATTGAAACCAATTGGAGCTGTGAAAAGAAATTGGCCAAGCTGGGTCCAAGCTCTGACATTGCTGTTTACTAGATGTGTAATTCCAGTCAATTTGTTTAGCCTCTCAGAAACCTTGTTTTCTTACAAGGATCAAATGAGATATTTGTAAAACTGTGTTGAATCTTCTCCAAATGCCAGGCATCATTTTTGCTGTTTTCAACTATGTCAAGAGAACAGCCATTTTAATATTCACTTAAAAGATTCTGGAGTGTACCACATCTTCACTTTTTCAAAAAATAAAAGTTAATGGACAATTTGAAATGGACAAGTCACTTGCTAGATGATAAGAATATGATTATTGATAATCATTAATAATAGTTACCACTAGAGAAAATAAATATACAATGATATGATATGGGAAGTTGCATCTTTTAACTTATGCCTAAAAAATGTATTTTTTTCTTCTTCTTCTTGAATAGCTAGTAATGGAGTTAAGAGCCTTCTGTAAACTGCTAGAGCCATGTATGACACTTTCAGCTCCACTTTATTCTTTAAATTATCTTCATAGCTTTGCTAAAACCAGCCAGGGTCAAACCATCCACATCTCTGATGATCTGCTTCTCTCATCCCAATCCTGGACCACTAAGCGTTCGCTCTTTTCTGTTGTTCATGTAAAAAGTTATCAGACATTCTGTTTGCTTTCTGTACCCTTTGTGCTGGGTCTGCATTACTTTTTCCCTCTGACATTGAGAATCATCCAACCAACATCCAGCCATCAGGAAAAACATTTGCTTTTGTTTATAAAGTGGTGCTCAGTGTGAACCACCATTCTTTTGTACAAGAGTCTTTTTCTTTCTTCTTTTATTCTTTCCCCTCCCTCATTATCTTTCTTTTTATTTTTCATAATGACCATAAAGAACACACAATATTTAAAAATACTGAAATTCTTAGCATGAATTAATTAGACATAAACTAAGATGTTTATGTTTAATATTAGACCATAAACTAAAGATGAATCAAATGGAAGTGCTGGCGAGATAGCTCGGTAGACTAAGAGCTTGCTTAGGTAAGCTTAGGGGCTGGGGTTCAATCCCTGGCACAGCATGGTACCCCGGCCCAGCCCTGGGGCCCGCTTAGCAGGTGATGGAGTCTGGGCATGTTGGTGCACACTTGTAATCCCAGTACTAGGGAGGCAGAAAACAGGAGGATCACTATGAGTCCAAGCTGCATAGTAAAACCCTGCATAAAATAAAATAAAATAAAATAAAAATTAATCAAATGGAGCAAAAACTTAAATATCAGAAAATTCCAAAATAGACCTTTATCAGTGAATGTCCAAATTTAACTCTGAGAGGGCCAGTGAGATACCTCAGGGTACCAAGCGCCTGCTTACGCAAGTTTGGTCCCCCGTCTGGCATGAGGCACTGGCCTCCCCCTGAGGTGTGCTGAGTTGGTGACCCAGTCCTGGTGTGGTGGCGCGTGCCTGTAATCCCAGTGCCAGGGAGGCTGGAAACAGGAGGATTGCTGTAAGTCCAGGCTGCTTAGTGAGACCTTGCAGCAAATACATTAAGAACAAACAAACAAACAAACAAACAAACAAACAGAAAACAAATTTTAACTCTGAGCTTTATGGGAGTTCAACTAGAAGAGTAGTTATTGTTTTAGGTGGTCATTAACACAGCATTTAAAAATAATTAACTATATTTAGTATTCATGTTTGAAACATTTAAAATTAGTAAAGTAAAATAAAGATTTCTAAGGGTGTGAGAAAAAAATTAAAAGTACAGGCACTAGTAATACATTAGAAATGAAAATGTCTTTAGTGAAAACATTTTAGCATAATGAACATATATATTAAACACTCAATTAAATTCTAGTGAATGGTAGTACTTCATTAGCTTTATTTTCCTTTCTTCATTGAAATTGGAAATAATCAAATACAGTCGGAAAAAAAAAATCACAGTTACTCAGTCTCAGGTCCAAAACTTACACCTATTGCCTCCCCCCAGTGCCACGTCTCGGTCTTGTGTGTGTGCTGGCATATGTGCTTGGGGGGGGGGGCTTTCCTTTTTACTGCGGAAACTCTCTTCTTTCTGTGCTATTTTTTAAAATATTTTTAAAATTTTTCTAATTCTTTTTCTTTTTTTTTCCTTCACCTTCTGTAGGGATTTAAAGTTTAACATGTGAATAGTTGATGGAAAATATCTGTTCCATGTTATGCCTAAGATGTTTGATATTCAGACAGATAATGAAGTTAAGCTCAACTGCCTATGTTATAGGGTAATAATATCATTAAGCTTCCGGTCTGGAGGGTTAACAACTTAAGTTTGCAGACCAAAAATTAGTAAAAAGAAGCGCTGAGAAGACAGCCAACATTTTGGCCCTAGCCTTTCAAGGTCAGTGAGGACTCAGGACATAAGGGAACCTGTACTGTAACATCCTGTAACTCAGTTGTGTCTCAAATTTTCTGATCAAGGATATTATGGGGCCACAGAGGTTATGTGATATTGACTTCGCTTACACAGTGACTTGGACATGCCTGGAAAATGCTCCATTATTTTTCTATAGCTATTCTACTTCTCTCATAAATTTAGAGTTCTATGAATTTTAAAATTCCATCCAATCCAATAATTAAACCATCCTTTTAGGTAATGTTGCCTGTGTGGAAAGCAGATTTCCCAACCTTCTGTCCACTGTTGAGCACTCTGACAAGCTGGTGTCTGAGCATCTAACAGGCCCGCAGTGGAGGGGGAGATCCAGCATCCCCTACTGCCGGGCCCAGGTGATCCCTGTTTCTCCAGGTGGTACCCTCTGCCTATTGGCCCTGTCCGCAGTGCAGTGGGGGTGAGCACTTTTATCTTCTCATGATCCGCTTCTCTTCAACTTAGCTCAGTGATGCACCATCTCTGCTTTATATTCAAGTCCCAGCCAGGTGAGAAGCCCAAACCGAGCCTCAGTTGCGGCAACACCTTGCATGTTAGGTACTGTCAATTCAGCTTCTCTGCTGATTTCTCTTGAGCATGGAGGAGTGTGGTGCTATGGGAACTTGTGGTCCCTGTCCAGGCCATAGTAAACCCAGAGGAGCCTGGGACAGCTTTAGCTCAAGGCGGATAGATGCGACCTCATGAGGTGGGTGTGAGCCAGGTGCTGGAAGGTTGCGTGCTGTGTCACAGGGAACGTGACATTGCCCTTCCCTTGAGCTTTCCTGTGCTCAACTGCTAAGAAAACTACTGTTAGAATGGTGAGCTGAGGTGAACTGTCAGGTTGATTTTGCAGTTTACCATCCTCAGCTGCCAGAAACAGAGGGGTGGTCTCTGCTCTGTGTACTAATCCCTGTTACACAGGGCAACAACCTCACGGACTTGAAAGGTCACAAGATCATCCTGAGGAGAATTCAAGGAGTGAGGTCTCCAGGCTTAGACCTTAAAATGTCAAATAGGTCCTCGAAGAATTTACTAAATCTATTTACTCACCACAAAACTTTGCCGTCAAGTTAAACAATTATCATTTCCTGATCTAGGGCAATAATATTTCCGGGGTGGCCTTAGAAAAAAGAAACTTGATTTAGAGAATGACATTAATACATCAGTTTAATGTTTCCAAAATACCATCCCTGGCACCGTTAAGTATGCACAGCTAAAAATCTAGAAATCTGTGTGGCTGAATGTGCAGTTTGCACTCTAGCTTCTGGTAAAATTAACACGAAAATTGCTTTCAAATCCACTTTGTCTAACAAGTAGAAAAGGTGGAAAGCTAGTTTTACTGTGAATTAAAAGTGGATAAAATCTAGTAGATTATATTTAGTAGATAGCCTATTTAAAAGCCAGAAATTATTGTATCTGTCATGACAAAACTAGGCAAACAGTTCTTTCACCAATGAATAATGAATTAACAAAAGAAGCAACTTTTACAGTGTAAGGTTCCCAAGCAGATTTTTAAACTGGCATTTTTCGAGATTGTTTTTTAAGTGTTTCCTCAGAGAAATAAAGCTTTATTCCATTTTATCTTACGAATTCCATAGTGTAAAGTTTCACGTGATAGCAAAATAAACTCAATGGCTTTATGCTCCCCCACTGTATTTCACTAATTGTAGCAGGTTTTGTCAAATAGAGATGAAAATTAAATGATGATAATACTAAAAGAATACCTAGAAAATCAAGCAAATTCTTAATGAAGGCTATGCATATACTTTATTTGAGGAAATAGTTCCTTTGTGGAGAAAACTGATAATTAGAAGCATTGAATTAGATATTTGTGAAAGGGTGGTGAACTGCCACTATCACATTGCGTTATACCTCAGTCTTGGTATTCTCTTCTAATTATGAGACAAAATTGATCCCAAATTCAGAATTCATCATACAAGGAAACACACATAATGACCGCATTTCCTAAAATAGTCTCTGAAATTACGGACACAATTTATTCATGTTAAAGTAAGATTTGTATTTTAATTTATAGGATGGCTCTCTGGATTGCTTTTCAGAATAACTTCATTTTAAGAACAGTTTGTAAGATCAGATAAAGACAAAGCAAAGTTTCTCATGGACCCTTTTCTTTTTCTCTCCTATGTGCCTGGAAAAGCCTAAGTTGAGAAATTTTAGTTACTATACTTGTCAA
>NW_004524766.1:4281051-4307773 GCF_000260255.1 Octodon degus | reverse complement strand
ATAAATATATTTATTTACACAAAAATGAATGAAAAACTGATGGCAATACATTTTTTAAAATTTTCCTTTTCAAATAATTTTGAATGCAAATGTCATTGATATGAAAGTTATCAATTTGTAATTCTTTCTGATTTTTATTTTATGAAACATGTGAGACTAAATTTTGTAACAAAATAATAGGAGAAAAACAATAGTTAATAGGTTACCTGTTGTTATCTTGAAAGTAGTTGCTCAGGGTACAAGATATGGGTACAAAATTTTCCCCGATCGATGTTAGTGCAAACCTCCTTTCTAACGACCCCAGAGGCCCTGATAGGATTGCTGAGTTGAGTCTTTCCTCTTTTCCTTTCGTTCTTTTCCCTTTCGAGAAACTTCTCATTTCACAGCGTCTATTGCACATCTTAGAACTCATTGTTTCAGTTTCTCACACCAGAGAGACAATGCAGTGTTTGCCCATGTGAGTCTGATTTGTTTAACCTATGAAGAGGGTCTCCAGTTGCTTCCGTTTCCCTATAAAAATCTCAAGTTTGCCCTTCTTTATGGCTGAGTACATTTTTCTTAAGAGGTGCCAATTTCTGTTTTCTTATAAACCTAGAAATTCAAGTGTAATACAATATTCTCTCCCATGTAATATTATTATAAGATAATATTATAACATTATTATGGAATTTTTGTGTTGTTTCTGGTGACCTAATCATGAAAGGAAAAATTTAAAGATGAATTTAAAACTTTCCTTTTTTTTTTTTTTGAGTAGCAATTTAGGTAAAACTTCTGGAATGTAATTTGACTTGAGAAATTTGGTACATTTCAATAGTTGGTAAAGGCTTGCTAAAATTTATACATAAATATGATAGTTGAATTATTTTTATTTCTGAACTATGTCATGATTTCTGGAACTTTGCAGTTTTAAATTTTTGTTGACTGTGGCATACCGTTGTAATTCTTTCTGTACATGGAAAATACTGCTTAATTCAGAGCTTTTTAGAAGCCATTCCAGGGCACTGATATCATTCTTTTATTCTCGTTGTCCCATGTGAGACAATATATAACCTAGTATCTAAAATTACAACTATGTACCACAGTCAATAGTGATTTTATAAATACATGCAAAAGCATACGTTTTCAAATAGTTGTGACTTCAACTTGGTAGTTTTTTCTTAAAAGCAGTGCTATATTGAAAATGTGAACGTGAAAGTCTCCTTTTTTTTTTTTTTTTTTTTAAAGGTATTATCCTTAGGAGACCCAATAGGAAATTAGTTAACATAATTTTTAATTTGTCTCAAGGCCTTTGGAAAGAAATTGGTTCTCCAGAATGTGCATGGTTGAACATTGTACAGAAATAAATATCTCCCCCTTGAAATCCAAATTGTATCTAGTAGTACTATTTTTATGCCTCTTACTAGAAAACGAAATACCTCTAAATTTAGTGCTTTGGAATTTTATTTCCACTAAAAATTTCTTCAGATATGTGAACACCATAGTAACAACTTCGCGAGCTGATTCTTCATTACAGTTTCCCGATAAGAGCTTCACTCACGACAGCTCCTTTGGGACGATTGTGACTGAATGTCGATTCTGATAACGTTGGGACAAATTTAAAAGTCAAAAAAAGGAAAAGCCAGAGAAAGCACGCGTAGTATGCATAAATAGTCTTTCCCTTGAAACAGTTTTGTTTTTGGTTTTTGGTATTTTTGTCAAAAGCTAAAATGTATTTTTGAAACTTTTCTTTACGTTATTTTATACATTCATTAGATTTTCCCCACTCTTTGGAGAAGATAACTCTTCCACTAGAGATTTGAAAATGTGAGCTGAATTTAATAATGGCCTACTGAAAATCTTTTGCATGCTTTATGATAACAATGCCTTTACAAAGCCTACAGATAAGTCCTATGGTTGTGAAAAGATAAATGAAATAAATCTATTTTAATAAGAAACTAATAATCAGTTCATTATTTTCAAGAAAATCATTGCATTTTGCAGAAACCTGTAGTACACTAGACTGAGCTCTGATCATCCTGAAAAGAAGTCTGTCAAAATAAATCAGGCTGCTACCTGATTTGCAGAACGTGTAGTCTGTCATGTTTAAATATGTGCCCAATTTCTCCACATAAATCTTACCTTTAAAATTTTCAAGGGGAAAATTTATTTTGAGCACATTGGCCCTGAATATCAGCTGACATTTATACAGTGCACAGAATTTATACTGTGGGTTAGGATGTCAGCCATAATTCTAGGCTGATAGTTTGTAAGGGGAAGATTCCATTTTGTACTGTTTATAAAATGTTACTCTGCAGTTCCACGCTCCAAGACTAACAAAGTCTATCCAAGTAGAGTCAAGCACTGCAGTTTAACTTATTGCATTCATTAAACTAGGCTTAGATTGTCCTAATTATATGTTATCAACAATTAAGAAATGGATCACATGCCACAGACTGGCTAAAACATTCTGTGCACTTGGCTAGACGCCAAGGAAGGTGTCGAGTTCCATTCTACCTTGTCATCAGCTGTGTCTCTTCTATTGCAGTACAAGCAGCAGCTGCGCTAGACAAAATAATCTAAATTCTCACATGTACTTTCCCTTTAGGAAGCAGCTCACACTGAATTGCATTGCTGGGGCGAACAGCGCTGCACCTGAGTGAGTTTGTGCTGAAAATGTATTTTATGCAAATATCATTTTTAACCGATAGCATCTTTTGTGACTTTCCAGTGCATTTGCCCTGTCAAAATAATGGTGTCGCTTTTCATGCTGAAATTATTACCAAATGGATTTTGTGGGCAGCAGAATGCTCTTTGCTCATTCGGCAATGATTTTCCTATACCTCAAATTGCATAATTTTATAGGTGCTCTGTTTCAAAGGAAAACAATCTTTATTGATCCAAGCAGTCTGAGTTAATCGGGAATCTCTGATCTCAAAACTCCTGGCAAAATCCTTTTATTCAGAACACCCATACGCCAGACGCTCAGCACTTCACAAATCCTGGCCATGATGGTGGGTTTTTCAAACATTCTGATTGTTCAATCCAGTGCAGCTTCTGAAAGCAGAGATCCAGCGAGGTTTCCTCCCGGACAGAGGCAGCCCTGGCCAATTTTGTGAAAGGCAAACTCTGACCTGGCTTCTGCTTCGAATTGTCATCTTTGTTCTTAATAAAGTAGAAATGGATTTTAGAAGTCGTTTTCCTTTCTAAGCGTTTGGCCGAAAGAGCATTCTGGACAGGAGGGGAGTGTGGCAGGCAGCTGGATAGGGCGTGATGACGCCAGCCCGCTAGGCTGAGTGGAAGGCTCGCGCAGGCAGGGCCCTGGGCGCCTCGCACAGGCCCAGCGAGGAGAGCTGGTGCTCAGAGCGCGTGCGTGTCGCAGTGCCTTTCCGACCTCCGCGCACTTGCTTATTAAAAGCTTTGCTGCTTCCTGTAGAATCAAGGAAAGGGCCATGCCAAGTTTTTAATTAGAAGACTATATCGGAGGTTCAAGAGAGCCAGGCAAGACTCCTAATTTGCATACAACTTGTCTTGGGCCCTTTCATAATGAATCTGCTATTTTGCTAGGCCATTAACTTTGCAAATTTTGCATCATCCTAGGAAATCCTTGCTGTCTTTTAGAATTCACAGAAATATGCCGAGAAATTCCTTCTCCAAGACCTACTTTCAGGAGCAGTAATTTATTTTGATTTCACAAAAGAATTTTTTTTTTTTTTTTTTTTTTGTCCTTTAATGGATCATCTCTCTAGGGATTCTGACATTTACTCTCAGGAGAGTCTTTCCTGTTGATCTAGGGAATATGCTGGGCTCTCCAGAACCAGCCAGCCAAACAGTTCCATGGTCTACCTTACATTTACTCATTCTCTCTCTTTCTCTCTCTCTCTCTCTCTCTCTCTCTCTCTCTCTCTCTCTCTCTCTCTCTCTCCTCTCTCTCTCTCCCCCTCCACCCCCCCCCAGTGGTCATGGCTTATCACAATGCACCAGACTTGTAGATAATCACTTCTGTTGGCCTTTGAGTGACAAAATCTAGGTTCAGGACCTCATTCGTGGTGGCTTTGCCAATTCTGGTCATCATGTACTAGGTGCCTGGAGTAGGATCTGCCCTCAGTAGATACTCAGTGACTATTGTGATTTTTAACTTTTATGGAGCTCTGTAAGAGACAGTTGGCACTGGGGGCGCGGTTAGAATAGCCTTTCCTCCTCAGGCTACTTTTCTTTGATGGATTTTGTGTTGTTTTTGGAGATGCCCCCCACCCCGGTACTTCTTTATTATCCAGTACTGATTTTCTTACCTCTTTTTTCTTTAGAAGCAGCGTCTTCTCCCTCTTTCATCAGCTTCCCCTCTCCTTCTGTGCTCTTTTATGTTCCCGTGTAGGTTCAAGATGCATTTCTGGGACAGCTGCGCTCTTTGACCTCTTTAGGCTGCTGACCACACGACCAGCTGGCAGGGTGCGGTGCCGGAAAGCCTTCCAAGAGACGTGCTTCCAGTGGAAATAATGTAGAGAGATCTTTGCGCTAGAATTTGCACCCAACGGGAGGAAGGACTTTAGCCATTTTCAGCATCGTAAAGTACATTTACTGCCTTATGGGAGTGATTATTGGCACTCGAGGTTTTGAAATCAGTCTGTCCCATGTTGCAGTATGACTACGTGACTCAGATACTGGTCACTGGTTAGTACCAATGTCAGAAGGAAGCCCGGCGAACTCATTTTGTACACATTGATGCCTTCCTTAGTGGAAGGTTCCCTTGTCTTCTGTTCAAAGAGTCCCTGGGGAGTATATTTTTATTCATCTCTACTGTCTGTAGCATTTACAGCTACTTTATTATTTGAGTTCATTTTTGTTCTTTCACTAGCATTGCCCTTCATGAACACATATGCATAAATATAATATATTTTTAGTATAGTACGAAATGCATTTTTGCCTTCTCTGTGTCTCTGGGAGAAAAAAATAATTTTTTGATCATACAAGTAAGGGCTGGTTTATTTTTTGTTTCAAAATTCTTAGGGCTAGAATCAAAGCAGAGTGTGTTAGCACTGAGACATTTCTATTTCTTGATTCAAGAGCTCAACGTGTCCTTTTCACCACTTACATCCTTCTCCACTGCATCAGCAACCTTCTGTTCAGCTACTGTGTGGTACGAATGTTTGCAGGTAGTGCCTGGTAGCTTCTTTGGGGTGGGGCTGCCTGCTCAGGGGAAATGCGCAGGGCAGGGAGAGGCCCTTTTACACTCTGCAGCCAGCAGGACAAATCACTGAAATCCTCCTAGACATTAGCGGGGAATAGCTGGAGCTATTCTGAAATCTCAAAAGGACTCACAAAGTTCATTCCATTTGTCATTGAAATTTGACAGTGATGTAGAACAAAACCTTTCCGCAGTGGGGGCTGGCTGCACCGAATTCCTTTTGCAACAAGGAAATTAGGTCAGAAGAAATTTAGGTCAACACCTTGCAGAGATGCCCCCACGCCTGAAAGGAGCCAGGAGAACTTAAAATGCTATGCACAAAAAGATTATTGTTTTTATATCTAATTCAGAAAGTGGTACCTTCCAAAGCTTACTGTGATATAAATTCAGCTATGATTCAGCAAAGAAAATCGTCTCTTGCATCACTGGCTCTGCTATTGGTACATCCAGGTGCTATCCTGAGGTGCTTCTAACCAAACCCAGATGACCCAGTTTCATCCTGCAATTCAAGAAATATTTATCAAGCCTTCATTAGGTGCAACGAGCCTATTAGATAATGGAAAGGTTGCAAAGATTAATAAGTACCTCCCTCCTGCGCATCCTCCTTTACCATTCAAGAGCATATAAACTAAAGAGGAGAAGGCGGGGCTATGTGAAAGCAATGCAGACGAGTTCTGGGGAATATAAACTAGTGGGTGTTGCATGAAATCCTACTGTGTGGTATCAAAGTCCTGAGAAATGACTAACAAGCCTTAAATCAGAGCGGCTCTGGATACAGAGAAGAAAGAGATCAGGTTGGTATGGGTTGGGCAAAAGGGAACATGCTTTCCTAGGAAAACAAGAGCCACTTAATTGAATTTAAAATGAATATAACTTTTATAGGTGCTGATTTCTAAGAGATCCAAGAGTGGAAATGTCAGAGAGCAGGGCACAGTGGGTACCTGGAGAAGCAGAAACAGTGGCTGAGGATGCTGTGTGCAAAGACAAAGGAGGAGAAGAGTGTGCTGCATTTGAAGAACAGCTGATGATTCACGTGCCTGTGAACCACGATGTGTCAGCTCGAGTGGATTAAGAAATGCTCAGCAGAGTAGCGAAGCACAGGCCTGATGTGTCTGCATATCGCTGACAGGTAGGCCAGCAAACTAGGGTGGGCAGGGCTCAGGGGGACCCACTCTAGCTGTGGGTGGCACAAACTGGTGGACTTGCAGCCAGGATGGAATAAAAGGGAAAGGAAGAAGTGTACCTGTTGCAAAGAGCTCCAGTCTCTGGGTGGATCCATCCTTCACTATGGTTGCCTTCCAATGTTGGTCACCTGCCCTCCAGTTCTCTCTGCCTTCCAATGAACACTGTCCCTTGGGCCTTATCCTTAGGTGGGAGCTGCCCCCTCTATCCCACTTTCTTGACTGAGCACCTGCTGGGTTCCCCCAACTCTGATCCCCTAAACAGCAATTGTGAACTCACCCACCTCGAATCTCCTAGTCTTTCTGGTAAATTCCCCACCATAACCATGTTTCCTACCATTTCTCATCCTCTAGAGAACCGTAACTAATACAACCCTTTCTGACTATCTTGAGCATGGAAGACAGGTAGAGATGTTCCTAGGCTTAAGGTTCATTCCTAAACACTTATAGCAAACTGCACATGTCAAATGTTGGAAGTCAAACATACACCTGACCTACTGCTCAGCAGCATGGTACCCTGCAGAGAGACGGTCCCTCAGCACTGCGACCACCTAGCTGAGCAGGAACTGCTGTAGTTCTGCTTGGCTCCCCTGTAGCTCAAGCAAAGCATGCTACAGCACATGGTTAGCCTGGTAAATCCCCAAGCTCGAAACTCCAAGTGTGTTTTCACATCATTATGAACTTTAAACCTAAACTGAACCGTCATAAACAGGGGACCATCTATAAGTAGAAGAGGTAAGCTGGAATTTGTTCAGCCTCACTTCAGATGCCAGACTGAGGGGTGGCCTAGGTAGGCCCTGTGGAGAGGGCTGCTGTGGCTGCATGGCTCTGCTGATCCATGAGTGTGGGTGAATAAGGCCTAGCAATGTTACCGACGGATCCTTCTCCGTTGTTCCAGGATACCACTACATACAGCTAACTCATCAACAGCTTTACTGTTTCTGAAAAAGCAAGCAAAAATGTATTAAATGTACTTTTTAAACCATCCCAACTGAAGTCTAATTTGGTGTTTGGCCAGTTTAAACAAAAAAGAAGGAGAAATACAAAAACTGAGCATGGCTTTATTTTCATTGGTTATGTGAGCACCTTCTCACTCCATAGATCAGTCAGCAAAGTCGGCTTTCAGCAGTGGAAATTTCATTATCACATCTAATTCTGGTTTGGTAGCACATTAAACTTTCAAACAGTTAATGACTCTGGTTTTCTTTCTGTTCAACTTTACCTTTCATAAAAGCACCAGCAAGAGGAAAGAAATGACAGTAAGACTGAATTATGAACTTTAAGAAGTTAAGAACAAGTAACTGCTTATGCATGAAAGCTGCTCTCTGCTCCTGATTAACTGTCTGCAATAGGTCACGGTGAGCGCTGTGTACTGCAGGGATGATTGTGGCCGTGTATGGGTGGAGTAAAACACCGAGGAGGTGGGCAACTGTGGCCTTCCTTTTAGACTTTTACTTAACACATACAGATTATCCAAACTCTCATTTAATAGAATGGCTCATTTCCTAGTCTTATTTCCAATATCTTTTGTAGATCATAGTTTTAACAAAATAGCATTTGCTGTGAAGGAATCACTTGTTTTCTAATTGCTTACCCTGACATTCTTTGGAAATTGATGAGCAGGGGCTTTGTGGCTCAGGTTTTCATCCCAGAAATAAGCTGGTGTGCATGTGTGCAGGGAGAAGAAAAGGGGGCCATGCACATGTGTCTATGTAAATACGGATGCATGCATACTTCTTTATAGATGACATAGATCTGCATGCATAAGTTCAAATATGTTATACACACAGAAGTTGATGATGGAAATGTCATAAAAAACTAACATTAATTGATCTACTCAGACATTTTCTTTATGGAGGCAGATACATCTATCCTTCTGTTTTAGATGAACTTGAGGCTCTGGGAAGTAAATTGCAAGTCAGAGAACCTGCCCATATAGAGTAGAGAGATCCGAGGGCAGGCCTTGTCCAAGCGCCGAGCACAGCGCATGGCTCCCTTGTCTTTCTCAACCTCTCATTTCTAGCCTCCCCCTCTTTCTTCTACTTACTGACTTAAGGTCAAGATGCTTCACCATGGGGGGCCAGGGCGATGGCTCAGTAGAATAAATGCTTCCCTGGCAAGCTCAAGGGCCTGAGTTCAACCCCTGGCTCCGCAAAAAAAAAAAAAAAAAAAAAAAAAGCTTCACAAATGAAATACAAGGTAACAAAATGACTTAAAGCTGTTAGGAAGACAACACATTGCCAACATGAAGATCAAGGAAAGAAGGAAAAGTCGTCACGGCTGGACGGGAACCCATTGCAAAGACGCCAAGGCCCGTAGCAGTCATGCTGCAGACAGCAACAGGGGCAGCCGTTCTGTGCACAAAGCGGTCCCACAGGAGCCACTGCAGAGCAGCTACGTTGGATTGCATGCAGCTGGTTTCTTATGATTTCCTTTGGTTAGGGAAGGTGGCAGAGGTCTCTGATAGTTTAATTCCTCACTTTATCATAATCACATGGACAAGTGTATGCAGAGGGGATCTCAGATGCCTCAGCATAATCAAAATACTGGGAAGAGAGTTCATACCTCAGACAGAGTGTGGCCCCCTGGAGAGATAATCTGCCATATGTAAGACATTACTATCCCACTAGGGGGCTGGTCGCAGGAAGACTGTGTGTATTCTCATATATAGTACAGTTACACTGTGAGCACAACTTGTGTGTGTGTGTGTGTGTCTACATGTACACATCTTACAAATGGTACAGCGTGCTTTTATTTCAGTACTGAGGACCGAACCCTGAGCCTCATGTGTACTAGCCAAGACCTCGGCCCCTGACCTGCATCCCCAGCCCTCATGGGTGTCTGTCATGACACTGTGTCTTTCTCTTTCTCTCACGTTAATGGCTACCATCTATTTATCATCTCACTCTTATTCATGAAAGTGCCTTTCTGTATACCTGCAAAAGGCAATTATTTCACAGTTCTGTATGGTTGTCATTTAGACCTTTGTATGTGCGGGGAACGGAGTCTATACCATGGACAACACTTGTAGCCAGAAATGAATGCGGCATGCCTTGGCTACATGACGTAGCTCAGAGGAGTGAGGGCTTTGAAGAGGAGCTGGCAGAGCAGAATCTCCCAGAAGGAGCAGCAAATCAAGCACAAGACAAAAGAGCCTCAGAAGTTCTCAGGCTTGCTTTTAGTTTGCAAAGGAAAGAGTAAACTTCGGTGTTTTTTTGTTTGATTGTGTGCAATAATTGTTCCAACAGAATATAAGACTGCTCTCGTACTTGTCTGCCTTGATATATATCCTCTATAGGGAATCATAATTATAGAAAATATTGTTTTTCTTCTTTATTAAATTTAATTTAATATGAACTTGCTGTTTGGAAAAACATACCAGAAATGAGTTTTACTGGCTTGATTTGTCTTTACAGAAATACTGTCAATTCAACAAAACTGGAAGAGAAATCAAAAATATTCTTATATCCATTTGGAATCTAACATTCTCCAGTAAATCAGTGAATCAGGCTCCATAAAAACCTCTAAGCAAACTAGGTCATGGATAACAAGGTAGCAATTAAAATGACTATATCAATTATTTGTTTAAGTTATTTCTTAATATTTCACTCTGTAGGATCTTTTATATAAGACCTCCATTTAATAGTGTATTATAAAGAAAAAACCCTATTTTTTAACATTAAAAACTATTTATAGAATAATTTAAAATCTGATGAATGGATAAAAAGCATTCATTAAAAGAGAGGTGGAGGAAATTACCAGGGAGCTCTCATTTAGATCTCTTCAACTAAAATCACTAAATTATAGTTGATGCAGTAAAGAAGAAATTTAATATGTGACCTAAAGAACATCATTTGGAACATTTTAATCTTCCTTATCTCTGTTCTGAGAAATATGTTTCTTTCAATAGTTGATTTCCTGCTGTACTTTATATCAGTGTTTTTTCCCATTATTGTATCTTTCTTTCTTAAGCTTAGATTAACCTATTAATTTCAAACCTGTATCCCTTACAGTGTTCTAGGGAACCAAGCCTTAGCAACCAGAAACCTGCACAAATAGGTTATTGCGTATGTTCTGTTTATCTACCCTGCTTTTCTCTTTGTAATTGAATTCTTGTACCCTCGTCAAAGGCAAAAGACATGCAGTTGGAATTGTACTGTCATACCGTAAAATGAGTTGTGTACAACAGTCTACCAAAGCTGACTCTCTTTCTGGCTGTTGGAGCCATTTCCCCTGAGACTGCGCTTCTGTTTGGCGTGCATTGCTGAGGAAGCAGGTTTGGTCTTTGTCCTCGCGCTGTTCACTTCCATTTGGGAAAGAGAAGATACCTACCTCGAGGGGTGTGATCAGGTGTGTGGCGGTGGTATCCAGGCAGCATGGGGACAGCTGCTCACAGTACCAGGCCTCACAGGGGACAGCGCCTTACAGACGGGTGTGTTACAGGGAAGCCCAGGCCCGGGACAACTCTCTGGTAGAGACCTTGCCGAGAACTTAAAAGGAAAGGTTGGTGTTAGCTGGTTAAAGGAAGAGAGGACTTAAATTTAGGGAGGGAAAAGAAGGGCATCTTAGTGAGAAGGAGATCAGGATAAATATATACAGGAAGAACTTCAAGCAATTATTAGAAATACTTTCTTCCCAAACTACTTAATAAATTTCTTTGATTTGAGAAAGTATTCAGTCAATAGTTAATAGTTCAGCACTATCTTCTTTACTTTTCTTGCATTTTCTGCCTTTTCCATTTCATGAGAGAATGGGTTAGAACACCACTGAGGTTTATTCAGGGCTTTGATATTACTTGATTTATATATTTAATTAACCCAAAAGAACAAGCCCTCATAGTATTTGCTATTAATAAATTGATATTATCTTTAGAGAAACAATAAAACTGTTTTGCTATAGACATAATTTATAAATCAGAATATTGGACTAGTACACGTATTTGCCTTCTTTTAATCTGATTAAGCCAGTTTCACTGTGCAGGAATTTGTTTTCATAGGAATTTCCCAGGAAAGCATTTCTCCATAATTTTCTCAAGCAAAATTATGTTCCTTTGTCACTTTCAGACTTTCAAACCAGGAGTAGAAGATTCAAACTATGCTACTACTGCTACGTGACTGATTTCTTTGGAGAAAAGGTTCACAGTTTTGGCCTACTGTTACCAGGCTACTTTTCAAATATGAGTGAAATTAAAAGAAGCTTTTAGCCATGTATCCATATCAAAGTGCACGAGACAGGTCTGCAAACAAGAGCAACGCAAGTGAAACGCAAAGTTCCGACTGGGTTATTTCATGCTTCCGCTGCACCTAAGGAACCTTCCTGTTCCAAAGGAGCAGTGCAGGAAACCATAACTATATTAGCCCTGAAAAAATGGCTATCAGTAAGAAATCAAATAATAACAAATGCTGGAGAGCCCGAAGGGCAAAAAACTCAAAACCGTAAAACCAAAAACCAAAAACCAACAAACAAAAAGCCTTCGATGGTGCATTGTTGGTGGCAGTGTAAACTTGTAAATCACTACAGAAATACATGTGGAGTTTCCTCAGCAAATTAAAACTAGGAATTCCATGTAACATAACTCTTCCCTTGCTAGATATCTTCCTGAAAGAGCTGAGACATCATATGTTGGTGATATGTGCACCCTTAGTTTGTAGTCGCACAGCTCATAGCGATAGTTCATAGCTAGATCTTGGAAGCAGCCGATTTGCCCATCAGCAGATGGATGGATAAAGAAAGCACAGTGTTTACACACAATGCCCACTACTGTTCCATAAAGCAGGATAAACTGGAGTCCTTTGCAGGCAAATCGATACACCTGGAGAGCACAATGTTAATGAAATAAATCAGACACATGCTTCAACATTGCACACTTTCTCTTATGCAAAAGAACCAAAGTGTAAATGGAGAGCAAAATGAAAGATAGATAATAGGAGGAGGGGAAGTGGATCTTTCTCAGATGGGAAGGGGATCAAGAGATGGGGGAGGGAGGACAAAAGGAAGGAAGAGAGGGTGAACAAGGAAAGAAGATTTGCCACGTGCCTGTGCCAACGAGGAATGTGAACGCTGCGTTCTGCAACCATAACTAATAAACATGAAAGACGCAGCCGTTTTAGGCCAAAGGGAAGCAGAAAAGGCAAATGCATCAATCAGTTGGTCCCAGCAGCTTCAGCTGACACTTTATTAGTAGAACACAGTCATGGAAACATCTATCTTCAAGGAAGGACGAGAAATAGGATTTTAGCAGATCACGTTGTGATCCTCGACTGGCTGAACTGAGTTTGCAAGGAAGAGAAGGTAAGAGAGCATTGTTTAGCAACTAACCGTCTCTTTCTCCAGGCTCAGAATAAAAAATAGAAAGCTGGCTTTGATCTACAAAAGAAAATAATGAAGAGGTGGAACTGACAAGAATAGAACATCTAAGAGGAAAATTGAGCTCACCGCCCAGCTGTAGCTCACTGTGACACTCTCTTCCGTGTGCGTTGGCTGACGTCACCTGAGCCACCCTGAGTAACATACATGCAGCCCGGATCCGCGGTGGAGAAGAAAAGAATTCTAGGCTCAAATCTGCTACTGTATCATGTAGAGCAAATTTATCTTTCTGATTCCCAGAGTAGATGAATGATTTTTTAATGTTTTCTTAAATCCATAGAACTTTTGCTTCTGATGGTACCTGTGAAAATACCCAGAACTACTGAATTGAAACTGATTGAAACGGGCAGTGACAGGGCATGAGCAGAAAGCTGCCCTGGTCCTGATTCTACAGCTTGTGCTAGAGGATAGGTTCTGCGCTGCTTCCCGACACAATCATCCGTAAGCCAGGGACCAGACCCTCCTTGCCCTATGAGTTCTATTCCACTCATTACTATCAAGAGGCATGTGATACCACTTAGGGTGATTCCAGTCATTATAAATATACATGAAACACACTTTTCATAACATTGTCCTTTTTTTGTTTCAACAAATAAATTACAGTCTGCTTTTTGTTTCCATTAGTTATTTGCATCGGTTTCTGCTTTGAAAAACTCCTTATAACATTCTTTGCAAACTGTAGAAATGGTGTACAGCTCCTGGGAAATTCTCAGAAGTTTACAATTTAGAGTTTTGCATTTTTTTCCCCTCAAATGTGGCCTCCTACATGGATTTTTAGCTTAAAAAAAAATCCATCTGCCCAATACTTAAATCACATTTTGCGACATCACACATAGCCCACGGGAGGGGAGTAACAACGTGTTGGCTTCAAAGGTCATCATAACAGGAGGTCAGTGAAAAATCAAACATGACTTTAAAAACACAAGAGAAGAAAGACACCCACAGAACTGGGCATGTGGGCTGAGTGCTAGCTGGGTGGTCGACCCCAGTCAGACGCTCCAGCAATAGTCCAACCACATAACAGAATGGGAAACTCCAAATTTGCTAACTAAGAAGCCAGATTTATTTTATTTAATTTTTTTAAAAAAAGAATTCTATTTCCAGTCACTACTATCAAGAGGCAGAAAAAGTGCTGATTTCTTGTGCTACTTTATAGCAGCTTTTTACATACTGTGATTTTATGAAGATATAAAATGCTTTTACATTTGAGGGTTTTATGAACATAAATCAATACTTAAGTCAGCATTAACTTAGTATATCAATTGAAATCACCAAACAACATTTTTATTTTAACAAAATACATGTTAAGGAGCTGGCAAGATAGCTCAGCGGACTAAAGTGACTACTTAGGAGAGCTTTGGCAAGCAGAGACTGCAGTTCGATTCCTGGCACCGCATGCCATGCCAGCCTCACCCCCAAGGGCACGCTGAGCAGGCCACAGAGTCCGGACATAGTGGCATACACCTGTAACCCCTATGCTGGGGAGTAGTTTGAAAACAGAAAGATCACTAGGAGTCCAAGCTGCATAGTGAAGCCCTGTAACAACCAGATACATGAAAAGCAATACAGGTTAAAATTGAAGCAAATGTTTCTCTGAGCTAGTAATACAATTTCATTAGTTTAATTTTCAGTATTCATGATGGAAGCATAGGTATGACATTTTATCGTTTCAAATTTGCCTGTTAAGTCAAGGTTTGACAAAGTGGTTCCTCTTAGGACAACTGTAAGTTTTAGAGGTAATCATCTTTTAAATATTTCAAAGTTTACAAATACTGACCTTTGGAAAGTATGTAGATTGGTGAACTTTTTATCCCTAGTCACAAGAGAAACTGTTTCACAGTGACATTTGGCCTTTGATTATTAAATAAAAACTGCAAGGTGCTTGTTGGGTTACGACAGCCCACTGTTTGAACTATTTAGCACACCCATTCATTTATTTTCACTATAGTCTTTAAAGACACAGAGATGATGTTTCTTTCATAGGCACAAAGAATATAGGATTAAAAAAACCCAGTACTTTGTCCTAGTTAGTGAATGTGTGTGTGTGTGTGTGTGTGTGTGTGTGTGTGTGTGTGCTATGGTACAGGGTCTCACTATGCAGCTCGTACTCTCGGTTCAGACTTGTAGCGATCCTTCTGTTTTCAGACTCCCCAGCGCTGGGATTACAGGCATGCACTACTGTGTCTGGTCTCAGAGACCCACTCAGTGGGCCCAGGGGCAGGGCTGGTGTGGCTTGTGGCCCCGGGGATTGAACTCCGGTCCCTGGGCTTGCCTAAGCATGCTCAGTCCACTGAGCTATCTTGCTAGTCCTCTTGTTGGTGAATTCTAATTGGATATCGCCATCTTAGACATTCCTACTTCTTCAAAGAAAGGTATGTAATAACCCCTTGACATACAAGAGGGATTAGTGAGGAAAAATAAGTGAACCGAACAGCAGTCCACATCTCCAGGGTACCCTCAGGAGAGATGAGTCCCCTACTCACCCTGGCTTTGCTCTGTGGTATAATGACTGGTAAACATAACCCTGGGGAAGCATTTCCAAGTCTATCTTTCCCCTTTCTCCCTCAGGGTTACCTAGTAAGCAGACAATTAGGACACAGTCTTCTTTTAATTCTTTTTTCTTTTCCTAACCACTTCCCTCCCGTTCCTTTTCCTCCTTTTCTCTCCTTTTTCATCTTCCCCTTCTCCTTTTCTTTTCTTCTTCTTCCACCTGTTCTCCCCCACTTCTGTTTCCTCCTTTTTGGACTCAATACTACATGTAAATGATTACAAATCTAAAAGTAGCCTTTTAATGCCTATTATAGTTCCAGTTTGTAACAAGCACCATCAGCCATATTTATTACTTAAAACTCCAGGAAGTCTGGTGTTTGCAGCATTGTAGCATGCTGTCAGCTCTTTGCTATTTCAGTAGGTCACAGAATCAGAGCATGAGTCTAGGAATGAATATGAACACTCTCCCAAGGTCTGAAGGATGAACCAAGAACTGTGGTCGAGACCATTTCCTCAAGCGGTCTCACCCTGCCACATGTGGACCCTGTCATCCTGTGTCCCTAACAGATTCATGTCTCAGGATTCCCTAGGCCCCCTCAATGGCTGCAACAACGTGCTAACTGGTTCTCCTGACATTTTTACATTTCAGCTAGCGATGTTTTAAATTGCCTGTCTGATCAAGTTACTTCCAAAACTTTCTATAGGAATAGCTCAGCACTTTCAGGGTAAAAATTGAAACACATTGTAAGAGGCTGTTGACCATCCGGACCTGCCTGTTGGTTCAACCTTCTCCCTCTCTATTCTCTGCCACACACCAGACTCCAGCCACATCTGAAACCTGAAGTTCTGAAAACACCACAAGGTTCTTGCTTTCATGCTCTGACATCTGAGGCTCCCTTTGCTATGATGGGACTTAACTCTTCTCCTAAAATTTATGTAGGGGTGACCTGCTCTAAGATGTCTCCTGGGAGTTTTCCTGGCACCTTCCCTGAGCCCTATATCATCCTCGCCATAGCCCTTACCTGAAGTCTCCACTCTCAGTTCACTTTGCAATGTGTAGCTAGTCCAGCACTTGACCAGCAGTGGCAGCTCAGTAAATATTTGTTCAAGGAGTGAATGGTAAGGAATCATAAAATGAGTTTTTAATTTCTTACTCCAAGTCTGAAGTCTCTTTGGAGACTCAAAACAAATGTAGCTGTTGCCCTTGTGAAAATAAAAGAGAAAGTTGAATACATCTAAAATACTAAGGTATGGAGGCAATATTTCCATTCAAAAGGAAGCATAATGATACAGAAAGGAATTAGACCAAAGCACGACTGAAATCCAGCAGGGTAATCCTAAATCTTACAGTGCCAGGCCCAGCACCTAGGACAGGTGGTGGTGAGCTGGGAGCCCTACAAGGCTGGGGCAGGCCCACCGTTGCATCCTTTCTGGTGAAGCTCAAGGCCTCTTCAGGGCTTGCTTTGTTCCCTGCCTGCAGTTTCCTTCAGCAGGCATTCCACATTCCTGGCCTCTCCAGTTTGTTGGGGTCTCCACTCTTCTGTTTCACTCTCCGTGTCACACGTTGTCCTCTTAGGGCTCTTGGCAGAGTTCATGGCATCATGCATTATTGCTTGGCCTCTGAAGGCTTCTTTTGAAATCTGGATAGAAGCCTCTGTGACTCCATAGCACTCGTGTTTTGCATCCTTGTAAAATCGGGACCATGTGGAGGATGCCAAGGTCTCCCTGCAGCCACAGCAGTAGCCTGGACCCCTCGGATCATAGGTTCAGTGGCTTTTGAGCACTCAGATTGCTCAGCCTGGGGAAATAGTTTCCCTGACAGCTCAGCTCTGAATTGAAAGCTTCTGGAGGCTCTCTTTTCTAAACAATGTCTTTCAGAGGAATTTATTCTTTTATATTGAGTCTGTTGGGTCTGGCCAGTTCCTGAGGTTACTTTCAAAGCATCTTTCTTTAGAATGTTGCTAATGTTTTTAAGCAACAACATTATTCTTGATCCTGAATTTTCAGTTGGTTTATCTCTGGTCTAGCTGCACAATTTTATATCTTTTGGTTTTGCTATTTGCTTCTGATTATCATTATAAATATACATTTTTCAGTACTCACGGGACAGACTAAATATTGAGATATCTTGAGTTTTCCTCCTCCAGATCAATTAATCTACCACATTTAAATTCAACATCACTCAAAATATTAGGACTTAGACAAAACAAAAAAATTCTTTGTCAAAATGAAATGTGCATGGCTTGTAGTCTAGTTTCCAATAATTTTTTTATTCCCAACTACAATATCCTGAGCTGGACTTTTACTGTCCACATTCCCAACATCACTTTTATCTTCTGGGTTCTGACAAACATCACCCATCAAATCATGCTTACAAAATTCTAGGGCCTACATCTCCAAAGGTCTTTGAAATTCTTTCCACAAACCAGTACCAAAAGCTTATGAATCATACATTCAGGGGCAGGCCCACAGCAAGCTTATTCCTGGTTCCAATTTTCTGCATTAATCACTTGCCCATCACTGTCACAAAACGCTCAACACCCACAACTTCAAAGTGGAAAGGTTTATTTGGCTTACTGCTCCCAGTAACTGGCTGGTGCAAGCGAAAATGGCATAGGGAAGGGATGACGGAGGGAGGTGGACTACCCTGTGGCAGTCAGGAAGAGAGAGATAGGAGGAGCTGAGGATAGGAGATGTACTTCTGGGTTATTCTCTCTTGTGACCTGACTCTTCTGACCTGGTTCCTTCTAACCATGCAGTCAGCTATGAATTCATCAATATATGAATACACTAATGTGGATATTAAGTCTTGTGATCCAATCACTTTCAAAAGCCCCACCTAAGAACATGAGAATTTGGGGGGACATTTTAGATCTCAACCATAATATGAAAGGGTGGGGGGAATAGTAACTACTATGATGCATGTAGAAAATAAAGGTATGATTTGATGCTATGGAAAACAAATTCAGATTGCCATCCAGTTTTACTCAGAAAAACATAAAAATGCTGAGAAAAACTTAAGTCTTTATTCTTTTAAAGACAAACAGGTGAGAAAGGAAGGTCTCAAATAAATTTTTGAAGGAGGTTGGTTAATAATTCTTCCTGAACATTCATAAACTTATATGATTTATGTGAACTTCCAGTAGGTGAAAACAGTCAGTCATTGTTATCATTTATCCAATGCTCTTATTAAAAGTTCTGAAGGACTGGTGTGATATCTCAGTGAACTGAAGCTCCTGCTTTTGCAGAATGCAGCGGCCTGGGTTGGATCCCCTTCATGCCGTGCTGGCCCCACTCTCAGGATGTGCTGAGATGGCCATTGAGACTGGTGATGGCTGCGCTCACCTGTAATCCCAGAGCTTGGGAGGCTGAGAACAGGTGGATCACTATGAGTCCGATCTACATAGTGAGACCCTATAGACCTTGTAGACCCTGTCCTAAATACAGGGAACAATAAATAATAAAAGTTCTGTACACATGAGTCTGCCTTTAACTGAAGAAATTTAAGCCTGAAAGCCATTTGAAAAAAAAAATGTGTCTAAATTATGGACGAAGTTGAAATGAATATCAGGCTAAACCACAAGGTGTCCTTGTTTTATTTATCAGTGGTCTAAGCAAATTGTTTCTTTAAATCTGCATTTCTGTACAGGATTCTGACCCTGTGAGCCTCCCAGGCTGTCTGCTCCCCCAAAACATACATCCTCATCCGGAATCACAGCCAGAGTCTCTCCAAATTGCCTCACCTGCTTTCTGCGTAACCATTTAGATGGGGGCGCTAACATCTTGTTGTTGAAGTCCTCCTAAAAGGTCTGTTTATTTGGCCTCTAAAACCACAGGGATGGCCTATAACAGTGGTCAGTACACATCATCATATAACTGAACTAAATTTGTCTTGGCTCAGTTATTCAATCTGGTCATTGTTTATAATGTTCCCAGTAGTATAACAAGTGCTTAACTATTTAGTGATAGAGATGAGTCTTTAAGGAAATAACATTAACTCAATGCTACATGCACCATGATAGAAGTATGGATCGACATGAATGAGAATATGGAAAAAAATGGCCAAAGAAGATCTTACAGAAGTGGGGAATATCTTAAAATTTCCAAAGAATGAATTAGAGTTTCACTCACAGATGATATACAGAAAATATTCCAGAAGGAAGGAAAGCATGAACTAGTGCCCAAAGATGGGAAATAACTGGCAAATCAAGGCATTGGAATGTAAGATTAATAAAAAGGGAATATTCAAAAGGGAAAATGAAGAGGTAAGCAGAGATCAGACTGTAAAAAGTACATGTTAAAATGATATTTCATATTGCACATCTGTATTGCTGTGCTTATTGTACATCTGAGTTTAAAGATTAGAGTTCCACATAAACTAATTACTAATTACTTTTATTCTGATTTATGGTCATGTTTTATACACATCTCTTGCTCGGCTGTGTAACATGTTATGCAGGTGTCATTTTTCCCCAATTTTGAAGGATAAATTTTAACAACAGAAAAAGAAGACTAAAACTAAGTATTAAAAAATGAAGCAATGAATGTCTTACAAAACTTGAAAGAAGGTAAGTTAAAACTTCTTAGCAAAGCAACTGCACCACAAGTCAAAGACGGAAGAGAAAACAGAGATATAAAAATTTCTCTGGAAAAAAGCTGTTGTTATCCTTTGTGTCTGGCTATTCTCCCAAAGCTTCACGCAGTCATGGGGCAGAGACTTCTAGAATTTGAGACTAATTCATGATCAAGGCTGGGATTAGGGGTGTTAGCACTGCTGGGATTATGGGTGTGAGTAATACACCCAGCCTGGGGCGGAGAGCCAGACTGCAACTTAAGGGAGACAGACTTGCTCTCTGCAGCCATTGTTGCTGCTCCTCCCATTTGCTCTTGCTGTTTCACTGCCTTCTGCTGCCATGAGTGGCTGCTCTCTTCCATGAGCCTTGGAGCCAGCTGAATAGGGACTGAAACCTCTAGTAACTGCTAAATAAACCTTCCTGTTCTTCATTTTGGGTGTTGGGTATTCCTCCCAGTAGCTGATCAGCTAGCTGTGCTGGAGGCTGTGGCAACTTTCTGTCTCTCCTGACAATGAGAGGCTTTGACAGGAACAAAGGTGTGGCCCTTTTTGTTTACTTCCCTGGTACCTACTACTTATTACACCTTAAGTACAGTGCATAGTACTGAATATAATTTTTAACATGGAAATAAAGAGAAATGAATGAGTTCAAAAGTTTCTCATCATCTCTTAAATACTATTATTTTGGGTACTTGATGTGGAAAACAGTCAACATGAGACTACAATTCTATGAGCTAGAAGTCTTTTTTTTTTAAAAAAAATCTAGCTGTGGATCCATCTATGTATGTATGTATGTATGTATGTATGTATGTATCTATCTATCTATCTATCTATCTATCTATCTATCTATCTATCTATCTGGTACAGGGTCTGGCTACGCAGCTTGGACTTGTAGTGACCTTCCTGTCTCAGCCTCCCCAGTGCTAGGATTACAGGTATGTGCCACCACACCTGGTTATGGTGGCCGGCTTGGTGCAGGGCCAGCATGGCACGAGATACTGGGAATCAGACCCGGGCCCTTGCACATGCCAGGCAGGTGTGTAGGCTGCCGAGCCATCTCTGTGGCCCTGAGGTAGCTGTCTGGTCAGAGAAAGACATGCTAAAATGTAATCATATACGAGCACAGTGTATCTGGCAGCATAATGGAAGGCTCTGTGAGGACCTGAGGACATGGGACAGACTGAGGCCACTGTGAGATCGGGAGGGGGAAACACTATTTGCTGCCAAGTGGTTTAAGCTTTTCTTCAAAGAAAATAGAAGGCTGTAATTATTTGTTTATTGTTTTGAAGTGTCTATTTGAAAATGTTACATACTAATATATACAAGTGATCATACGCATTCTGTTTCTCCTTTTTCTTTTTAAATTGACTTCTGCTCCCTGTCTTCTCTCTCCTTCCCATATTTTGCCTCTTCTCTACTAACATCTTTTCTTTCGGAGCTCTTGTTAACAGTTGCTTTACGTTCTTTGTGTCTCTCCTTGGTTATATAGCCATATAAAGTGCATGTTAAATTCCATATACACAGCTTTTATGGCCATTGTTTTATAAAAGAATAACTTATACATTTTTTCCTGCATGTTGCTTTTTTTTTACTTGATTATTCCTATAGTTTCAGTCATTACACATTGGTTGTTTTGAGTCCTGAGGACTGAGCTAAAGACTTCACACATGTTAATGTCATGCTGTACTATTGAGCTAAACTCCCAACTCCATACACTTCTAAACAGGGGATTAACAGGACTAGAACTTTGAATCTAAGATACAGTGTTGGAATGAATGTTGAGGTTAAAAGAGTGGAATCACTAAAACAAAAGCTTAGTCTGGTCAAAAATGATAGAGGTTCGAGCTACTGCAGTCAGCTTTGGTTAGAAGATATTTAATACACCTAAGCTTCATATAAAAAATTGCATATAATGCATGCCAATGAAATTCCTATTTTGTTAGTAAGATTTTTCACCTCTGGATCACAACACTCAACACTCACAATGTAAAGGAGGAAAAGCTTAAACTCAGCTGATGGTTAAGGGATCCAGCTCATGGTCAAGCTTAAACTCAGCTGATGGTTAAGGGATCCAGCTCATGGTCAACTTGTAACTAGGTAGAACTGTCATGGTAGGAGGGCCTGGGGGGGCAAAGCTGCTCTGTCCATGGTGGCCAGGAAGCAGAGGAGTGGAACTGCATCAGAGAGCAGATGGACCAGGAACCCTGAACGGCACCTACGACCACCCCTGCAAGAATTCCTCAGACACACCCCAAATCGTACTTCACTAATGTGCTACTCATGTCTTATGCCAATCAAATTGACATGGCAGGATCAACATTCAGCCTTTGTCACCTTGACACTAAAACACACCTTCTCAAACTAAACTTAATTTCCAAACAAATATAAAAATAAATTAATGATTTCACTTAACATGAACAACCATCTTGCATACATCAGAAGTGCAATGATACCTTCCTAAAATTTCAGGGTCAGCATTCTTCAAAAATCCACATCTCTTCTGAGATATTCAAGGCAAACTCTTATGTGTGAACCCCTGTGTCTTAGTTACTTTTCTCTCTTGGCTGAGACAAAATACCCTATAGCCAAAGTTAAGGAAGAAAAGATTTTTTTTAGCACATGGTGTGCGGAGGTTTTGGTCTGTAATCTGTTGGGTTCAAGGCAGGATGGCATGGTACAGAGGCAACAGCTCAAGGAAGAAGAAGACAGAAAAAGCAGCAGGAACAAAAGTGGTTGAGCTCAAGCCTCTTCTTCCTCCCTTATACTGTAAGTAGGCTATCCACCCACACCATCTCCATGCTGTCCTTTTGCACAAGTTCAGGATGTTTAGAAAGTAAGGACCCTGGCTCCCTGCTGAGTTGCTTAAACTTTAAACTTCTCGGGTTAACACATGTACCAACCATTACACCCTGTATAAATAAAATGCAAAATTATGAAATTCTAATGTGCCATGGCTCAGAGCAAATATTCCCATTCCAAAAGGGAAAAATAGAAGGAAAGAAAGAAATAATACCAAAGGAAGACTTAAATCCAGTAGGACAAATGTTAAGTCATACCTCCATATCTGGCATCTTGGGACATGGTGATAAGATGCTGGGTCCTGAGGTCACAGGTGGCCTCATCCATACGTCTTTTCTGGTTGCAGCGCACAAACCTCTAGTGAGCTGGCTCTGTTCAGAGCCTGCTGCTTTTCTCAGTGGACATTCCATGTTGCTGGAATATCAGGCTTCTTGGGGCCTCCACTGCAGTGTTGTCTTCATTCTCACAGCTCTTCTTGCTTCCCTGTCAGAGGCTCCTTGCCTGGCCCCTCAGGCCTTCCTCTGAAATCTGGGTGGAAGCCTCTGTGCTCACACAGCCCTTGCATTCTGTGTGCTGGTAAATCCATCATCACATGGATGATATTAAAGTCCGCCACGAAGGCGAACCCTCCCCAACCTGCTCAGACAACAGCAGCAGCTGCCTCTGTGTGGATGGATGGCTGAACATGTTGGAATGAATCCTGGGGAAACAAGTGTCTAGTCTGGTGGTCTTAAGTAGGAGTCCCAAGGCTAATAGAAAAATTTAGACTTTTGCACCTTTGCACCTGAACTGTGTAGGTTCTTGCTGATTCCTAACATTCTCTCAAGGAGTCATTCTTTTTATCCATGTAAAAAGCGCTTGATTATGTTTAATGGAATGAATCTCTTTGATGGACACAATTCCTTGTCCCAGTTTGCACATGGTTCCTTCTGGGCCAAAATTAAGCTTTTCAAATATTTGCGCTCTATGTTTTGCCCCCTATTCTTATTACAAGCTTGATAGAAAGCTGATGGCACTGTCTATTCCACTGACTAAGAATTGGGCTGCATTGACGTTTACTTCTACAACCTTTCATTTCAGTTTCTCACAAAGCCTCAGGATAGTGGTAAAATGTAGACTTTTTTGAAGAGTAGAACACACATAGCCTCTAGTTGAATTGCCAGAGAGCCCTTGTCTCAACTGATGCCTCCTGTGCCTGCCTTTTACTCTCTGCATGGTCCAAAGCATTTCAGTCTTCTGAGTGCTGCAAAAATCACTCATCAGGTTCTACAACATTCTAAGATGTTTCTAGCCAGACTCTCCAAACTTTTCCAAGCTGCTCCCACAAACCATTTCCAAATCCCAATTTCATGTTCATTCCCAAGAACCCCACTCTTTTTGTTTTGCAGTACCAGGGATTGAACTCAGGGTCTTGTGCTTGTCAGGCAGGTGCTTATTCTACTGAGCTATCTCCCCAGCCCTGAACCCTACTCTTGGTTGTAATTTTTCTGTATTAGTTTTCCTGTTCCTGAGTCACAGTACCTGGCACCTACAGTTGAAAGGTGGAACAGTTTCCTGCAGTTTGTGGTTTTAGGACACTCAGTCCATGGTCTGTGGGCTCTCCAGCAGAAACCCCACATCAGAAAGGTTCATGGAAGCTGGGAGGCACAGCAGGGGATCAGTGCTAGAGAGGAAAGGGGCAGGAGCTATCTATGTGCTGCCTAAGATCGTGGGTCACCAATACACACTCAAATATGGGCTTTACTTTTCTTCTGGGCATTTCCAAAGCCAATCAAGTTGACATATCAGGATTAATGTTCACACCAGTTGCCACAATTATCTGAAAGTTTGACATAAAGAAGCATAAGTTGAAAATATTTACAACATACTTAGCTTAAGTTTTTTTTTTTTTTTTTGTATTTAATAGAGGGTCTACAGGGTCTCATTACACAGATTGGACTCATAGTGATCCTCCTGTCTTCAGTCTCTCAAACACTGGGATTATAGATGTGCATCACCATGCCCAGTTTCAGTCACCTTCTCAGTATGCTCCAGGAGTGGGGCCAGCATGCCATGTGGGGGATCGAACCCCAGTGGCTGAGTCTGCCTAAGCAGGCCTTTTATTCTGCTGAGCTATATGGCCGGCCCTTAGTTTGAGTTTTAAAAACTGAATTAGTATCACATATAGATCTAAATTTCTCCACTCTCTCATTTTTATTGCACATTATTCTTCAAAATATCCGTGGTGTGAAATTTGTCTTAAAACTGAAATGATTAAATCCATAAATAATTTAGAATTTATGTCTACATTGTCTTGGATTACCATTTTCCCTTTTCCTGCTATACTGTAATCTTTCCTTAGATTGCTCAGTATTGAGTGTGATCATTCTATTTTTTATCCATATTTCTATTAATGCAATCATTTCACACTTTGATAATACCAACTACTAGTCTTAGCATATTGGAATATATTTTTTCACAAGTTTCTTTTTAATATTTGTAAATATCTTGTCAACATTTAAACTTGGTAAATATTTCATTGGAGCATCCAGTGTGGCATTAGTAGTCCTGTTAAATAATTCTGATTATTCTGTAAATGTAACCCTGTTTACATAATCATGACAGAGATAACATGACCTCCTTCAGTGTTTTGCACCCTTGGTAATATTTCCCTCTCAGTGCAGCTGGGAATTTGTTACTAATTACAAAACATATAAAATTGTAAAATTTTAATTCTTTGAAAATTAATTTAAAATGTAAATGTTTAGGAAAATACATCAAATAATATAACACACACTGCTAGAACTAACAATTGTTAAAATTTTGTCATATTAATTTCCCATTAAGCACTAGTTTCCATCTCACTGTACCCTTTCTACCCCTGTATGTGAACACTAGTTTTCAGTTTGGTGTGCATTTTTTCTTCTCTTTTTAATACATACATTAGTATTTCCATTTAAAAATATTTATATTAACTTCATCATTACATTTATGATTTTCATCTTCCTTTTTACTTATTGCTTTTATGTTGAAGACTACACATAACTAAATTAATTTGGCAGGGTCATCAGTACCACAACATATTGCAAAAGATATATCTATATATCTATATCTATATTATCTATCTACTTATCCATCTCTCTATCTACCTACCTACCTTTTGTAGTATTGATTAGTGTACACCCCTTAGACGTAGTGTGAACTACGTTAGTGTGAGCTAAATGTTTTACTCTCTTCAAATTCACCTGGAAACCCTGCACAATATCAGCATTATAAAGTCAAACTTTTGAGTACAAAATTATAATACCACTAGTGTTTTAGAGGCAAAATTGGGGAAATGAACCTGTCTTTAAGGAACAAAACTATTTGGTTATAAAACCAATTCAATCAATAAAAATGTATTCAAAAGGCATCGGAGAGAAGATACATGTAAAACAAGGGATTAATTTATCTGGAGTAATTTGTTTGAATTTATATATAACATTCTTTGACACCTTTGAAAAGGAGGCAGAATCTTAATGTCTCCTTGTGTGGGCATAACGGAGACTCGAGAGTGCAGAGGGCTGGCTGCAGGGGTACCTGAGTGCGCATGCGTGAGAATTTCGCTTTTTCCTCTCCGCACGCTGCCTGAAACAAGGACTGGGGAAAAAAAAATGACCGTTTAAAAATAGTCTCTCATTGAACCAACTCATATTCTAAGTAGAATGCTTTGGAAAAAAGGAAATAGAGTACGATTTGCACTGGCATTTGAGCTGACCTTTAAATAATAATTAATTTTCTCTTAAATGAAACTTTTGTCTTAAGAAAAAATTTCTCCCATGAAATAAAAAGAGTCCAGGGAGTATATAGGAAATGCAGGGTGGTCCATGTAGAACAATGGATTACTATAACTCCAAGAGGGACCCATTTTCCGTGGAATCTGTAAAATTGTTGCTGATTTCCAAAAATAGAGTATTTCTTCCATAGCAACCCCCCCCAAAAAAAACCCCAAAAACTCTAACTCTTGAGTGACTTGATTTTTGAGTAATTTTGTGTTTCAGGGAAGCACCGTGAATGAGAGGGAAAAAAAGAAGTTGGAGGGGTCGGGGAGATGGCTCAGTGGAATAAGCGCTTCCCTGGCAAGCACAAGGGCCTGAGTTCAATCCCTGGTTCCGGAAAAAAAAAAAAAAAAAA
>NW_004524766.1:4275535-4280915 GCF_000260255.1 Octodon degus | reverse complement strand
TTTTTTTTTTTTTGATAGAACGGGGGATTGAACTCAGGCCCTTGCACTTGCCAGGGAAGTGCTTATTCTACTAAGTCATTTCCCGGGCCCTGAGGGTTCAAATTCTGGTACTAATCATTTTGTTTTCTAGTAAATCATGTAAACATCTCAAGTCCTGTCTGCATAATAAAGAAAGGGGGGAATAAGGGAGGGAGAGAGAGAGAGAGAGAGAGAGAGAGAGAGAGAGAGAGAGAGAATAATACATAACATAAAGATTCTGTATGAAACCAAAATGAAAATCTTTACGCATTTTAAACTCATTGTTCCTTTGCTTCCAAACTCCTCATGTTGGGTTCTGGGATATAGCTCAGCAGCATAAGCACCTGCCTGGCAAGCACAAGGTCCTGAGTTCAATCTCCAGTACCACAAAAGAAAACAAAAACAGAAACAAAAATAAAACAAAACAAGAAAACAGCAACAAAAAGAACACCAAACTCCTATGCATAGGAATTTAAAAGTAGCTATTTAGTTATATTTTTTAGCAATGATAGAATTAATATGAAGTATATTCATTAAGTTAATTGTTTTATTTTATAAGTTGGTGCCATTTGTTCTTGCCCAGAAGTCCAGCTTTCATTCTAGCCATTCGTAAGCCTCCCTGCAGAGCACATTCTATTCTGTGTAGTCTAGACCTGACAGCACTTCTCCGTGTGTGCTCACTGCAGTGCTAGCTTCAGGAAATCTCTCAAATAAAACTTCCTGCAACACTGTACATCTAGGAAATACTGAACTCTATCCTACTACCTCTTCAAGAAGTCCTGCCATCAAGAAAGCTATTTAAATTCTCTTAAGTTGGAATTTTCCTTTTATTTGCCAATGGAAATTCTTTTCTAGGTAGCTTCTATTTATAGCCCATAAAATATACTTAGAGAAATGTCTATATAATTAATGTTACTTGTTGCATCAACTTTGCATGCAGATACAAATGCAGCTTTCTTCCCTTTTCCTGAAAAAAAAAATTCAATGGCTTGATTTTTTGCAATCATTAGTGGAAACATTTTATGTCCAGTCAACTTGTCCATCTCCTGTCATCCTGTCCTCATGTCTGTGAGGTAAAGAACTCTGATATTTTCTAAATTCAAAAGGAGGATTTTCTGCTGCTAGGTAAGGAGCAGAGAGTAAAATTCAGCCTAGATTTCCTTCAGCTGCAGGCTGGTGTTTTGTGGTCCAACAGAGGTTGGTGCAGATACCTCTTTACTGGTCTGGTCTTCTTCCTGGTGCCGCCGATTGGGACACTACAGTTCGATGCTATCCTACGGTCATGGCTAAATCACTAATTCCTAGTATATGATACAGTTTGGTGAGGCTGAATGCAGAGCCAGCCATGCTGTCTAATGATGAAGGATGTAGTGTTCAGTTTGGTTCTACAGTTCAGACCGCCCTTTCCTCCTGGTGAGTCCCCTTAGGACCCCATTTCCTTTTTTTTTTCCTATCGTTTTATTGATAAACAAATAGCAATGAGACAGTTTCAAATCAAATTGGTAGGACAGTTTCAATAATCAACACATTGCATATATTCCTCCTAGTGGTTAATTGCTGTACAAGATGCGGACATGATATCCTATCTACAAACACCATTAGAACAAATCCCTCTATTCATTAAGAGAATGTAACTATATATCTATCCTAACCACTTTGAATACACAGATACAAAATGGACATTCATCTGTATACCCTTTTTTTGTTAAGTTCCGTTACCTTGGACAGATTTGGTCTAGTCAAGCTCAGTATTTCCTCTAGCTTCCAGTCTTGGAGAACACGTGATGAAGCCTTAGTAGCTTTTATCACTGAAGGTCTCTGACTTCCTAATACAAATTGGTTAGAACTCTTCCTAGATATTTAAATCCAAAGGAAAGTCAGTGACAAGAAGATTTACTAGGTTAGACCAAGAATCTAATAGAATGTCCCCTGGGCAATGCTTTATTCTTATATATTTTCATAATTAAGGGATTTTAGGTGAGGAGAAAGGTAGCAAACAGGTGCATAACAGGTGTCAGGTAAGGAGGAGTGCTGTGAAAGGAGGACAGGAGATATAGGATGCTGGGAGGATGTTGTTTTACATGGAAAGGTCAGTAGACACTTCTCAGAATGGGAGGATGGGGAGATAGCTCAGAGGCACAGGTGCCTGCCTGGCAAGCACGAGGTCCTGAGTTCCAACCCCAATACCAAAACAAAACAAAACAAATTAATGATGGGAGAAAGTCAAGTAGACATTCTGGGGGTCTCTTCTGTAGGCAGAGGAAAATATAATTGCAATGAAGTATGAGGATGTTTGAAAAATTTGGGGAATAGCAAGACATCCAGCATTTCTTGATCAGGATTTGGAAGAGATTGAAAGTGGTGAAACTCGGAGAATGGGTGAGGCACCTCCCAGGAGACAGTTAGGGCTCTTGCAGCCTGTTTCACACAGTATCTGAAGCCAATGAATAGTTGCACAAAAATACCTGTTCCATATTATGCCTAAGATGTTTGACATGCAGACAGATAGTGAGGTTAAACTAACAGTCTAAGTTGTATGGTAATAACAATAAGCTTGTCTTCTGGATGGTTAACAACTGAAGTTTGCAGACCAAAATTAGAGAAAAAGGAGGGCTTCAAGGAAAACCAACATTTTGGCTCTAGCCTTCTAAGGTCAGTTAAGACTCAGGACACATGAGAACTTGTACTGTAACATCATGTAACTTGGTAGTGTCCCAAATTTTCTGATCAAGGAGATTATGGGGCCAAAGAGGAAAGTGATCGATGATGTAGAGTGTGCCTAAGGAGAGTCAGATGGAGAGAAAACATTCTCTCAAGCTTTCACAGAGAGCACATTGGCCAAGCAATGGCCATGACTCATCCACATGGCTGACACTGACAAAAGTTCTACAACCTGAGGTACAGGATCTCGGGATGAATCCCGAGGGGATTTCACTGACCTTATTAGACCCAAAAGCTACAACTCTTGTTGCATAGGTCCTGCTCTACCTTGGTCTTAACCATCCAGCAGAAAAGTATAAAAACGAAATATAAGAAGTAAAGCCATGCTGTTATGTTGAGCTATAGGGGACTCAGGTCAATAATTTCTGACATTGCCAGTGAAACGAAAGACCCAATACTATTATGGACTACTGGACTCTTTTAGAATATTTTGCTGAGTTTACACACCTATAATATTCAAATAACGGAACTTAACAAAAAAGGGTATACAGATGAATGTCCATTTTGTATCTGTGTATTCAAAGTGGTTAGGATAGATAGTTACATTCTCTTAATGAATAGAGCGATTTGTTCTAATGGTGTTTGTAAATAGGATATCACGTCCGCATCTTGTACAGCAATTAACCACTAAGAAGAATGTATGCTATGTGTTAATTATTGAAACTGTCCTACCAATTTGATTTGAAACATTCTCATTACTATTTGTTTATCAATAAAATTATGGGAAAAAATAGTTGCACAAAACTTGTAGTTGATTTTATTTATGTCTTTTTAAGGACTAACACATACAGTGGTGACCAAATGATCAAAGAGACAGATTTAAAAATTAGGAGACCAGTTTATGAGGCCACTACAGTGCAAAAGTTATAGATGAAAACAATGGTGTTAGAAGCATTATGAAATAATTGGCTAGGATTATGTGTTGAAGATAGAGTTTATAGGAATTTTTAATGAATTCATGTGAACTACAAGAGTGTCATAGTCCACTCACATTGGTACAATATATCCCCAGAGACTGGGTTATTTTTAATAGATATAAATTTATTATTCTTGTTTTGGAACCTGGAGAATCCCAAACTAAGACACAAGTGTTCAGGGTTTGCTGAGAGCTTCCTTGATGTGGCAAGAAGGATAAAAGCTGTGTTCTCACAAGGAAGATAGCAGGAGGGTAAAAAGGTGCCCAGATAGCTCCTTCTAACCTTTCCCTAAGGTCACCAAACCTGTTCACAGTGGTGGGTTCCTTAGGACCTAGTCATATCTGAAAAGCTTCAGCTCCTGATCCATTTCATTGGATATTAAGTTTCAACAAAAATTTCCAAGGTGAAAAATAATAAAATAATAGCAGAGACAGAAAAAACAAGTATGTGAGGATACCAAGTGTTGTGGCATAAACAATTGAAATCATGCAGATGCCATCTATGTAAAGAAGATTCACAGGGGTGCAGGTTTTGTGGTGTGAAAGAGAAAACAAAAGTTTGGATTGGACATTTAAATTTGACTTTCAGATATCAAAGTGGACACATGAGGTAAGTTTTGGGTATAGGAGGGAGTTCAGAAGCGAGATTTGTGATATTATTAAAAGTTGGGCCATCAGGATGCATACAAATGGTATTTAAAGCCATGAGATTGGATGAAATTGCCTAGATGTTAGTCTCAATAGAAAATGGAAGCAAAGAACACTGAAGACTGGGCCAGAATGAAGGGAAGAGATAGAGGGATTTATGGCATCCCAAGGGTCAGAGAACGTAGCTTAAACCCACACAGACCATTGAATTTGACAACATGGGGATCACTGGTTAAGTTAACAAGAGCAATTATGATTTTAGAGATGCATGCAAGAAATAATGGAATGGAAGGAAATAGATTTGAGAAGTAGAGATTATTCTTTCAAAAAAGATTTGTATATCTAGATGTGGTACTGTGTGCCTGTAATCCCAGCTCTTTGGAAGACTGGAGCAGAAGGATGCAAGTGCAGAGCCGGGCTGGGCAACTTAGGTACATGCTGGCTCAGAGTAAACTATAAAAGGGCCAAGGATGTAGTTTAGCAGTAGATTTTTCTCTTTCTCTTTTTTTCTTATGAATTTCAGACAGGTCTACAGGGTCTCAATAGACAGATTGACTCATGGTGATCCTACTGCTTTCAGCTTCTAAAGCACTGGGATTACAGGCGCATACCATCGATACCCAGTCTCAATCACCATCTCAGCGAGCCTTGGGGATGGGACCAGCACAGAAGGCCGAGAATTGAACCCTGGCCGCTACTCTCTGCAGAAACAGGCATGAGCTTTCTGGCTGTCTTAGCAGTAGATTTCTTTCTTTATTTTTGAATTGTACAATGACCATCTCTATTTCTTTTTTTTTCATAATTTTATTGATAAACAAATAGACAGTTTCAAATCAAATCGCTAGGACAGTTTCAATAATTAACACACTGCATACATTCTTCTTAGTGGTTAATTGCTGTACAAGATGCTGACTGGAGATCCTATTTACAAACACCTTTAGAACAAATCCCTCTATTTATTAAGAGAATGTAACTATATATCTATCCTAACCACTTTGAATACACAGATACAAAATGGACATTCATCTGTAAACCCTTTTTTTTGTTAAGTTCTGTTATTTGAATATTATAGGTGTG
>NW_004524766.1:4262239-4264441 GCF_000260255.1 Octodon degus | reverse complement strand
TTGATTCATTGCTTTCAGCTGTGTGATTTCCAATTTGTTCTGTGTTAGTGTCCTCTGCACTTGTTATGGGTGGTCTTGGGTTCTGAGGTTGCATTTTGTTCCTTCTCGTCATTTTGTGTAGCACTGTCTTCTGACCTTTGTTGTAGATCTTTGTTGTAGTTATAACCTTCGCATGTACTGAAGTTCAGGTGTAGCTCTGCAAAGTTTACACTTATCCAGCTGTGCCTGGCTTGGGTCTGGCTGCTGTGCTCAACTCCTTCCCGCTGTTGCCCTTGAGGGTGAACCTGTTTTGCCCCTGTGGCAAGATATTCTGCTCCTGGACTAATACTGGGTCTGGGGGGTTCCTGGAACGCGTTAGAAATTCCTACTTGGCAGGCAGGGTGGGGGAGGTGCTGCGGAGTGTGATGGGTATCCCAAGGGGGTGGGAGAGGGTCTGGCCCATGCTGCGCCTGGGCTGGGACTGGTCCCACCGGCACAGTGTAGCAGGAAGCTCTCCCACACACTCACCGGACCTGGGCTAGGACTGGGTCTGAGGGTTCTCGGAACGTGACAGAAATTCCTACCAGCAGTAGATTTCTCGCCTAGCATGCACCAGGACCTGGGTTCACCTCCTGGTACTGCAAAAACAAAACAAAGAGATTCATGTATAGGGTGCAAACAAATAAAGATATAGCGGGAGGAAGTTATGAGGCCAAGGTATTGGCTTTAAAGTCCATAGTCTAAAATATTATTACATTGGGGTGGAAGGACTTAGTGGGAAATTCAGTACATAGATGACACAGGAAGTAGAACAGGGACTTGTACCTTTAATAGGTGAGAAAGGATGGTACAGGTGAGAAAGAGTGGTTGTACTGGCATTGGATGGGAGTTGACATTCCAACCTAGGGCATAGACAGAACTCACAACACAAGAATACAGAAGGGAGGATTAATTTATCTGCTTATCTGACAAATACATAAGTGTCTATATTCTCATGATTTTTTTCTAGGTATTGAGAGTATATTTGTAGGGTATAGTGACAAATTCCTGCTTTTTATTTCTAGTGAGTGGTGACTGATTAGCATAAATTATATAGTATAGTATAATTATTAGGTGACATAGGTAAATTCTAACTTTAAAATGCTTTGATTGTATGAATAAATTAATTTGTAGGCATATATTTTTCTATGACTTATTTGAATCTCATTGTTTGAGATGATCATGTAAATTAAACAGAAAAAAGTTATGGCAGCCGTGTGGCAATCAAAGCAATACACAATCAGTGCTTGCTTCCACTTCCAAGTAGCGGCCTTGATATTGTATTTCCTAGACACTCAGGACAAGAGAATCTCAGAGAGGAGTGGATGACTTCTACGTCTTGAGTTCAAAGGTGAAATAAAGAAGAACTTGTGAGAAGTAAAAAGAGCTTAGGGGAACCAGGGCCAGCCTCTCACAGTAACAGATATACTGGACCCAGCTAGCTGTTTGACATTTTTTTGTCAGCACTTCTTTCGTGTTTATTATGTTATGTTTACAGTACATAAAGTTTCCATTCTTCACACGAAGTGGCTGCATGTCGTTACCACATTCTCATTCGTTTTTTTCATTCTCTCCTTCCCCTCCTATTTCTTCATTCTCTCGTTCTTCTGTTTTGTTTTTTGTTTTTGGTACATATTTGTGGTATATCTCATCACTTTTTAACATGTGTGGGTCAAATGAAGATAGTTTTGGGTTAACAATGAAAATAACTAAGTACTTGAATGAGATCCAGAGCGCAAGAAGAAATCTAAGTGAAAAATCTTGATTATTAGAATAGAAGCAGATCTAAGCCAAAAGCTAGAAATACTGAACTGGTGCCCACTTCTGCTGTCTATGTGTGTATGTGACTTCAAATCCCTTCAAGTTTTTGAGGCTTAACTTTCTCATGTGCAGAATATGTGCAAAAGCTACCTGTTTTCTTTAGCTGAGAAGGATTTTGTTGTTTTTTTTTGTTTGTTTGTGGCGGAACCGAGGATTGAACTCAGGCCCTTGTGAATGCCAGGGAAACACTTATTCCACTGAGCCATCTTCCTGGCCCCTCAGAAGGATTTCAGTCACAAAGATGATTATTTTATGTACACTTAATATATGCAGAATTGGGGATTGAACTCAGGCCCTTGTGCTTGCTAGGCAAGCACTTTTTCTACTATTCACTTATTTGGCCCCTGCATGTTCATTTTTGCA
>NW_004524766.1:4240535-4262139 GCF_000260255.1 Octodon degus | reverse complement strand
ATTTCAAACAACTTGGTTAAGAACATATCACACAAAAGGTAAGTGTTGAATCATGTCTGATTCTAAAATCTGAATTATTACTGTGTTTTACAGTGTCTAACAAGCAACGACACTCAAGTTAGATCAAAAGAATGTGAAAACGCTTGGTAAATGTCTTTTATTCTTAGATTGGCTTCAGCATTCCCTGCTTGTTTCAAAAGGGGAGGTGGTAAAAAAAATCTCTTCAAATAATTTAAACATGTGACCAATGTCTCATTTTCCTGAAAACTATCTTGCTTTGAACTGTTTCATTTACCTGTGTTCTAGTCCACTTGTCTCGGGGGTGGAGGTTGGGGAGAACAGTTTTTGGGTTGATTGCCTATAAATAAAGTGGAAAAGCTGAGTAACAAGTACTTTTTTCCAATTTCTCATGTGCAGACATTTATGAGTTATGCAGATTGTAAGTTAGGGCATAACAGTGCACTTGGAGTTTACAATAATACATCTGCAAATTAGCTTGCTGCCAGAGTTGCTTGTATTTGTAACACATCTAATGTTTTTCTGCTTAGCAGCTATGTTATGGATGAACTTGAAAGACAGAAGCAGTATTTTTATGCTAATATGCCATAAAATGTCTTTGCTAAATAAGCAATCCCTTCTGTAGCAAGGCTTATTTACAGTGATATAATTTAGAAGTGTCCCCAGTGACAACCTTTTGAGCCATATTAGTTAAATGACAGAACATCCACAGTGTTAAATCTACAGCAATATATTATAATGGGGGAAAAATGCCTGAGCAGCAGGGAGCCTTTAATACAGAACTCTGTAGGCCACTTAAATAGTGTAATCTGGCTTTCAAGTGGCGCATTCTAAAGAATCTGTATGAACCTTGCTTTGGGGTTTCAGAGAAACAGAATGATATTGAGGACAAAGCTCTGTTCTGGATCTACCTGTCACTGAGGTGCTCATGCTGCTCTTCTACAAAGCCAGGTGGGATCATTTTTCCAGGAAACATCAATTACTTCTGCTTTTGCTCAGAAATGGCACAGTTATTTTTAGATGCATTTTCCACTGGTCTACAAAGTATTACAATTGCCATAACATATTGGGCAGTGTCATAATGGTATAAGGAACCCAGAGCAAAATCTGCCTACCCCTGATATTGTCCTACACAGCCTTGGAAAGCAGCAGGGTTCTGTCTCTTGTACTTCTCCTACAGCTACCAAAGCAACACTGCGGATGGCAAATGAATGAGTTAGAATTTTGCAGATTTGCAGCACCATTAGGTTTACAAGTTTTTTTTTTTCCTGTGAGATCAGCATCAGCTTATGAAGTTCATTTTTGCAATAGCCTTATATGAAGAAAACAAACGAGGTTCTTCCAGGGGCTATTCAATTCCCAAATAGCAAGTGAGCTACTTTGGAAGTTGCATTACCAAAGCAATAGCTGCAGAAATTACACTCTGTTGATTTGACTTCCACTGGTAGGTGATTTATATTGGGAAATAATCCTTGTGTGTGGAGAATCTAGTTTATCACGATCTAGTTGCTTGTACTGATGGAATGCATATATTCAGCCAAGACACTTGCAATAAGCATTTTGTTAAAATATAAACAAATGGAGTCTTGTGAAGGTAAACTTCTTGACTTATGAATTAACACCTAGAATCTTGACATCTTTTTCTTTCTTGGAATTCCTTCAACTTATGCTCTATGATAACATCTATGATTTATAGAAAAAAAGAATTGTTGTCTTTATACTCTCTCAAGAAAAATTGTCTCCAATTGCTCTCCTATCTTCGGTTGGTACATTTTAAAACCAGTTCCTCTAAGAAAAAAGTAAGCTACTTTGGCCTTTTGTTTAAAACCTCTACCATGAATTTGTTTTTCAAAGATTCCTCTATATGTATGGCTGTACATTCTGCCATATATTTATCAATTTCATTTTTATTCTTTCAGTCAATAAAGAGCTATCATTTTAAGTTCTTGTAGATTCTTAGACTTTTTTTTTAAACTAAAGGTGATCCAGATCATATAGATTATTGAATCTCACCTTCGTCAGTAATGTTTACTAATGATAACTTGTCTCAGGTGTCAAGACTGGGTCATCCATCTCTGTTCTTATTGTCTAGCTAAGATGAGCATTGAACTGTTACTCTAGTCTAAAGATTACTACAGACCAGCTTGTGTAGGTGTTCTGAACTCTGTCTAAACTCTGTCTAAATCTGTTATCTGATTTTTGGTTAAGAAGAAGATTTCAGTTTCCAAGTCTGTCAGTCTTTCAGCTTTTAAATATACATGTATCTATTTCTTTCCATAAATTTTGGAATTTGTGTCCAGAATTCAATACCAGCAAACAATAATGAAGTTATCTTAAGTTGAGCAGTTCGGTGGGGAGATGGTGACATTTCAACACTTATTCTTAATCTAGATAGAACTTTCTAACCTCTAGCTCACTAAGTTCCCTTTGGTCTCTCCATTTTTAATAGAAAAAAATTATTATAATAAAAGCAAAATTAATTCTAATTCTCCAAATTAAGTTGTGAAATGTTTTTAATTACATGCATAGAGGCAATTTACCAAATCAATTTATTTCACTCAGTTATTTGCTTCAATTCATGGGGTAGGGAATTTTAAAGTAATTTTAATTTTACTGAAGTGCATCAAGATATTTGAGTGAAAGATCTAAATGCAAGAGTCTAAAGATGGTGCCAGGAGAGAGCAATTGTTGATAACAAGCGTTCTGTAATTTTTAGAGACATTTTTCTTTTCAGCTGGTGGGAGGCAGCTCATGCTCAGTAGTGGGGCTGCTTTAGACAATTAGAGAGGTATTTATTATTATTATATAGACTTTAGGAAAAGATTGGAAACATTTGATTTCGGATCCCCATCAAGTCCTTAGCCTGGTGGGGAACATCTGATTTGCCTGAGGCATCTTTTCAGACAACAACAAAAACAAAATGTAACAACAGAAGATTTTTTCTCACCCGGTCCTGTGATGTGCAATGTATTTTATTTTATTTTTTCTGTATTTTAGGGAAGGGTCTCCAGGGTGTTCAGGGTCTCACTACTAGATCGGACTCATAATGATCCACTTGTTTACAGCCTCCCAAGAGCTGGGAATACAGGCGTGCACTACCACACCCAGTCTCAATAGCCTTCTCAGCGTGCCCCGGGGGGGGGGGGGTCGGCTGGGCAGGCCCCAGGGATTGAACCCCTGCCCCTGCACTTGCTTTCAGGAGCTTTAATCTGCAGAGATATTTGACCAGCCCTTGTATTTTATTTCTTATGCTATCATACCAAGCCCTGTTTTTCCAGGGAATCTTGTGTGTTTGCTATAGCTTTTTAATGAGAAGCGTGAATTCTTTAATTTGCATAAAAGTTGAGCCGATACTGAATGAAAATTGTGGAACTGTTTTTGATGTTTTGTGTGTTTTTAATTAAAGGTGATTAAACCAAGATGCAAATATTGTGAAGTGGTTTGCACAGTGTGGAATAGTAGCATTTTGTGTTTGGTGTGGAACTTTATGTATCAGTTTGTGGCAAAGACTTAGGGTGTCTGATGAAGGTGTTTAAAAACAACTTCCTCTGGAAGTCCAACAGTGTTCTAGAGAATTTATACCTTAAATGTCTTAAATTGATGATTGAAACCATTTAAAGATGAAGCTTTTATATTTTTAAACTGTTGCTTTTCACAGGTATGTTCTTTTGGCTTTGGGTAATTCTTTAATAACACCTTAGACATATAGAAGGCTTATAGAAGACTAGAGTATAATCTTTAAAAGTTAGGTGGTTAAATCAATTGCATTGTTAAAAAATTCTTAACCTTAAATTATTTTTCTTCAGAAAGAAGGACTTAGAGATTATGATTTTTCCCTTAAAAATGGGAATACTCCCGTCTTTTTATTTTTTAAAAATGTTTTTTATTGAGAAACAAGTAGCAATGAGACAGTTTCACAACTGATTACTAGCACATTTTCAATAATTAGTACATTGCATATTGTTGTCTTAGTGGTTATTCATTGTACAAGTTGCAGGCATGATATCCTGTCTCAAACACTATTAGAACAAACCTCTATTCATTGAATTAAGAGAATTGAGCTGTATATCTATCCACTCTCATGGTTTTAGCACATAACATCTAAGGTAATGGGGAGTACACTGGTGTATTAAAGCAAATTTATGCAAGCAGTATTTTCCAGACATCTGAAATCCATGGCCGTGTTTGAAAAAATCTGTTCCCTCAGCAAATGAAACAATGGGATGTATGCATAAATCTTTCTCTATTGGTATATAAAAAATTAAAAGATTGTTTGGTAAAGCAAGGTAGAAAAGGCTTAAAATTAGGAAAACCAGAATTGTAAATGCATAAACTCTTATTGGTTACTCCATAAATCTATAAATTTCCTCACAATTTTTACAACCCCATGGTGACGTAAAAGTCTGAAACTTTTAAGTAGGGTTTAGCACATTAAGCAATACGCAGAAGATGAAATAGCATTAACTGTATTTTCCACATTGTAATTATGATTTATTAATTCTTATATTTTGAGACCAGACAGGATTATTTTTTTGACTAGTGAACAATAACAATCATTCTTACTACGTTAAACATGTGCTAGCATGTGTGACTATGTGTTCATATATGTGTACGTATGATAGCAAGGAGCTTAGCATGGGACAAATGGAAAAAGGTAGATAACCTTAGTAGATACCACAGAAGAGCAGATGCACGTATTTTCTAGTATTGTCTACCTTGGGTATTAAGAATCTTTGACTCCCAGATGCGGTACTTGTGTCCAGTGGTGGCTACTGAGAAATGAGACTAACAGAGAAGTGTGGCTGCCACTCCAGGGGCTCAGAGCTTGGGAAAGTTCTCTATGTTCTGCCCTGTCCTTGAATGGGCAAGTCCCCTTCCCATCCAAGCTGCAGCCACATCTCTTGACCTGGTTATATTTAAATGTTAGTCAGAATTCCACCAGAGTCTGTGATGTTCTGTTGAACCTAACACTTTGCTCCCTTGAAGGTGGGACCCGTAGCTGGGTTAATTTTCTTAGCCTTGGCTTTGGCCAGTTCCAAAATTGACTTCACATTTCATGGTAGCTGACCACCAAGATCACCAAATGCTTTGTAGCTAGGGTTGCACGGCACCATAAAAGCTACATTGATTGGGACAGCTTGATGGCCTTTTGACTTCCAGCAAAATGATTACTACAGTAATTTGGATGACTATTGCTCTATTAAACTATCTTTATATGTATAAAATTTAGCTGAGATAAACCACTTAGAAAGCTATTTGATATTGAAAATTTGTTCTGTACCATGTGGGCCCTGATAGGATCAGATAATGAATAAGAGCAGGCACATTTCCACCAACAGAGAAGAAAAGTAAATAATAAGCATTTCATGATACTACATCCTTAATTAAGACAGCAGAGATAACAAGTTTTTGTCTTTCCAGGTCAGTCAGCTGTTATCTAATCTTAAATGCCTAGACCCACATGTCTTGTATATTTTTCTCATCTGGCCCAAGATCAATTAAACAGATAATTACTTTTCCATAATTAATCTATTTATACTATAGCAGAATCACTTATATTTTAAGGTATTAATAATGATTAGTACTTATAAATGACTGTTAAGTTTTGGGTATACAAAAGAATGAATCAGGGCTGGGGAGATGGCTCAGTGGAATAAGTGCTTCTTTGGCAAGCGCAAGGGCATGAGTTCAATCCCCGGTTCCACAAAAAAAAAAAAAAAAAAAAAGGGGAATGAATCATCTAAGTACTACAAAAATTGATAGTTATCATATTTATTTAAATGGAGATACATCTCCTTGACTATAGCTATTTATGTTTTATATTACAAATAAAGGTAAAATTCTAGGAAAAAGTGAAAAATCAAATTTTGTAATGTTACAAGTAAAAAATACTTTTGAAACTTATTTAAATGGGCCCTTTATAAAATATAAGCATGGCAAATTCTAGTTTAATGATAATACTTTTATTTTAGCAAAACTCAAAACATTTTTATGGAACCAAAGCTATTAGATAATTGTTTTACTGTAAGATCATGCTTTTGGAGTCTCTGATGAAGGCTATTTGATAACGCTTAATTAACTTGAGCCCACAAATATACTCACAAATAAAATGTTAAAGATTGATAGCTGTATAATTTGTCTGCAGAAGTGTTAGAATTTATTACTCAACTTGAATTGGGAGAGTATGTTTTCCAAAAGCCATGTGCTATGTTAAGTGGACAAATAGGATCAGGTGAAATCAGAGCCCAAAGAGCACCCCACTGTAATTCAAGTTGACCTTCATTTGAACAATCCTGTGACATTTAAATTTTCTGTTCCTTTAACAAAAGTTTAAGATTGTAAATTTATCATAACCTTGTGCATCATCTAAGTGCACCAAGGAGGGATTTAAATGTTGGAAATCTGACTTATTGGGCATAGATTACATTTATGGATTCTCCAATGGTGGATTTCAATATTTACTAATCATATATGAGTTTCATCTTTCATTAATTTGTCTTCAAAATCTGTCTGGACATGGAATGTGTTCCTTGGTATGATGCTTCCATGGCCCGATGGGGTGGGTGCCTGTCATACTCTAAAAGAGATCAGAGAAGGTGTCCTTCTTTGATCAAAAGAGTAGACATCGTCCATTCTTGTAGGCATCCACCCCAGCCCACCCCAGCCTTTGCCCGGGCACCAGACGTTGTATAGGATTGAGCAAAGTGAAGAGAAAACTGGGAAGAATGATCTTACCTTTCCTAGTGTTGTGATTTGTGAGAATTCTTGTAGTCTGTTTTCCAAAGTTCTGTATGCAAAACCAATACTCGTCTTCTCTCTTTATTTTCTTTTACTTTTGACATTACTTGTCTTTTCCCTGAAGGACACCTTAGAAGCATAGGACAGTGGAACTGCCTTAATTTTCTCTTATGTTGCCGCCTTTACACACAGTGACCTTGGAGGATGGCCTATTTTGGCTGAGTAGAGCTGTTCAAGAGGCTCTTGGGTAGAGAGGTGGCTGTCTCTAAGCTACAGAAACATGAGGGCAAAACCCAACCTCCCGCTTCCACATGCTGTGCTGCTGCCCCACAGGATGACCTTTCCTGCGAGGGTTATAGCTGCAGAACTGCCAGCCCTGAGCCCTTGAGGATGTGTTTATCTTTGCAGTTGAATTCAGGGCAGGGGAGGAGTGTATAAAACCTGACAGTTGGAAAAGATGAAATTTTTATATATAGGTGATTAGAAGGCTACTGTGTTTGCCTTCTTTACTTGGCTTTGATGAACCTTCCAGTCAGCAAGTGGAGCAAAGAAAGTAGCTTAATAATTTCATCTGTGGAAGTATTTTTGGTATTGTCTTTAGATTAAGTAAACTACATGATAGTTCAGGTAAGAGAATATAAGATACTTCGGATAAGAACTGGAGATGTGGGCTGGGGAGATGGCTCAGTAGAATAAGTGCTTCCCTGGCAAGTGCAAGGGTCTAAGTTCCATGCCTGGTTCTGCCAAAGAACTGGAAATACCTTCTTGATTTATTTTTTTTTATTTTTTTTATTTTTTTTATTTATTTGAGACAGAGAGAGAGAGAGAGAGAGAGAGAGAGAGAGAGAGAGAGAGAGAGAGAGAGAGGTGTGTGTGTGTGTGCGGCCAGCTCAGCCCACCAGGGGGTGGGGCTGGCTGGCATGTGGTGCTGGGGGATTGAACCATGGTCCCCGATGCCTTGCCAAGCTTGTTCTAAGTAGGTGCTTTAGACCACTGAGCCATCTCTCCAGCCCCTTGACTTCTTAATTCAGGATGTGTCCACAAGAAGCCAGTGGATTAACTGTATTATTTAGTTACTTTTTTCATTATTTGTCACTTAAACCTCATGTAATTGTGGGCCTTAGTTCTATTTATTTATTTTATGATTAAAGAAACACAGCTATTTCAATCCATGATCCAGAGAGATTCATACTTAAGAGTGTTACTGTCCTCTATAAAGAAGCAGAAGATATGTTATAATTTAGAACCAGCAAGCTCCCCTAAAGCTTCATGCTTTCTGAAATTGGGCTTTTGTAAGGTGACTGGATCTTGGAGGCACCCTGCTCATCATTAAAAGTAGCAGCGAGATGGACGGAGGATTTTGAAGGACAAAGGACTGAAGATAGAAAGAATTTTGTGGGCACATCAGAAGCCAGAAATACTGATAGCTTGATTTTCATTGGTTGAATTTGTCCTCACTTTAATGTCCCAAAGCCCTGTATTATTTCCATTACTTTGGCATGATTTAGTGGTACAGTTTATTAACTATAACTCTTGCCAAGTCTCATGCCCTAGCAGAATCTGAGTCTTTTATCATGAATGCGGGTGTACCCTTGCAGAAGGCTCTTGCGAGTCACCCCATTATTCAGAAAAGATGTTGTCCGCATCCTATTGGCTGCTTCTCTGATAACTATGTAGTGTTGTTGATAGCCGAGCAAAACACACTCTGTTGGATCTTATTGCTTAAATATTCCCACTTCTAAAATTACCACCACACCATTGGGGGGTGAATGAACACACGATTACGATTTCAATTTGACAGTTTTAACGGAAACGGCATAGGGGTTTAATTAGGCCCTCTCCATGTGCTTCATTGGTTCTCAGATGGGTTTTCATTCCAGCAGAAGCACATGTGGATTCTACTGTGGAAGTTACATTTTCTTGTACCTTGTCCAGCTTATTCAACAAAGTAAAACAACCATCAGTTAGTAGGTTGGGTGTGCCAGACACAAAAGGAAACTCGTTTGGCAACGCTAGAGAGGAGTTGCACCTTCCATCTCCATTTCTTTATGAAAGAGGATTGAAGAAGTCAAGGAAATGACGAGTTTTTGTCTTCGTGCTATAATAAAAGATACTAGGCTACAGTGAAATGTTCACAGCTTGGACAATAGCAGCAGCTTGTTAGCTTTATTGGAAGAGAAATAATCATGAAAGCTATTGTTGAAATAAGTTACTGGAGACTTCAATAGGAAATTATATGTTAGGTTTTTTTTTTATGTATTTAGTGCAGCATCTACAGGATCGTCATTATCTCAGATGTATATCGGACTCGTAGCGAGCCTCCTGTTTCCTGCCTTCCACGTGCTGGGATGACAGGCGTGCGCCACCACGCCCAATCTCAATCGCTGTCTCAGTGCCCGTCCGGGACAGGTCCGGCACAGCAGGCCCGGAGTTGGACCCCTGGCCCCTGAATCTACCTAAACAGGCACTTTAGTCTGCTGAGCTATTTGGCGGGCCCTATATAGTAGTATTTTGACGTTTTCCTTTGAAATATATTTTTCTTTTAAAATGTGAACCTGTCTTTTCTTTAGAATTCTGAAAGTCCTCACCTTTCCTCGTAACAAGTGAATGGTTGAAATGTCTAAGGATTGAGTCTGGATGTAAATGAGGGGTGACAAGAGCAGAACTGAAGTTCACCACAGGTGTTTGTGTGGCCTGCCACTAGGGCTGGCTGCAGGGTCTAGAGTGCCACCATCCCCTCCCAGGGAGGAGGCTGTGGCGACCCCCTAGTTTAATTCCCTGAAGGCTGCACATGGCTTGCTCGTGCAAGAGCTTCCTCTCTCCTTTGCCCAGCCTGGACCTGTGTCAGCCGTCCACAGTCTCTACTTTTAGAACTACTTTCCTTGTGTCAACCTTCCGTCTGCCCTGCATTAAGTAACCCTACGTCCTCTCAGGCTCTAAGCTGCTAACAACAAGGTATAATTTTTCATCCCTGCTGCCCCACAGAGTTTGTCCATTAGTTCTCTCCCCTGAGGAGAATCTCATGATCAGGTGGTCTCCTGTGTTTTCCTTCTGTGGAATATAGTGCATAGCATTGTCTCACATAGAAAGATACAGAGCACGTGAGAAAATTATGAGACAAAGTGCTGTCTACCTGTAAGCAGGTTTCATGCCTGCATACATTCTGCTCAATGTTTGCAACATTTGGAAGCTTAATTAGCTCCCTTTTTAGAGTTCACTGGCATGTAATAATTGATCTTTCTAGTAAAAGCTTTAAATGATAGTATTTTCAGTGGGATTTTCTATTTGTTTCTTAATCTATCCATTATAGACATACTACGATTTAAAAAATATTGAAGAAATGTGTCTTGCCCTTTGTATGGTTTTCTAAATAATTGTGTAATAATCAGAACTAAAAAAATTCTTGCTTGTACCTGAATCCAATGTAATATTTACCTTTAAATTAAATATGTAAGTGTAAAGAGGGTGTAAAGAATGCATATGTACGATAAGCCATACTCCTTTATCACCACGTATGATTGTTTATTTAATCCTTACTCTATTTTACATTGTGTGGTTACAAGGTAGTGTGGCTTATGTATATTGTCTGCTGTTTGAATTTTCTTTCTAGAAGGGTTCCATCTTTTCTTCTCTGTCTCTGGTTTCCTCTCTTTTAATTTCCTTTGAATTCCTCTTTACTTTCAAAAACTCTGCATTTGTTACGCACATATGATATTCTACACAGAGTGCTGAACTAGATCTGGTTAACAAAAGGTGCTGTACGAGAGTGGGTCTGATTCTGTCCTGGCCACTTCCAAACTGTATAGATACACCTTGTTCTGTAAGCAGCCTTTATTTCTCAAATCTCTCAATTGAAGGAATGAATACACAACAAAACTAGTATGAAGAATAAAGACAATGGAGCTTATAAAACTTTTTTTAAAATTTTATTTGTGTGTGTGTGTGTGTGTGTGTGTGGCCAGCTCAGCCCACCAGGGGGCGGGGCTGGCTGGCATGTGGTGCTGGGGGATTGAACCGCGGTCCCTGTGCTTTGCTAAGCTTGTTCTAAGTAGGTGCTTTAGACCACTGAGCCATCTCACCAGCCCAAGCTTATAAAACTTAACACCATTTTGTTTTCTTAGTGTGTGTTTATGATGCATAATAATTTCACTGATCTTGGAGAACTGCTACCTATAGATATCATGTCTTGATCTTTTTATGCCCCATCTCTTCTCCCTCTTCCCCTTTCTGTGCTACACCACTTCCATGTATTTTGATAGGGCAAACCCCACAAACTAATGGGAGGCCACAGACCATGGAGAGGGACAAAGAGAAGAAAATTAGTTCTAAGCATATGAATTACCCATGTTATTAGTTTATTTGAGAAGTCACTTGTAGGAATGTTGTCATGGGTAATACAACTTAAGATCTTTCCATTTCCATTTCCTACGCCCAATTCTCAAAGCAGCTACGCCGAGCTGTGAGGCAGTCCTCTGCGGGCACGTAGACCTTGGTCTTCACGCCTGACTGCATGGAACAGCACTGAATGGGCCACTTTAATTTCCCAGACATTATCTTCTTCCTCTCCAAGGAAAATTTTTAAAAAATGAAAGAATTGCATAATATACTTCCTAATCTAAAAACTACATATGCTCACACTTATTAATTCTTCCTTAAGTGTTTATAATACTATTTTTAGTACCAAGTTTACCAAATATGCTACTACACATAGGCAAAGTGGCCAGAGGAAGACAGAGAATGACATGAGGTATTGTGAGTGAGCTCTGTTTCCTCAGAGCTCTGAGACTTGCACTCAACTGGTACGATGGAATGGGGTCTCTTCTCCTCTCAGGAAGATGCTCCGTGTGGAGGGAGGGGCTCTGCCACTGATTAGCTAGGCGACTTTGGACCATGCAAGTGACTGTTCTTCGGATTTCATTTTCCTTGTCCATAAAATGAGCCAGATGTTCTAGATAACTTTTAAATCTCTTTCTAGTGCCAGAATCTCAAATTACAGCACCAGTTAGCTCCATTTGATTGGTTCATGTGTTAAGAAAAAAAAATGTAGGCTGGAGGCCTCTTCTTAAAGTGTCAACGCAGGTTACATTACAACTTTTTGATGAAAGATTCCACTTGTCTTGCTGCCCTTCACCACATGTGATAATTTATCTCTCATGGAAACAGAGATTGTTGTATCATATATATGTCTTACGGTCTGTAATGTACTTTGAATTCTCTGTCTCTCTGTCTCTGCCTCTCTCTCTCTCTCTCTCTCTCTCTCTCACACACACACACACACACACACACACAGAAACACACACAGACACGTTCTTATAAATAACAAGTAAAACTTCTTCAGGACAACAGCACTAAATTTAGTCCAGAGAAGCAAACACATGCTTTTAAACACAGATCTAGTGTCTAACAGCTAAGATCACTGCCACAATACAATCTTTTTCTTCTTCTGTTTTCCCCCCCCTTTGGTAAGGTTTTATAATAACAAACAAGACCTTAACAGTCTATAACTATCAATGTAAGGGACCAATGAAAGATGGCTTTATTGGTCCTATGTTTGGTCTTAGATTTATTTATTGGGATATCTTACATATTTTATTTTTTTCTTAATTTAAGTTTATTGGTACAATTTGGGCACACATAATGGCCACATTCACTATAGGGGATTTGAACCTGTGCATGAAATTTCCTGATTCTTTTTTATCCCCCATTCTCATCTCCTCTTTTTAAATCCCCTTCCCCTTCCTGTCCACCTGGCTCAGTTTTCATTTTATCCTTCTTTTCTCATTTTTTTCCTTTCCTTTCTTTCCTCTCCTCTTCCCCATTTCCATTTTCCTTTTGAATAAAATTTTCTTATTTCACAGTGTCAGTTGTACATTTTTGTTATTATTGGCATTTTCCATTTATCATATCAGAGAGATAATGCGATATTTACAATGCTGTCCTATTTACTTCATTTATGATTAAAGTGTTCAGATCCACCCATTTAGCTATAATTGTCTCAATTTTATCTTTCTTTATGGCTGAATAATACTTCCTATATGTAAAAAATATCCACATCTTTTTTATCCACGCATTCATTGAGGAGCACTTGGGTTGTTTCCAATATTTAGCTGTCACCAACAGCGCTGCTATGAACATGAGTGTTCATCATGGGTTAAATGAAATTTTCAAACGGAATTATTGGCAAATTAAGAGGATATTATTCTCCTGAAAAGAAAAAAGAGAGAGAGAAAGAAAGAATATTGTGATTCATAGTCGCTGCCTAATTTTGGCAACTATAGTTTTGAAAAAATGAGCATCTTGAGTCACGGAGTTGTGAGTGGCCACTCTGGTAGGCATATCTGGAGTACCAAGAAAGGTGGACTTGCATGCAGCCCCTGGGAGGCCCTCCACATTAGCCCCGAGAGGCAGCATTCTGAGCAGCAAGCGGCAGCACGGGTTACCGAGCAGGGTCTCCATGCCGTGTACAGATCCTCCTTAAGTTTCTGTGATTACGGTTGTAAGATGACACACTATGGAATCCTCTTGGGCAAATATTGAAACAGTTGCTCCATTTCCTAGGTTACTAATCCCTGGATCTTGATGTGTTGGGCAAATATTTTTTTTTTTTTTGCCAGCAAGAAGCTGGACAGTAAGCATTTAGAAACAGAGGTACATTCAAAATTATCAGGAGGCAAAAAAAAAAAAAAAATCGAAGCAATGCATGAATTTACAGATTAGCTGGCAGCACCTTATGCTACATTACTGGGGAAATTAAATGTCAATAGAAGTATAAGGTTGAACTATGGAATTGCCACAATCTTGCCCATAATGAAAAAAAAAAATTAAAGCTACATTCTTTCATGAACACCTCCTCTTACCTTAGAAGGCAGGCTCTGCCAACTTCGGAAGTGATACTGTGAATCCCTAACACGGGCTTAGTGGTATCTTGCGTTGACCGTTCAAGTTGCTAACTGGTACCTCCATTTTCATCAGAGTTCACATAACATATAAACTGAGGAAATGTTCTTGTCCCTTTTTACTCAAAAACCATGAAATTTTCACTTAGAATCTACCTAGATCTATGAGAAACTTGTACAAATTTTTGTCTGTGTTTCCGATACCAGTTTAACCCTTATGGATATTTAAATTAATTCATATCTATAAGAAATACATTTTGTCTTTCTTGAGACAGGGTCTTGCTATGCAGTTCAGACTTGTCTTGAACTCACTTTGTAGCCCAGGGTGGCCTCAAGCTCTCAGTGATCCTCTTGCCTCAGCCTCCCGAGTGCTGGGATTACAGGCATGTGCCACCATGCCTGGCTTTAACAAATAATATTTCACACTGTACCTATAGAAGTGAATCAATATCCATAGATGCATAAATAAAATTGTAACACATTGTGATTCAGAAGACAGGAATGCCTGTGGTCCCGTGACCCTGCCTGCTTGCTCAGGTTTCCTTTTCTTTCAACACTCACCTGTGGGTGGGCTGTTCTTACAGCTTTCTGCTCCTCCCGGGCCTCAGACTTCCCCTGCCAGCTGAGCCGCCATGCCCTGCAGGGCCCTGAACCTGTCTGGCATTCTCTCTGCAAGTGACCTTCCAGTGGATTGTCCCCTTGTGATTCCCACTGCTGAGAGGTTCTGGGAGGTGACTCTTCTCTTCTGGGAGGTGGCTTTTCTCTTCCCTACTGTCCCTCCCACCCCAAGCTTGGCTGATGTGGCCTGGATGCAGCTAGGGACATTGGAAGGGCAGAGTAGATCTTTCAGAGAGAATCTTACACCCTGATACTTAGTGCGTCATCCTCACCAGGTAAGTTCTGATTTTAATCAGAGATCAACAATATCTTTAAAGTTTTTGCTGCTGAAAACTAAGGCAAAGCCAGTTGGAGATGCTCAGTGTTCGGCAAGTCATACCATGGAGACACTTCTGTATTTATACAAAGTGTGACAGGGTAGATAAAGAGGTCATGTTAGCTTGTTTTTATTTCTAAAATAATAAAACAGCAAAACAAAAAGTGCTTTAAAATGAGTTTCCCATTTTTTTCTGTTATTAATTCCATCTTCTCTCTTGTCATTTAAACTTTTATTTCCATCAAGTTCCACAATAAACTTATCACATGTTTTCCAAAAATCATTCTGGGTCCAATCAAGAAATGCAGAAATAATGACATTTCCAAGTGAGGTTATAGTTGTACAACCTTATCCATCTCCTTAGAGTTGCAAATATTAAGTTTGGGAACACTTTAAGTGTTTGTCAGCATGATCCTCTGAAAATAACAAAAGGTGAAATATTATTTGATTGAACTGATCTCTCAAGCACACACACACACACACACACACACGAATGAAGTGTAAGTCAATTGACTGCTGTAAGTGTAATTTACATGCGACTATTTAGTAACTCAACAAATCTCAAAGTTACAAATGAGCAATCCATCAATAATTCTTTTCAACCCATTTGTCATTCACATGAGTGCCATTTGTTCTTAGCAGAATTGGGAGGCCACTCTTCCATGCAGGAGAAAGAATAGCTGTTTCACTGGCTACTCTTAAAAGGAAACAGCTATGTAGCTCGAAGTTTTATTCTCAACCACGAAATGTATAATTTGCGAGATAAAAATAATACAGTTTTTCTTTAAAATCTCAGTTCATCACACTTTAGTTTTCAAGCAACTAGATAACCAGAATTGATTTGTTTTTACTTTTTAAAAGCACTCTAGAAAACCACTGATTTTGTTTATAGCAATGTTTGCTTGTTCCCACAATTAAATTTGCATTCTTATAGATGAATTTCTTCTCCAAACATAAGTATGTCTTACATTAGTTTGTCCTTAAAATGACATCAAATATTTTTACAGACAAAGAAATAAACAAAATGAAAAGGAGCCCCCCCTAAATTTTTTCAATTTTTTTTTTCCTCTTCTTGCATTGTGAAAATGGCACTTACCTTTCAATTCCTCATGTAAATGCTCAAAGATTTTCCTAAATTCACAACTTATGGGTTGTCTTACTGAAAATAATAGCACTTTTATTACCTTTATTTTCTGTAGTCCCTTTACATTTTAGGAGAAATTTGAGTTTTTTGGTAAAAGGCATTTTAACTGGAGCAAACAGTGGGTTTCGATTATCTGTCATCTTTTAAAATGTTTTGAAGTTTGAAATTTCTGTGAACAATCACTGTTATGGCCTTTTGTATATAAGGCACTAATGATGAGTTGGGGATGTTAGGAAACAACTTATGTTACTGTTGCAAACACTGTATCTGTTATTGATCTCACACAGCCAGCTTTTGTGCAAATTTCTTTTGTGACAAGGATTTATTATACTTATCAAAGGGCAAGAATGAAAGGCTCCAGCACTGAGGTTTTGAATGGTGACTGGCACTGAATGGAGATGGCTCTAGACCAATCAGATATGCCGTAAGACGGCGCTCAGAGGTCAACAGCCAATGTAGAAAGTGACAAGCAGCTCATGGAGCGTTCCTCGTAGGGAGCTGGCGCGCGAACCCAGCCCATCTGGATTCTTTCCTTATCCCCTTCCCCTTCCTCTCCTCTCCATCTCTTGGTCCCCTCTCCATTTGAGAAAAATCTAGCTCATTTTTTTTTTTTTTTTTTTGTATTTTAGGGAAGAGTCTACAGCGTGTTCAGGGTCTCACTACTAGATCGGGTTCGTAATGATCCACCTGTTTACAGCCTCCCAAGAGCTGGGATGACAGGCCCGTGTCAGCACAGCCAGTCTCAGTATCTGTTTCAGCGCACCCCGCGTGTGGGGCCGGCAGGGCAAGCCAGGGACCTAACCCCAGGCCCCTGTGCCTGCTTACCTGATTAAAATCCGCTGAGCTATTTGGCCTGCCCTGGCTTCTTATTATCTTTATTTTGCTCTTTATTTGAACTTCAGGTTTCCCACGTAAGAGAAACCATGTAAGCATGTACATCTGATTTACTTCATTTAGCATCATGATCATCTATTTTCATACAAATGACTTAGGTTTATCCTGCTTGTATTATTTTAGGCTATTAAATTCACTCAACAAAAGATAATGAATATAGATGAGACTGTTGAATTTTGTTGATAACATAATTGGATATTTGAAGATAGAATCATAAACGGTCCTGGACTCCAAGAACTTCAGCCGGTGAAAGTCTAAAGCACAAACCAGTATCTTTCTTTTTCATGTCTTTTTCTCTCCCATTGAAGTTTTATGTGTATGGAACAGTGTATTTTATGTTTTATTCAATGTATGCTATGTTATTTTATTTGTGTTGTAAACTAACTCTGAGAAATAAAATCTCTATTAAATTGCTAACGAAAATAAATCTTTAATGTTAAAGATAAGCAATCAAATAGGTTACCACTATTTATAATTAGCATTGTGGGAACAGATTTGACATTTTTACGCCAGTACTATGGGATCTACTATTAAACTTCGCTGGATTTTGAGAATTTTAGACTTACAAGGTTGTAGTAACACCTGTGCACTGATATAGGAGTATGCATCAGTAATGCTTTAAGTTTTTGACATCCTATTTTGTTTTCCATTTTTGGGAACATATCTTTCTATAGGGTGTTCGGGTCTCACTACTAGCTTGCACTCTTAGTGAGCCGCCTGTTTACAGCCTCCCAAGAGCTGGATTGCAGGTGCGCGCCACCACGCCCAGTCTCAGTTGCTGACTCAGCATGTTCCGGGACCGGCCTGGCATGGCAGTCCTGGGGATCGAACCCCGGCCCCAGTGCCTGCTTGTAGGCTCTTTAGTCCACTGAACTATTAGGCTGGCCCTGACATCCCATCTTAATAGGCTTAGAATGTGCATATTAGGTGGCACATTGCATTTTTAAAAATCTATCCAAGTAATTTAATATAGGAAAAATATTTTATGCAAAAGTACGAAGTGCAATACTTCATGCAATATGTTCTTTGCAATATTTTATGCAGCATTTAAATTCCCCCTCAGTAAAAGCAAAAATTGGGTTGATTTAGCAACGTAATATAAAACTCCTCAGTGACATGTTACATAGCCATTTAAAAGATGTTCAGTGAAACAGAAAATTGTATTTAATGATTCTTAGTATAGTAAGTTAAATGAGAAAAAACTATGCAGAATTATATATGCTTAATGATTTCACAGATTTAAAAATTGTTGAATAACAAAGTGATTCAAAATCTTGGACAGAAATGGGACTCACTTTTTTTGGTCATTGTCCTTATTCTTACTCTTGGTGTTTAAAATATACCTTTAGCGAACATATCTGGATTTTGAAATAATTTTTAAATAACACAAATCAGGCTCAGATTTTTTTCCCAAAGAAATATTCTTTGGACTATTTGCCTTTTAATGATCAATCCATGGTGATTATTATATTGGTCCTAGAAGACGTTTCAGAGTAGCTGATGGTCTGATATCTCTTTCATAAATTTTCTTGCACAGGTGAAATAGGAGCTATCAGGTAGATAGCCCATGGACCAGATCCACTGGCAACTGTATATTGCCTTTGTGTGTGTGTGTGTGTGTGTGTGGTACCGGGGATTGAACTCAGGACCCTGTGCTTGCCAGGCAAGCACTTATTCTACTGATCTATCTCCCCGGGGCCCATAAGTTTGAGATTTGTTTTTGTTTTTGAGTACCAGGGATTGAACTCATGACCTTGCCCTTGCCAGTCAGGTGCTTATTCTGCTGAGCTGTCTCCCTGGCCCTTGCCTTATTTTACAGACATTTGCAGCAACATTTAAAAACTGGAAAGAGTCACACAACCCACTCCCCTCTTTTTTTTTAATGAAAGTTGGAGGATCTGTCAGCACTAAGGCCATGGTGTCTCAGGGCAACAAAGAGTAGGGGTGGAGAATGTCCCTTGGAGAAGCTGTGCGTCTTCTGGTCCACCAGAGCCCACTTGCACCTGGTGCTAAGATCCACTGTCCAGGGCCATTTGCCAGCTTCACTTAATTTTTGCAGTTCTTAGAGTACAGATCTGTCTTCTCTGTGTTTATTTTCTATCAAAAGTGGATCTTGAAACATGGAGCAGACACCTCCTCGTTTCTCACACACAGTATGTTTGTGGTCTCCTGTTTGCTCTTGTTGGCATTTGTTGTTGTGATTCCTGGACACTAAGGAAATCATTGATCGGAAGCACCCACAGTGGCCCAGGCCAGAAGCCTAGTGATTATGAGTTTCTTTCCATCTATCCTTTCTTTAAGGTGTTTCTGAATCATTTGGACACAGAACAAAGTGGTTGCAACACTCGCAGAGCCTGGAAATGGAGCAGGCACCATCAACCAGGGAAGACTAGGATTGCATTTTGAGTACTGCAGAGAATATAAAGAGGAAAGACTGGATGATAAGCATTCAGGTGAGCCCAATTTTCTTTCTACCTCTTGCAAAGTCAATGAAAATGCTCCCCAGAGCCAGGGGAGAAAGCCTGTCCCTGCTGCAATGGGACATTTCAGCCTGCTACATGTTTCTGGCCTCTGGCAGAGGTTCAAAGTGTGCCAAGTCACACTTTCAGGGAAGTTAGATATTTTTTTCTCTCACTAAATCCCATTCAAAACACTAATTCCATTTCTTTCCTGGCTGTGTATAGATGAATTAACAAGAAAGCACTTTACATTGTTTTCTAGTCTTCAAATGAAGTCTAATTAAAGAAATATATAGTTTTTATTGAGCTGAAAGAAAAGGGACACGGGGCACAATTAAGTTCTCATCAATAATTAAAGACATAAAATTATTAATGTAGCAAATATTACACATTAATAAGAAGTATATTTTGTCACCAACCGCTGCATAAAATCCTTCCATAATCTATAATCTAAAAGGAGAAATAGAGAAGGAAAGTGGATAGAGCATTATATTACTGCCTGACTTTCCTGTTGGCAGAAATAAGATGTTTACTCCATTTCAACACTGCCATTTCTAAGGGGGGATTGTTCTGAAATCCATTTTATAATAGTGGTGGTAAAGGTGTAATAGTGATAAAAACTGCTTGTATGTAAAATGAAATGCTACCAGGGGCTAAAAATATTTATCAATCTGTTCGCTTTACTTTTGATAGCAGAGTGCAAGTTCAGTATGCAGAGAGGAGAGGCAGGCCTTCCACCCCCATTTCCTGCAAGGCAATCAGTCTATCTGTCTCTGGCTGTGCTAGAATTATTCTGGTCCTGCCCTTTTTGGGAGAGAATGATTTGACATCAAAGCAGCTTTCTGTTTCATGGATCACCTACTCAGAAAATTCTTCTCTTAGTCATTAAAAGACTGATGGAAAATGTGGAATAAATGAGGTCCTATTCTATGACTTTCTTTTAAAGCTGTGTAACTTGCTACTTGGACCCAGTGTTTACTTTCAGGTGTCCTACAGGGCTCCCCCACTGCATGGCACACCATAGGCACCAATGACTACTTAAGGACTGAATGAATCAGGCCATTCACCAATGCTTTGGAGACTTTGCTTCAGACCATATGCCAACAGAAACTCTGAGATGGGATCAGAGTCAACCACAAAGGAATCTGATTAGAGTTGCACAAGTTGAGAAGCTGAGATGCCTCAATGCCTAGAGTTCCCAAGTTCTCCAAGGACAAAATATTGCTCCCCTATGTGATCTTGAGCTACTCAGAGGAGAGGGTTCTTTGAAGGCCCGAGTGAGAGGTGGGCCTCAGGGTGGAGCTTGCATGAGTTCATGCTTCATGGAAGATATGCTCCATATTCTGCTTAGGTACATATTTTGGCATCAGCATCATAGTGTCCTGAACATTTGATGTCACTGTCAGAGAGGCATTAAAGGACAGGAGTGCAGCTTTTAACTGCATTGTTCATGGTCTTTAATCTGGTTTTCACCAGAACAGGGGCTATGGTCACTTCAGCTGTTCTGCCCTTGCTATTTTCTTTCTTCTTTTGTTCTTTCCAGTTTCAATTGGATGGAGGATTGTGCTTCATGACCTGTTTTAGTGTCCTTTTGATACTCTGTTTTAGGTTAAGGATACTAAACCCATGAGGACAGGTGAGTAAAGCAGAAAAGAGAAGGTTAAAATAGCAGTAAGAGTGATGAGTTTAGGAAGAAGCTGCAGCATTGGTAGGAGTGGGGCTCCTCCATTCAAAACGCAGAAGTTGTTTTGTTTAAAATGATCAAGGTTAAGATGAATAACTTATAATTATATTAATCAGATTGTATTGGTGAATTTGATTTGTAAAATGTTCCTCTCTCCCTTGAGGAAGTTGTTGGGGGTGATATAAGTAAAGGAGCTTAAGATCTTTGTTTGATAATTTAGGAGCAGGAAGGTGGTAACTGCAGCCTGTACTTCAGACAGAGGGAACTAACTAAATCAAATGAGGGGTCAAAGGTGCAAAATGAACAATGTTCAAGGAGTTAAGAAAAGCCTAGTGGAAAAAGTCATGCCTAGGATGCCTGGAAACAAATGGGTGGGACTTAGTGAAAGAGGATTCCGGAGCAGCCACATGGTGAGATGCACAATGTAGGCTCACGAGCCACAGGAGCAAGGTGGTGCCTGTGCTTGGGGGCAGTATGTGCTCCAGTGTGGTAGGAGCAATTTCTCAGCCAGGCCTGGGAGTGAAGCCACAAGAGGTATGTTAGAGCTCTGTTAAACTGGCCTATAGATCATATAGGCCCTTGGGCTCGGTAATTGAGCTCCTTTTGGAATTACTCAACACAGACTATACTTCCACAATTCGCCATGGAATCTTGCACTTCCTTTCTTTCTTTCTTTCTTTCTTTCTTTCTTTCTTTCTTTCTTTCTTTCTTTCTTTCTTTCTTTCTTTCCTTCCTTCCTTCCTTCCTTCCTTCCTTCCTTCCCTCCTTCTTTCTTTCTTTCTTTCTTTCTTTCTTTCTTTCTTTCTTTCTTTCTTTCTTTCTTTCTTTCTTTCTTTC
>NW_004524766.1:4230549-4240435 GCF_000260255.1 Octodon degus | reverse complement strand
TTCTTTCTTTCTTTCTTTCTTTCTTTCTTTCTTTCTTTCTTTCTTTCTTTCTTTCTTTCTTTCTTTCTTTCTTTCAGCTGGGGATTGAAGTTGGTGCCTCACTGACTCTACCAGTGATCTAGTTACACACCTCCCCAGCCTGTAGTTTTGTGCTGTTTTTTTTCTCTTTTTTTCTTTTTCTACTGCATTACAGTCTCGCTTAGCAATTCTCTCTTAGACTGCGTTGACTGACTTCAAATTTTCTTTCTTTTATGATCTTTTGCTTATATTAAATGCAAACAATCTATTAAGTATTGGTTGAGAGTTGTGTTTAGCTGCTGAGCTTCTGGCTGATCCAAAGCGAAGGTGTGGACAAGCACTGCAGCCTGGCTCTTGAGAGACCCGCCAGAAGCTTTTATGTGTCACAAGTGTGGTTCCCCGCCCAAGGTAGTATTGAGAAGAGGTAGAAATGTCCAGTGAGTCACTGCAGGCCTCTGCTGAAGGTGATCTCGGGACTGACCTTCTGCTTGTGCTTTGTGGGTCGTAAGGTGGATGTTCTGCTTCTCTGGGTCACCAATCTCAAATGAGCTGAAGAGCCAGGCTAGGAGCCTCAGGGCAATGGGCTCACCACCTGTAGACTGCAATCTCTGAAACTGGGAGCGGCAATGAAGCTTTTCTCCTCGGAAGTTGACTTTTTCAGATATATTTTACAGCAATAGAAAACGGATTACAACAAGAAGTATTAAGTGATACTACTTTTAAAAAGAGTGTCATGGACTAACTTCTTATTGTACAAATCATTCAGAACAGAGGTTACACATGATAATTCTTTTAAAAAAATACTAAGATATTTCCTCTACTAAGAACGAAAGTCACAAACCTGATGTCAGTACTCTGGGTCTTTGCTTTTTATCACACCATTGTTGCTTCTAAAACATGTAAAAATTTTATGACTCTGTCAGGTCAATCAGAAGAATGAAAAACTGGATTTCTGGAATAATAAGACACAAAAGAGAGGTCGTCTCCCGTAGACATCTGCATTTTGTACTTTTGCTTAGTATCTGCCCATCTTTCCTCCTCGCTATCTGGTGGCAGCTGCTGACTGTTTCAGGGTGCTTCTAATGGTTTTACTTTTGTAGGTTTCACGTAGAGGGAGACCGTGAGATATTTTGTTTTCCGTGTCTAACCTTTCCAATCTTACACTGCTTTCAGCTCTTTCTTCTTGTTTGAGTTTCCAGTCATTTTCTGGCTTCCAAAGTAGATCCAGGAAAGTGTCCCCGGGTCTAGTCTACTGTACCTGTGGAGTACTCAGTTGCTGGGCTCCAATCCTGCAGCCTTCAGCAAGAGGGCTCCTCAAGAATCAGTTCCCCATACTGCTTACCTTTCAAGTCCTCCTTGTGTTTGTGTGCCAGATTGGAGTCTAATTATAGAAAAAACTATTGAGGAATGATTGCATGAGATGTGCTTTTTAATCATAGGAACTAAAACTTCAGCTGAACAAGACATAAAACCATTTGGAGAGGAACCAGTGGCACCAGATTTTAGACTCTGGAAGGTTAGTAGAGAGAAAAGCAGAAGAGGACTGTAAGACTGAGAGCTGGCAGCACTGGGCTACGTGGAGGAAGACGTGGGCACTGGGCTGAGGCAGTAGAAAGCGCCAGGAGGAAGGGGCTGATCTGTAAGTATTTCTGTGAACTGAAAAGCTCCAGACTCATCCTTGAATTGACTTTTGGTTCTTGCCAGCAATCCAGGAGCCTGTCCGTGCGGCCACGTTAGGACCACTGTGTGAATGAGAGCAAGACTGGAAGACCTGAGCACGCTGTTATGTTTGACACTGAGAGAAGCATTAGAAGGCCTGAAGGGAGAAAAACCGTTACAGGCAGCGCCAGGGCAGGCTGTGCAGGCCTCTCACCCTAACCCCAGAACCCCCAAACCCAATCATTTGAAGACACTAAGGCAGTCTTGAACCTTGAGAGAGTGTGATTTTTGTTGCATAATTAGAAACAAAATGGTAACAGTACAAATATGTGTGTTGTATCTAATCCGAGTCTAGCTTGGTACTAACAAGTATTGCAGTTCTTAAAAATTAATTAATTGGCTATTTATTTATTTTGCCACTGATGTGGTTATCTTTTGAGTAAATCCCCTGGGGGTAAATCTGCTATGAAAATGTTGAACTGCCTCAACTTTTTTTTTTTATTTATATAAAGCAGTTTTCAATAAGGCGTTATACATCTAGAGATAATAGATTTGCTACTTTTTGAAAATCTCTGTTCCTACAGTTTTTTCTAGTTGCCTGCAATTTACACATGCAGTTTCTTCCTAGTAACTCACTTTGGATCATTGATTTCATCATTTAGAGCAATGCCAGGGAAGTTCTGACCCAAATGCAGCGGGCACCTGTTAGAAAGGCTGGTGCCAGGCTCTTCCAAAGCTGCAGGCTGCATTGATAGGAGTGGAGTGCAGCCATGGATAGTTTTAAGAAGGACCTTTGGTAAGTCTACTGTACATACAGAGTTAAGAGTTATCAATTCAGAGTTGTCATATTTACAAAGGTGGGTGTAGTGGGTTTTCTTCATGATACAAATATCATAACGGAAAAGATCATCAAGTGGAATGGACATGAACCCTTTCTGGGATACTGAAATATGTCCCAGAGGGCTACAAGTTTACTTTAAAATGTAGGTTTTCAGGTACTGTCCTAAAGAGTCTTACAAAAGTTCTGTCTTGGGCTGCCTGTCTCTAAACCCTGTGTCCTTCCTAGCAGATTAATTATGCATGACTTGCTCAAATCCCAGAACCTTGGGAGAGGTTTTGCTTGGTCTTCCAATACAAAATACTTTTCTGTATCACATTACCTTGTTTACGCTTTCAAAACATCCTTACATCAACTTATTATTTATTTACTATTTTCCTTCAGCTCCGCAGAAGCAGGGACCTTGGAATGCTTATTCAGTATCAGATTCTTAGCATCTCAAGTAGTGAATTGTGTGTGGTTGTTGGCTCAGTGAAGGTATCAGTGAGAACTTTGCTTCTCACAGACACATCAGCTCCACCGTGTGCTTTATGTGTAGATGGATGTGGAACGGGGACACTTTTAATAGGATAGGTGGTTTCTCCGAACAGCAGCTGTATTTGAGGCAGAAAATCAATTTATACCCTGGATGACATTTTCAAAAGACGTGCATCCTGTGGCATGGAACCTTCTATCTGACAGGGCTTATGTCAAAATACCGGGATGTCTGGATGAGTGGCCCATTTTCGGTAGAGGGTGTGTCACTCAAAGATGCCCTGAACTGTACATGCAATTTAGTTCTTATTCTAGCAGACTCTGCCTACACAAATAAGTGACATTGGCCTTGTGAGTATACTTACATTCAGCATTTTATAAACTTGGTGAGAAAGGAAATGTGGAACGCAGATTCTCCAAGTCAGCTAGTGTTTATAATATTTTTGGTAATTGGGTGGAGGAGGCCTGCCTGGTATGCTCTCAAATATTTGAAACAAACCTATTGTTTAACACTGAAAATTCACAGTGAAAGGGAGAAAATATCAGAAAAATGTGGACTATTAATCACAACTTACGCAAAACATGTTAAGTGAACAAAACCAACCCTTGCCCTGTCCACCCTATTGTGCTGCTGAAGAAAGCCTTCACTCACACTGTTCGTTACTGCTGGAAAATCATGGCCACAGCAGTTTAGCTAATTCATTTCCATGTTTGGAATTAAGCTCGTTAACAGTTATCTACTTCCCATTGTCCGCCTGGAGGAGCCTTGTCTCAGCAGCACTTAACTGGCTGCTGCCAGAACTGAGATAGGGCCAGCAGAGTCCTGTCGTAAATTCAGGAGGATAAAGACAGGGACACTCGACCCTGCCCAGGGTCAGAGGGGCGAGGCAGGGGCCTTGCTGGGAGTACATGGAGGGGGCTTCTGCAGGTCCCTTTGCTCCAGCCAGGCCTTCTCAGTAGTGGACTTCCTGCTTTGCCCTCCTCTGGTTCTGTCATCGGAAAGCACACACTCAGCCATGCACAGAATTTCTTTGACATAGACACAGGGCTTATATTTTATATGCAGAGAATACACCAGACTGCAGGGAGAAGAATATTATTAATTTTCTTTTATTTTTTAAACAAGTATAAAATGGTTAAAACATTAGAAATGATATAGAATTTCATTAGATGGAGTAATAGGAATTTGACAGTATTTGTTGCATTGTATCATGTTATCTTCAAATAAGTTATTTAGGTTACCAGATATGAACCTGCAAAATTGATAAAAAAGATTGTAAGAAATTAAAAAATGAAAAAAATTAAGTATTAACTGATCTTTTCAATAGACCAGCAGAAATCAATCAGCAGAAAAATTATCCAAACTATCCTACATATATACATGAATATATCTTTTTAACTTTTCTAGTGTAATGCCTGATTACAGGTTCTCTCCTAAACAAGAAAAAAATACAGAAGCTAGTAAATTTGGGGCTCTATCTGTGTGTTCAGTGCCATGTTAGAAGATTTAAATATAATTTAAATTTTCATTTAATATCAAGCTTAGATGAAACTTTGATAGGAGGAAAATCTTGGATGCTTGAAATAAAGTGGGCAGTAGAAATTCTTAAATGGAAGGTCAGGTATTTTCTTGGGAGAATTTGTCTCCTTTACAAGTTTCCTGGGGCTGAATTTTTTTTTTTCTTCAAAATGGGAACATGAGATTAGAAAGTGTCCAGGCTCCTGGACTCGAATCCCAAGAGAGTTTATAGCACAAAAATATTAATACAATTAAATTTGAAGCTCTGTTAAAATAAGCTAAATTAATAATAATATGCCATCGATAAGCCAACAAGTTTTGCGATTGTAAATTAATACAGCTGGCTCTTTTTGACCTGCCGCAGATGTCATGTCAATTGATTAAATGTTCTGTGACAATGAAATAGAAAAAGACAACTTTATTACAATGCTTCAGGCAGGGAATATTTTTATTTTCCTATTAGGACCATATCCACATGTCAATGACCAATCCCATTTGGAAAAAAGACACTTTTTGGGATATGTACAATTAGGAAAAATCTCCAAGGTGAACTTTAGGTCTGAACTAGCCACCTCTGTTATTTTTAGTTGACCTTAAGAATGATAAAAGATAGCATTCTGAGGCATTATTTTGACTCAGAGCAGAGAATTCTTGGTTCCACCTGCTCCTGGGTGTCATGGGCCGGCAGGACCCTGCCGGGCTGGCTTTCGCTGCAGACGTTGCTATGAGCACGTTCTGCACTGCGTGTCTGCACCGCATGCCGGGAAAAAAAGCAGCACTGGTGCCAGGGAGCTCCCAGATTTCCACTGCCTGCTCCTGCCAGCCGTCGTGCGTGTACTGTGATTCAGTAGCTGTGGGGCTGACTCCTGGGACAGCTCTTGGAGCCTTAGCTTCTCTGTGGCTATGGGGAGAACCTGGGAGCAAACCAGATCCTTTTCCTTTTCGCTGGAAACAGATCTTCCTATAAAAAAAATAACCTCTTGAGCGCAGTTAAGAAACCCTAGATGAAAGAGGATGGATTTGATATTTGGGAATTGTTGATGATAAAATAAAATTGACCACGTGCCTGTAATTTGAGCAAAATGCCTGTAAGTTATACAAAAGCCGGCTGCCTGGCAGGCAGACCTATACTCCCTACCTCGTTGAAAAATGACCTGTTGAGTGGGCTCATGGACGCATAATCTCCTATCTCATCCCAGTTGGGTTCAGGGTGCTGTTACTTCTGGGGCCTACACAACCTTACAATGACCCATAGTGCTGTTCTTTTGAGGAATGGACAATTTCTTCATAACCTTGGAGATCATGATAGATGTATTATTATAGTACATCTGTTTCAGGTTAAACAATCGTATTTGCTGGATCTTCTCTTCTGGATTTTTTGTCTGGCTGTTGTTTTTAATTGCAAAAATGTTACTGTTCACATGTGAAGAATCTAAGCCAAACACAGTGTTTAAAATTACTTAGAATGTTGGACATGAGAAGGAAATAGAGTCAGTCATGAGTTTTGTACTCTCTGCTTACTAAAATACAGACGAGCTCACTGTGGAGTTTTACAAGCCTAGTTACTGTCAGATCATCCTTTCTCCTAGAATCGATTTGTGCTCACTTATGGTAACAGTCTCTGGAGACCAGAGCATCCCTCCTTCCATCTATGGTGTCCCAGGTGCTATGGTGCAGGGGGAACTGGGCTCTTGGTCCTCACTGTGGTCAGTATGGTCAGTGCAAGATGTGAATGATAATCAAATAACATGACAATCCGGTTGTGGTTATTCTTGTGGTGGGGGAAGGGCAGAGTGGCAAGAAGGGCTAGAGAACCAGCAGCAGGGTCAGGCAGCCCTCCCTCCTGGGGAAGCATCTTCTAACTTGAGGCTCTCGGGTTGCTCCTCTAAGAACAGACGCAGCGAAGCTGATGACAGCGTCCATACACTGACCCAGTCCTGCAACAGGAACTACAGCAGGATGGTGCGTGCTCAACCTCCCCAGCTTTAAATTCTGCCCTTTCAAAATTTACTTCTACTTTTGACAAGTATTTGCCCTTCTTGGTTACAACTCACTACAACAGCTGCCCTCCTCTTTGAAGGGTAAATCAGTGCCTTTTAAATAAATTCTTATGATGATGAACAATTTGCTATTACTGTGTTTTTGTGATTTGTGGCAGAATGAGGACTTCTTAGAGGATCTTTGAAAAAAATGATTTTTTTTTCTTAGAGATGACAATGTAGAAGAGTAAATCATTTGGCAAGAACTTGACACCTGTGGGCAGGATACAAGTATTTACTGCTCTTGCAAATCTCACTGTGACTGCACAAAACACAGCATCAATTGTCAGTAAATCAAAGCTTCCAAAAGTGGCAATTGTGAATGCAGTTGGTCACAATATCAAGAGAGCAGGGATTAGGAGTGTGACTAAGATGCCTTTTATGATAAATTATCTAGCTCCTGGCTACCGTGCATGAGCTCTATTAACTGCCTATAAATTGTTCATCATAAAATCTAGTTCATTCTTGTTAATTAGGCCAAGGCTTTTAGAAAGACTTTTTTCTCTTCTCCGTGAAAGCCGAGGCTGACAACAGAGTAGCTACACCGGAGTACTCGGCAAAGTATGAGGCTATGTGTCTTAAAAACGAACAATTAAAACGAAATTCTGAATTAAAATTACTTTGGCTTCATACCAGGGAAAATGGAATCACTCTATTGTAGTCACAGAAGATGGTTAAATACAGCCCAAATAATTACATCTTCTCACCTCAAACTCTTCCAATCAATAACATGCAAAAAGGAAAGGTGCATGTGAGAGCTAGATGCACCCATTAGAAGTGATTAATATCAAGCAAGTTCCAGAAAGACAAATTGACACATCAAATTCAGCTGGCACATCATTTTATGTGATTTTATTGTGCATTTTGTCCATGCAATTGGATGCTTAAGCAAAACTATCTTTGAGGAAATGTTGTATTTGTTGCCGATCACCATTTTTTCCTGCTTTTTTTTTTTTTCCTTTTCGTGATGCCTGCCTTAGTGATCACCTGGCAGGCGGTGAATGTTATGTTTATATTACCTCATATTTTGCATTGCTAACTGGCTCCCTTGGTACCATTTAAGGTGCATCCCTAATCACTTCTCACGTTTCACACTTCTCCTGCAATCTGTGGATTTGATGAGGAGGAGACACGCCACGCCCCAGTTCTGGACGCCAAAGCGGTTGTGACTTCAGGAAGACCCAGCAGTCAGAGCCAGGGGCTGAGCCCAGGCAGGGGATTGCTCCCCTGAGAGGCAGTTAGCAGCCTCCCTGACAGAGGCCAGAGGCAAGGAACAGTCAAAGGGAGGCAGACTCTGCATGTTTGCACACACTCGCATGTGTAACACCCATCAAGGTGCAATTAAGAGTGGTCAGAAACATTATTATTTTTGGGAAACCCTCGCACTGCCATTTGGGGGGAAAATGGGGAAAATCAGCTAAGGAAGAACGGGATATATTTAAAATAATGAGATTTCAGCCTGTGCTGCTGCCTTTTTTTTTTTTCTCCTGAAAATGCTAATATTAGCTAACAGTTAAAGAAATGGTAGAACAATTAGGTGAAATGTATTTAATTCCCAACATTTTTGGACACGTGGGGTTTAGCTCTTTGCTTTCCAATTCACAGGATCCTAACTCAGCTTACGCCTGGTCCAACTTCTGGGTGAAGGTGCAAGTTCTAGGAAGCTGGCAAAGATGAGCTCACCTAGTGCACTCCCAATTTGGAAGAACATGAAAATCTTTGCGCTGCACAGTAGTAAGGGCACCATAGGGGTCTTGCTTGCCTGGACTGTGGCTGAATCAGAAACTTTAAAACCAAGTGACAATAATGCCCAGGAGGTCCTAAAAATTAAGCTGTGGGGACAATAAACTAGTATAGGATTTAACAGTCACCTCTTTGTGATATTATAGAGAGTTTGCATAAATTTTGCTTAGCTTCATTTTAATTGATATTATTATTATTATTATTATTATTATTATTTTCTGTTTTGAAAGACTAAAATGGAAAGCTTTTGGAATATGGTATTGATCTTAACAAAAGATTTTTTTTTCAAAGAACTCAGAAAAAGGAACCTTCACTCTTTATTATTATCACCATCAACGCTATCATCATTGCTATTATAATCAAATGTTGAGCTGTGACTCCTGCTTGGTGGACTCAGGTCTCACCAGATAACTGGGTTCTTTCCTAGGCCTCCATTTAGTTTTTTTTTTTTTTTTTTTTTTTTGTATTTTAGGACAGGGTCTACAAGGCCTACAGGGTCTCACTGCATAGATCGGACTCATAGTGATCTGCCTGTTTACAGCCTCCTGAATTCTGGAATTACAGGAGCGTGCCACCACGCCCAGTCTCAGTCGCCACCTCAGCGCACCCCAGGGGAAGGGCTAGCTCAACAGGCCCTGTAGGATCGAACTCAGGGCCCCTGCATCTGCCAAAGCAGGCACTTTAATTCTTTGAGCTATTTGGTCGGACCCCGTTTAGCTTTTGAGTGGAAGAAGAAAGAATGGATAAATAGCTGATTTGGGAAAGTAAATCTTACTTTAGGATATAATCTGTTCCAACCAGAATGATCAGGTACACCAATGATGAACACTTGGGATTCAAAGTGGAGCCTGGGTGGAGGAGGGCAGGTTGTGAATTTGGGAGAGTTTTCCAGCCTCAGAATCCCTACGTTGTCTGTGCCACTCGGACTTCCTTTTCCTTGAGGAGAACTGGTCACATGGCATCATCTGAGTGAAAGGCCAGCTGGGAGGTGGAGTTTTTGTCAGAGACTTCTCCATCATCAATTCTACCCACTCAGGGTGGCATCCATCTCTGGTCGATGGTTGGTGGTGGGTGGCGTCATATTTTGCTTTACTTAGAAAATGCTTTTTGGGGCCTGTGAGCTAGATCAGCAGCCTAAAGCTCCTCCTTAGCCAAGCTTAGGCAGGTGCAGGGACCACGGTTCAGTCCTGGCACCACATGCAGCACCAGCCCCATGCTCAGGGCAGGGTAAGCTGGTCCCCCAAAATAATAATAATAATTAAAAAAAAAACAGAAAATGCTTGTTGTAGCTTATAAGTGCTTCAACTTCTAAGGTTATTTTAAACTCTGAGCAAAAATCTTTTTAATGCTTAAGTGTACAGTAGGCTCAGGCAAATGGTCAATTCACTGAGAAGCCAGCTCATCTAGCTGCTTGGTTCAATTAGTATGTTTGGCTTAATAAAAAGGGTTCCGGGGGCTGGAGAGATGGCTCAGTGGTCTAAAGCACCTACTTGGAACAAGCTCGGCAAGGCATCGGGGACCGCGGTTCAATCCCCCAGCACCACATGCCAGCCAGCCCCGCCCCCTGGTGGGCTGAGCTGGCCACACACACACCTC